>NC_061536.1:12207500-12507500 GCF_022379125.1 Scophthalmus maximus | reverse complement strand
TCTAGTAGTTCACTGTGCTCTGTCTTCACGCAGGATGAAGTATCTGTGGACGCCGTACGTCTGCATGTTCACAGCGTTCGGCGTGTGTTCTCCTGACCTGTGGATGACTGTGTTCAAGTGGCTCAGACTGAAGTCCATTCACCCTCTGGTGCTGGTGAGCGGCCTCTGACACTCTGAGAACAAACTCTGTGCTCTTTTTATCCTCGAAATATTACTGTCGTACTTTCTTCAGCTGTTAATTGTTCTTTTTTCCCCCTTTCTTTTTAAATCTGCAGTCTCTGGTCCTGAGCACAGCAATTCCCACCATCATTGGTTTCAGTTTATGGAGAGAGGTGAGATTTTCAGGTCTTTTTTTTATCTTTTAACAGTGAGACACCGAACAAGTCGTACATTTCATCTCCTGTCCGTCCCTCCCCTCTCTGCGTCGCAGTATTGCCCTCGTGTCTTGGCGGAGTTGTCCGATCTGCAGGAGTACTACAACCCAGACACCGTGGAGCTGATGAACTGGATCAGGTGAGGCATCACATTTGCTCAGATGTTCTCTTAAAGATGTGCAAAGATCTGTCGGGTTTTAAGCTGTTTGCGTCAAATGTCTTGTTACAGGTCGCAGGCTCCCTTGGCAGCGGTGTTCGCAGGAAGCCCTCAGCTCTTGGGAACGGTGAAGCTGTGTTCAGGCTCAGCTGTGACCAGTCTGCCGCTTTATTCCGACATCAACCTGCTGAGGAGGAGTGAAGACGTGAGTGACCGAAACGCAGCCAAGAAACTCGTGGCGACTGTGAAGAGAATGAGATTAATTTCAAAAAGACAGATCCCTCCTTCTTCTTTCCTTTTGACTAACATCTATTTCTTTTTGTAGACTTATCAGGTGTACGCAATGAGATCGGCAGAGGACATCTACAAGATCCTGACGTCTCAGAAGACGAACTATGTGATCATCGAGGAGTCAATTTGTACCGAGCTCAGTATTAATAAGGGCTGTCGCATTAAAGACCTGCTCGACATCGCCAATGGACACGTGAGTTCATTTGGCAATGTATGATCATGAGATGAGTTCAACGTCTTTGTCTTTAATCTTCTGTGTCCTCTTGTTCCGTTCAGGTCGTCTACGACAAAGGGGAGATATACTCCTTCTCCAAGCACGGGAGATTCTGCCACGAAATAAAGATGAACTACTCGCCGTACACAAACTACTTCACCAGAGTTTTCTGGAATCGCTCGTACCACGTGTACAAAGTGAACTCTGTCATCTCCTTTCAGTACTGACGGCAGCTGCTGAGACTCTCCTGAGCTGGAACTCCGCCCCTCCGACGGTGGTTTCACAATCACGTCCCACAGTCTAACACGGAGGACTTGAGCAGCTGTGCGCTCAGAACAAAACGTCTAATCACTGTTCGCAAATTCGGCCTGTGGACGGTGAAGGTGCACATTTGAACCAACGGGGGATCAGCTGTTGTTTGTTTTAAAGTCGACATTAATGGACTCTGTTGAAGTTTGAATCTGCCATTATTAAAGGGGCAGTAAGTGATTTTTGGAGAAAAGATTGTTTGTTGTAGACAGACGCGTTAACCACGAGGCCAAATCCCCAGAGTCGTAGAGTACATTGGATTAAAATCGCTTACTGCCCCTTTAATCACTGTTCCGTGGTCTTACAATTTCCCCATTACATACTGTTACTGATACTGCGATCGATTTGAACGAAGGTGGAAGTTTGTGTGTGTTGTTCACCTTGTATAGAGTCTGACAGCAGCTGTGGTTACTGAGATTTTTTTTTATCTAAGTGTGATGATGATGATGATTTATTATCTTGTTACAATAACTTTTTTATTTTTGAATCTTGTCTCAAATTTCTCAGATGATCATGTTCTGTCCAATCACTCATGAAGTTCATCTTGTTGCCTAAAAAAAAAAGGGTTGCAGCAAAATGGATCGACAGTACGCAAACTAATATTATTTACAACCACCTTTTTGTCATCGTGCAATAGCTGGATCTCAAATTATGTCGAACAGGTGAAGAACTAATTAAGATGTAAGTAAAATAACCGTCAATCTCCGCTGCTTTACGTCACTCTGCCTTTTGTTTCCTCTCAAAAAAAAAACAATACTCATGCTGGACATGTGTATATTCTGTGTCATTAACAGACGACTGCTTCTCATATCCTCAGTTTGGATAGGGAAGTTGTCTCCTTGTACGCTGGTTGTGGTTCGATGTGAGAGCAGATCTCCGCTGTCAGAGATTTCAGAGCTCATTATTCCTGGCATCTACTTTTCAGCCGGTGAATATATTTGAAATTAACGACCTCCATTAAAAGATGCAGAAAAGACCTGTAATATCAGCTCCATGCTAGTTACAACATTAATATCACATGGTGCCTGTTTGCGATGGGAGAGTTTTTATTTTCAAATATTGATTATTGTACTATAACCGGGACATTGGAAACATTATCTGGTTGTGAAGCTGCTCTACATGTTGATGCCTTATGTTCAGAGGCATGTTCCACTCTTAACACTGTTCCCACCTTCTTTGCTTTTAATTGATTGCTCTTTCAGCTTCGTCTGAGGCCGATCAGATCGTTTCCAACCCCCTGGTTGGTTGTTACTTGAAGTTTTCTGTTGAAGTTCCGCCTGTTGCTGTCATGCTAGTCTCACCAGTAACTGTCCCTTTTTCAGAAAGGCCATGTAGTGAATATTAGGTTTTATTGAATTGCTGATGGAAATTGTGTACGAGTTGATAAATACAAAATGTACCTGTCGAAAGCGTGGGCATTTTGTCTCCTGTTTGCATAAAAAAGGAGCCAACTGGAAAAAATCAATTGCAAAATGGAAATAATGGAAAATAAAAGAAAAGGATAACTTTGAATATTGCTGTTGCTGTTACCTTTATAATTTCAAATTGTATGGATATAAAACAAGTGAAAATGCAAATCTTAAACAAGTAACATTTCAAATTTTGTTTTTGACATGAGTTACAAAACATCAACATATTGTTAATGTATGCCTCATAGTATATTAAACTGACAGCCTAAGATATTAATTAATATGCTCATTTATAAAACAGCAGCACTGCCCACGAGGAGCATTTGTTATTGAAAATTAAGTGATGATGATTAGCTGATGGTGAGTTGGTGCTCATCATTTCCCCTGGAGCTTATTTCTAAGCACAATTCTGGATATGTGACATATATGATGGTATAAAAATAGTTCTACTCCATTAACTACATAATCCTCTGATGTCTTTTGAATTTCTTTTTCCAAATTTCCAATCCAACATGGAAAAAAAAGGAAAATTGGAAAAACGATTCCAAAATCTCAATGTACATTGATCTGACAAAAACAAAATTTGTCAATTTTTCCTTTTTTTGATATATAAAAACATTAACTGATGTGGAGTTGAGTTAAGAAGTGTTGGAATATTATTATTATTATGATTATTATTAATAATCATAATAATAATTAATTTTAATAAATTAAACCATAACTAGAAATCAAACTATATTTTCTCATTTTGAATGTGTTCATTTTAATTTAGTTTTTGAGGAAAACCATCCTCCATATAATCAAAGTGTCACGTTTGAATCGTATTATTTGATTTTAGTTTCCTCGAGTATAAATATGCGCAAATGCGGCGCAGTGTGTGTCTCCCTGGCGACGCGGAGGAACCGGAAGTGCGGCGCAGAGATGGCGAAGCGCCGAATGAATTATGTGAGAACCAAACAGTCCGCGTCGCTGTTCCAGCTCCTTACTTTGAGATTGTTTGTCGACATTTAGCACTTACACCCTCTGCTTGTTCATTTGGGCCTGTTCAGGTAAGATATTCCGTCCCTATGTGCGCGGGCCAGGCTACAGAGTTGCGCCAGTTAGCTAACAATTAGCCCTGAACTGTGTCAGCTTCAGACACAACAGAGAGTGAGTGGAGGGGTGCGCTTGTTTTCAAACACAAGGGCAGCCCGAACCGCCTTGAGTCAGTTATCTCCCCCCTGTTCTGTCGAGCAAAAACGGAATCCCCGCCCAGTCGGGAGGACACATAAATAACGTTAACTCTCCCCCAGGCCATAACAGAACATTAAACATCATTATGTCCCTAACGGATGTTTTCAATATCGATAAATCGTTCCACTGTGATACTGTGCGTGTACTAGTACTACTATGGTCTTTTTATTATACAATGCAGACATTTTTTGCATTTAGATAATTTTTATTATAATTTTTAAAGACTTATTTCAAGTTCTATATATTTGGTTTTATTTGTGTTTTCCTGTTTATAGTTAATTATGGTAAAGTTTATGGTTAAACCAAATTTCAAGCCTCTATTACATTACTTTGTCATAAAGGTTTCATAACGAAATCGAATTATTGACAGATCAAAGTATATGTGTGTGTATGTATATGTGTGTGTGTGTGTGTGTATATATATATATATATATATATATGTGTGTGTGTGTGTGTATATATATCGGCTGCCCATAATGAGTAAACTAACCTCCTGTTTAAATACATGTATTTTCCTTTGATTCACCTTTTTTTCCAGCAAGCTTATAATTCAAAGAGCTTCAATCTAGTCTAAATTCATCTTGAATCTGTATCCATTATCATGGAGATGTCTGTAAAAATAAAAACTAATTTTCACATCTTGTCTCATTGTTGACCAGGAGAGGATGAGTGCTGAAGCAGCAGACCGGGTGGCTGCTGTGACCAGCAGTCGGCCCGGCACGCCTCTCCAGACGTCCTGGTTTGAGTTCCTCCTGGATGGCAGTCTGCTGGAGCATCACCTGCAGAAGTCGAACCCAGGTCAGCTCACGCTTAACAGCACAATTGATAAATGTATGACTCTGAGGAAGAATCTTAGGTTGGATGTTGATCTATAATTGGCAAAGTAACTAGAGCGCATGGCCAAAAAGGGTTGTGTGCCTGTTTCTTCCTCTAACTAAGTAAATCTCTTTGCACAGACCCGTTACCGGTGCAGCTGATCATCCAGTTCCTGGAGCAGGCGTCCAAGCCCTCGGTGAACGAGCAGAACCAAGTGCAGCCTCCGGCAGACAACCGCAGGAATCGCACGCTGAAGCTGCTGGCTCTGAAAGTAGCCGCCCACATGAAGTGGGATCTGGAAGTACTCGAGAAAGGGTGAGTGTGTGTGTGGTGCAGTATATCATATCAATACAGTGTATCATATTAAAACTAGTGTTTATCAAAAAATGATCTTCTCCTTTTACTGCCAGTTTGACCATTCCAGTGTTGAATATGTTGCTGAACGAGCTCCTGTGTGTGAGCAAAGTGCCACCGGGGGTAAAACATGTGGACCTGGACCTCTCCACTCTGCCTCCCACCACCGCCATGGCTGTCATCATCTACAACCGCTGGTGAGTGGGAAGAGACGCCTCTGGGATCAGAGGCACCGGCCGAACTAATGAGCCCACTGTCACCTGAAATTCTTGCTGTTTTCTCATGTCCAAATATTTTTGAACCTGTTTCCAAAGGGCCATCAGAACCATTGTGTTGAGCAGCTTTCCAGAGAAACAGACCAAACCTGGACCTCATCAGATGAACATGCAAGTTCTGCTTCTTCCTCCTAATAAGTTGTAAAAAAACCCAAACCCAGGCTCTGTTACTGTTTACGCTCAACATGTCCGAATAGATTCTGCCTTGAAATTTTAAAGTTATATCAAGACATAAGTGACTTTTTTTTTCTTTCCTTCTGGTTTGTCCCAGGTTGAGTATTGTGCAGCAGGAGAAAGAAATGACCGAAAACATCCTCACTGTGGTGAGTTCAAACATTTTTTGGATGTATTCATTGCTGATATCAATACATGTTCACATTTTTAGACACATTTGAATAGTTTAGATTGTGTTTATCTGTTGTCTCTTCCCCACTGTTTAAGAAAGTCTTATACCGTTCTCGCCCTCAGCTGAAAGAGCAGGCGACCGACTCGATCAGCGTCCTGGAGGGAGCTCTGCGGCTGAAGAAAGACTTCTACGTTCACACCCTGCGGACTCTGGACCTGTTGGCCGCTGACGCTGCCGCCAACGGTGAGACGGAGTCCTCGACCGCCGGGCTTTGCATCAGCGCCGATGAGCTGCACTGTCAGGTTGGAGGAACCCGCAGGGTTTTGTCTTGCTGGAATATATTTTTTATGTGTCTGCATTAGAATTGAAAGCATACGTCATCTAGGATTTTGCGCCTTGGTTCCTCCAGTCTGGTGTAGCTTGTATTTTGTTTTTTCAGGTGCATTACGATCTTGGAGGTATTTTCTTCCAGCAAGGCTGCACAGACCAACCAGCCTTTGAGAAAGCCAGGGATCACTTCAGACAGACAAAGGAACTGTTAAAGAAGGTAGGTGTACTTGTTTTTTTGTGACATGATGGTTAGGAGACAAAATTCTGTCACGAGAACAACAAAGCAAAACTTTCTCAATCATGAAAGTGTGAAAACAGTTTGTAGATGTCAGTAAGGTATTTTATTTTTTTTTTCAGCTGGACTTGACTGTTCATGTTCACCTGGATGAGAAGCGTCTGGCGGGCTACTGGAACGCCTGCAAGGCTTTGACTGGAGACTGCGACCCCTCCGACTCCCACACCTCCCCCTACGATCAGATCAACAGCCTGATCAGGGCGCACAACTACCAGGTCAGAGCAGACTCGTGTCACGTCATGTCATCATGTATATTTTAACGGCGGCCAGTCAGTCAAGTGCTGGGCAGTGTTTGTAAACCTCACTCCCGGACACCTTAAGAGACCTGCTAGCTCCCATGGGTGTTGGCCTCCTTGCTAGAGCGTGCGTCTCCCATGTCGGAGGTCGGGGGATCGAGGCCTGTTCAGGACTGTTTATCATGTGTCGTTACTTCCTCTTCCACTGTCACAGGCCGTCATTGAAGCCTTCATCAGAGACAACGTGACGCGCAGTTTGCCAAACCACTTCAGACGCTCTGTTCTCCGGGAGTTCCTGTACAACGTCCAACAAGGGTGAGGAGCGAGACCAAAGTTCAACCCAAAATTAAAATACTTAAAACAGGTAGCAGATTCTGTAAATGTGGGATTGTCCGGATTGAAACAAGGAGCAGTGTACATTGTAGTCTTATGCTGTTTTCAGACACGAGTTTTCCGGACATTTTCCGTAGCTTGACTTTCACATAGGACGAACACAGCAGGAGATTGTCCGAGGCAGACACGTTCAGAACGGGAGAAAAATGTTGTGGAACATTCGGTGGTGTCTGCGTAGAGCAGCAGGAGGCGGGACATGGCGATAAGTCCGCCACAGAAAGCACTTGCTGTACTTTCACATTGGCTCACTCTGACATTATCTGGAAAATTTTACTTGCGAGCTCCCAGGGAAAAGTTCCAGACTCTCTCAGTACTTCTTTTCCCCCTGATGTCTATGATAAGAAAATATTATCTTTCTGAATTACAAAAATTCAGTTTATAATCCGTTAAGGGGTGAAATTTTGAGCCAAATATGTAAATAAGGGACAAAAAAAAACATGTAGGTGACTGAAGGTGTAATTAAAAGTACCCAAGCAGTTTGCAAACATTGTGCAACTGGTCCACTCGTTCTGAATTTTGAATATTTAAAATCTACAAACAAACTTCCACTCACAACTGTGCAGGGAGACTGGACTCGATGAAGTTTGCCACAAGCTTTGTGTGTGCAATGCTGTCCGAGACGCTCTGGAGGGAGAAGTCCTCGGGGTGCGTTTCCAGCAGCTGCTCCTCAAGCCCAGCAAGAGAATGGTGGACTTCATTTTAGAGGTAATCAAAAAACCCTTAAATAATATAAAGAAGTCTGGACTGTTTTTTATTTTCCCATCTTACATGTAATGAAGAACTGCATTAGGGGACGTTCAAAGCCTTTTTTATCGCAATAATACAATTATTACAACAGACATGCTCTGTAGAAAATACATTTCAAGTGGTATATGTTGTGTCGACGTTTTGAGCAAGTCAAACGTGTAACTGGGACCGACCTGATCTGTTCTTGTGGAGGTTGAAATCGGAAACTATTGAACATTTTAAATCCAGTTTTCTTCATCCTGCAGGTTTGCACACGTTCGCTGGAGAAGGACCGACCGTCCGAGACGTCCAGAAGAAACATGGCTGGTTTCATGAAGTGAGCGACGCACAAATTACCATCTTCTTTAATTAATATGAGACCCTTTTTTTAACGATTCCTTTCTAAAAACTAAACCCTTCCTGTTTGTGCAGGACTCTGTGCGAAAGCTTGGAGGAGCTGCCTCTGGTGTTCGTGGTGTCGTCCCACAAGCTCTTCATGGAGCTGCTGCGTGAGGACGAGAGGAAGGTCCTCGTGGAGCAGATGAGGAAGAGGTCGGCCACCATCAATCTCAGCGCCAAACCCCTGCCGTCCTTCTACGACATCCCAGGTTCTTCTGCACATCCAAATACACGTCCCTTTGTTTCCTGTCTTGTGTCTCGGCGATGTGATTTATTTTTATAATTTGGTTGGACAGCTTCGGCCAGCGTGAGCATCGGGCAGCTGGAGCAGCAGCTCATCCTCTGTCTGGAGCCGCGCAGGATTCGGCAAATTCTCATCGAACTCCACGGCATCGCTGAACGACCCTTCTGGAGGGTCAACAGCAAGGTCAGACGTCAAAATATATATAAAGATATTAAGGATTTTCTTTGTCTCTGAACAAAAAGAGAGAATGTATACAAACAATATGATAAAGAGCAATGTAAGGATTCCTGAAAACTATCTGTACTTTCAATCATCAAACTATGAAAAATAACTTATGTAATTAATAATAAAAAAAAATTGTGTGCGTGCAGTGGGAGGTTCCTCCAGACTACATCAACGTGATCCTCTGTATTAAAGACAACCTGACCAAGGACCTCTTGTACATCCTAATGGCCAAAGGACTCCACTGCATCTCAATAAAGGTGCGATTATGTCATCAGTGCCCAGAATTGTTAATGTTTTGTGATGTGATTTTTGGCTGAAGGAGATTTTGAAACAAAATCTAAGCAGCAAGTGTTTTCCCCGTGGTCTCAGGATTTCGCCCATGCGCGGCAGCTCTTCTCCGCCTGCCTGGAGCTGGTCACCGAGTTCTCCCCGAAGCTAAGGCAGGTGATGCTGAACGAGATGCTGCTGCTGGAGGTGAGAGCGCACGAGTCGCTGGCGGCCGAGGGCAGCAAGGAGCGACCGCCGCCTGACCTGGTCAGTAGGGTCAGAGGTTACCTGGAGATGAGGATTCACGGTGAGTGGATGATGTTTGACTCGTGACCTGATCTGTTCCTGCAACAGTCGATTAGAGGAACATTGACAGATGTACTATGTTCTTGTTTTTATCTCCAGATCTGCCTCTGCGTCAGGTAGTGGGCGAGGAGTGCGTCGCCTTCATGTTGAACTGGAGGGAGAACGACTACCTGACCCTGCAGGTGCCACCGTCTCTGGTCATGAACAACCCGTACATCAAGGTACAAAGTGTCCTCCTCACGACATTCACATCCACCGCTGCCTCTTCAGAGCAGTTAGATGAATGCCGAGAAGACAGTAAAATTCGTTGACCCTCGTTTCCCTTCCCGCTAGCTCGGCCAGCTCCTGGCATCCACGTGTAAAGAGCTCCCAGGTCCCAAAGAGAGTCGACGCACGGCCAAGGAGCTGTGGGACGTGGTAGTTCAGATCTGCAGTGTGTCCGTCCAGCACAAGAGGAACAGTGACGGCCGAGTGGGCCTCATCAAACAGAGGGAGTCGTCCATGGGCATCTTGCACAGGTACACACATGCTTACATATAACTGATTTACAGAGGGTTTAAAACAAAACATATGGCTGATTCTGGTCTGTTTACATTGTTTAGGAGCAAATTCATCACTTTCATCAAGAAGCTTCGAGTAAGTATTAAGATAAGACAAACTTTAACGGTGGAAATATCACATTTTAGTTGTGTGATTGCACAGGTAACGTGTTTTGTCTCATTTCACAGGAGCCGCTGGTTCTCACAACCCTCATTTCACTGTTCGTGAGGCTCCACAGCATCGTACGGGTACGAGAGATGATTGATTGTCTTCCTCACACTGCAGAATCTAAAATACGCTTTTCTCTTAACTCGTTTTTTCTTCCTCTTCAGGACGACATTGTGAACGAAGTGACAGCAGAACACCTCTCCATCTGGCCGTCCTCTCTTCCAAAGTAAGTCATTCATTTCTGTTTTCTTCCAATAAAATCCTCGCTGCACAAAAAAACGCTAATTAGGACGACTTGTGTGTTTGAACAGCATCCAGGCCGTGGACGTGGAGGCGGTGGCGGTGACGGTCAAAGAGCTGGTGTCCTACGCTCTCACCCTGAACCACAACAACCAGTCGTGGCTCATCACGCAGGCCGACATCTACTTCGGTGAGAAGAAGAAACGTGCTGCCGATGTCATAAATGAGAGATTTTAAATACAAGATCTAATCGTATATATTATATTTTTATCAGTTTAAGGAATTGGTTGGTTGTTAAGTTAAAGATAGTTTTTAAAAAGTCACCTTTTTGCTTTCACTTGTCCCTGTCTCCATAGTGACCAATCAATACTCTGCCGCGCTGAACATCTACCTCCAGACCGGAGCCGTGTGCTCCGACTTCTTCACCAAAGCTGTGCCCCCGGACGTCTACACGGACCAGGTACGTCGCTCGCCATTTATGTTAACGGATAAAACAATATTTCAACAGACATCAGTTCCCCGATTAACTCCCTGACGTTTCTCTGCAGGTTCTGAAGAGGATGATCAAGTGCTGCTCCATGATGAACTGTCACACACAGGTGGGAGGTCGACACAGACACTTCAGATCAGTTCAAAGTATCTGACAGTTGACCAGCATCAAGGTCACAATATCAAACTTTTTTTAATGTGCATTTTGAAGTATCGCATTAGAAAAAGATTGATGGAAACTGCAAAATTTAAAAAAACTTTTGCAAAAAGACTCAACATTTGCTTGAGGTGGATTTATATACAGTATATTATATATATCTGTACATGCCGCCCTCAGGTTGCCGTCCTGTGCCAGTTTCTGAGAGAGGTTGACTACATGACAGCGTTCAAAGCTCTCCAAGAACAGAACAGGTACGACACAGACACACACGTTAAAACACCGACAACCAGCAGAGCTCGTCTCCTAACGTCTGGAATGTTTCCTCGTATATCACCACAGTCACGACGCCATGGACTCATTCTACGACTACATCTGGGACGTCACCATCCTGGAATATCTCACGCGTATCCTTTTTTTGGTTATTGATGCAGTTTCCAGACAAAGAAAAGCAGTTAAGAGGTTCTGTACACATCATCTGCTGTTCACTATGGTTCTTCTCTTAACGTGCGTTCAGATATTCACCACAAGCGAGGCGAGGCGGAGAAGAGACAAATAGCGGTAAGTC
Source organism: Scophthalmus maximus (assembly GCF_022379125.1). Classification (NCBI taxonomy): domain Eukaryota; kingdom Metazoa; phylum Chordata; class Actinopteri; order Pleuronectiformes; family Scophthalmidae; genus Scophthalmus; species Scophthalmus maximus. Next base: position 12,496,139 of record NC_061536.1, on the reverse strand, counting down.
GTTCAAACGATCAGTGAATAAAAAGATGTTGCTGGTGAGAAGTGTTTCATGTGCACACAAGTGTCTGAGCAGTTAAGTCCGTTCACGCTGTGTTTAGACTGATTTGTAAAGAGTATAAATATAGAATGTACATTTTTAATCAATGAGCTGTTTCCAAAACATCTTTGTAAAATCTTTAATGGGGAAACGAGACAGGGATTGGTTCAGAGACCAAATCAAAACAACAGCTTGAACGATGAAAGGACGTTTTATTTCTTCCTCTTTCCTCACACGAGCTGTTTTCAGACATGCACCGACGCCCGGACATTTTCTTGAACTTTGGACTTGGATGCAGTTTAACTGAACTGGGATGTATCCGAGGTTATCCCTGAGCCTTTTTGCTTTTCACCCTTAGATAAAAGCGATCGGCCAGACAGAGCTGAACACCAGTAACCCGGAGGAAGTGCTGCAGCTTGCTGCTCAGAAGAGGAAGAAGAGATTCCTGCAAGCGATGGCTAAACTGTACTTCTAGTAGACCACGGTGTGAACCAGGGTAAAAGGGAGGGAGGGATAGAATGTGTATTTTTTATTTTGTGGTAGAAAATAAATACAGTTCATTTTGTACACTTTAAAATGAATTATTTAAAAAAAAAAAAAGAGTTTCTGACTATCTAATGCCCTGAGTTATACAAAGCATGGTCAAAAATAACTATCTAGAACTCAACTGGTTCTAAACAGAATCGCACATTTAAAAACAGACCCTGAAGTTTTCTTTTTATAAAAGATTTTACCTTTTGGCTATGAACATATTTAATATGCTACAAAACAACAATTTCAACAATTGCACATTCAGTATTAAAATCTCATCATCTAGAAATGACACAACTTGCAGCAAACAACCCCTTTTTTAAAAAACCTGTTCCTGAATCAAAACAGCAAAAAGACCAGAAAAAAAAGCTTTGACCAAGATTCTGTCGCATGTCGTCCTGGATAAAGTTCACTGACAGATTTCATCATCCTCTGTATTCTGTTAAGTTTTTTTTTTTGATAATCACTTGCTACGTTAGGAGACATATGCAGGAAACGAGACTCTTGTGTTTGTTTGTTGGACATTAAACCTGCATCCTCTTTGTTTAAACTCACTTCAGAGTCTCTCTCTCTCGTCAGTTCAGTGTGCGTCGGTTTTCTCGGTGCTGCTGGGAGGAGTGGGGAACTGGCTGTCGGCCTCGTTTTTACAGGCGTCCTTCTGAAATTAAAAAAACGTTCAGAAAGGTCTGGTTAAACCTTGGCTTTGTTGTTTGGTGATTACAGTTTAGATTTAATCGGGAGTGTGCACATGCAAATTGTGCATCTCATAAATATCATAACCTATCTGTTTTCAGCAAGCTGAGAATCGTGGGACAGGCTCGTCTCAACTTTTTTTTTTTTTTTTTAAATATCGGAAGAAGAAGACTCACCAGCATGGTCATGTAGTCTGTGTGCGTCTGGATGTTGTGTCCGTCGTCTTTCACACTGGCAAAATCCCTCGTCGCCACTCGGCCGCACCGGCCCACTGATTCAACAAAGGGAGCCATCCAGTTGAGGCAGGGCTGGAGGACATCCTTCGACAGACCTGCATACAAGAAAAATTATAAAAACACTTGTTCACAGGTGGGATTGAACCGCCGACCTTCAGGTTAGTGGACGAGCGACTGTAATTACCAATTTAAAATTCCAACCAATAACAGTTCTTCAGCTGATGTTCATCCAGTCATTGGGCTCCAGATCTATGTTTTTACTATGGATGTAACTAATCCCCAATTTTTTTACCTGAGAGCTTTTCAACTGCTTCCTGCTGAAGGAAGTGGCAGAGCACCGACGCAGCCAACACTCGATACTGAAAGTCCAGGGAGTTTATGCTCAGGATACAAAGATCTAATAGCTGCAAGAGACACAGACACAAAGACGTGAAGCAGTGAAATACAGTCTGTCATTAGCTCCTGGAGCTGAGGGACATCAACAAGTTACGATTATTCCCAAATGGGAAAGACGGAGGAATCATGATGTCGGTCTTACAGCAGAACAGAAATTCAACATGATGCTTCTGTGTTCGATCACCTACCCGTGTCATTTGGATGTACGCGTCCTGAGGAAACTGCGGCTCCAGCAGGTCGGAGTCGACGCTCATCGACGCCATCTGGAAGTAAAGCTGCAGCCACGACACGGCTGTTTCTGGACAGAGGTTCCACCGCAGCGCCTGGGTAAAAAAAAAAAACATTCAAAAAACAGTACTATGATACAAATTAAAGCTCTGTTGATTATATGTAATAGTATTACTTTCAGAATGATTAACTCCATTTTAAGAATCTCTTCCTTGTAGTAGGTCCCTGCAGTGATGTACGCCATCTGCCAGAGCTTTGGAGGACATGCTTCCTACAGAGACAGAAAATACATTACTACTTTGTTTTTAAGTAGGATGTTATTTTGATTTCTAATAAACAACATATACTAGTCACATCAACAAAACAAAAACCCACAATCTTATTTGCAAGGGGGAAAAAAGACAACAAGAAAACAAAACAACAAAGCTATTTTTTCCTGAGCTGTTTTGGATGACGGTTGTTTGACGATGTTCAAAAAAAAAATTAGTCTCAAGATGCATTTTGAAAAAAAATAAACCCCAGCCCTGATCCCTCCCCCTGTTCTTCCTCACCTCCATCTTTGACGCTACAAACAGACAGGTGATCCCGATGAGCTGCAGCATGCTCTTCTCTACGTCGTTCTGGGTCGACATGAACCGGTCGAAGTAGTCCTGCGCCAGGTAGAACGTCTGCCGGTGCAGCGTGTACTCGTCACTCACCTGGTGAAACCAGCAAACACATTGGTTGGTGATCGCTGTCTTATGAATCATAATAATAATATTTAACTGCAGATCAAACTCTAAAACATTTGATTCGAGTTTTTATAAAGTAGATGAGGATGAATAATCTTGCCTCTATTAACCAGTCGAGGAGCATCGATCTCATTCTGGGTTGTAGCGTGGGGTGCTTCTGCATGAAGCTCTTGCTGTGTCTGTAACTCTGCTCCCTGCTGACCATCTTCACCCACACGTCATCAGAGGAGCCCCATCTGTAAACATGAAGAAAAAAAAATTTGATGACACTGTCCAGCGGGAGAAATCAGTCAATCCATGGCCACAATAGCGGGCAATGATTATTACCCAAGATGAGGCAGAGGGGAAGGCCGGACCAAAGAGCCTCCGTCGCCATCGATCCTGACTCCTTTCATCGGAGTATCCACGAGAACACACGGCCTGGTGATGCCTTCAAGTACCAGCTGGTTCTGAAATGGTAAAGAACAATTCACTGCTAGTTTGTGGCTACGCCTGTGCAAAACCAATAAAAATATATCTAAATATAAAATAAGGGTAAATACCTTCTCACAATGCAGCTTTGACAGGGGCTGAACCCTTTTCCTGTTGCTTTGCTGTAAAGAAAAGTTGTTAATATTTAGAAAACGTTTGTCTGTATAATCAACATTTAAAGATTATTATATACTTATTTTTTTATACTAACCTTTGCAACTTTGCTTTTCTGCCCTGGAGCGTTTTCAGATCTTTTGTGCAGGCGACCACTGTGAAGAGACATGAAAACTGAAAGTCAACATGGAGCTGGATATTTGACAAACATACAGTTGAGTAACAACCATAATAACGAGACCCCGAAAATATAACATTTTACACCGATTCTGATGCGGGTGCAGATTCCTACAACTTTTCGAGCACGTTTAGGCCGATTCATTGGAGAATAATAATAGATTACTCGCTGACTTTGTCAGTAGCTCGGGCCCTAATAATAATAATAAAAATAATTCATAAAGCAATAATAGGGAGTTGATTACCTTCGTCTAGTCATGGTTGCTTCTGTCTGGGGGAAAAAAAGAGGAAATAATTTAGAAGTTTAAAATGTCATAAAATGGTGAAAAATGCTGATTGTGTTTCCCAAAACCCCCAAGATGCCAACGATATTCAGTTTACTGTCACAGAGAAGCAAAGAAACCAGAACAAATCCACATTTAAGAAGCTGAAATCAGAGAATTTAGACTCTATTTTCCCCAGTAAAAACTACTTGAACCGATTCTCAAAATAGTTGGCGATTAATTTAGTCGTTGATTACTAATCAATGAATCGATTAACTGTTGCAGCTCTTATTATATCCTATATTTATTATTAAGCTACATTTATATAATAATGAATTAGTCAGTTACATGACTACAGCTTCAACGGTTAATTGATTCATCCATTAGTAATTTGCTTCCTCTATGACAGTAAATATAATAGTTGGTGATTAATTTAGTAATCGATTACTAATCAATGAACTGTGGCAGCTCTCGAACACACTCCTTTCCAGAGGAGCAGACGTCAACACAGAGGGACCAGGGGGAGGGAGGACATTTTGTCCTGAGTTACCTCGGTTTTTACTTGACCGCTTTGAATGTAACACCAACCTACTTCCGGGTGATCAAAACCAATTCCTCTCATATCGATTAATTGTCATTTCTGTGTCACGACAAGTGAGTTTACAAACAATTCATTCGAAACCAAACCAGCAGCAGCAGACTGCTGCGGGTCCAACCCGCAGAACAACCGCTTCCGCCTTTACCTCCTGAGTAACTTTATTAATACTAGCATTAAGCAACTTTAAGCTAATGTTAGCTAACGTCAACACAAGCCGAACGCGCCCGCCAGCTCGACAACAAACTCCCGAGTTCACCCGAGTCACCGCCGACCGCTACGAGCATCAGAGCCTCGCGCACATTATGTCAAATGTATTTATTTATAATTTACTGAGGTTAAAAAAAAAGAGACGATATAAAGTCTGATATATTAAAAACAACTTTACCCTCCGAGGTTCAGTCCCGAGTCAAACCTGCCTCCAAGTTGCCGCTGGCGCCAACAAGTGTTCGTCTGCGGCACAATGCGCATGTGTGTGTGTGTCTGTGTGTGCGTGTGTCTGTGTGTGTGCGTGTGTGTCTGTATGTGTCTGTGTTTGTGTGTGTGTGTGTTTGTGTTTGTGTGTGTGTCTGTGTGTGTAAAGATCGAATCTGCTGTGGATGCGATTACGTAACATTTTATTATTTTTTCATTAAATTCATAACCCTTCAGTTTCCACTGCCATAAGTATGACCTACTTACATCTTCTTATTGTATTTATAGCTTTCTTCTTCTTCTTCTTCTTCTTCTTCTTCTTCTTATTAATAATAATAATAATAATATATTGTTGTAATTACTACCATATAGCTCTATTTAATGTTTTATTTCCATTTTATTTTATTCCTCAATCTCATTTTCCCCAATTCTGAAACTCTAATCATGTGTTAACTACATACAACAGAAGAGCGGTGTTTCAAAAAGTGCTGCATGAATAGAATTTATTATTTTTAATATTATTATCAGCATCATCATTATTATTATTATTATTATTATTTTATTCACCACCCAAACTAGTAACTTAACATAGAAACTGGCGTTTTATGAAGGTGACATTGGTTTATTTAAGTTGTTTATTATTTCAATATTAAAAATATTTCGTTTTCGTTGTTAGAAAAAGTGTGTAAATATAATATAAACGTTACGGCAACTTAATCGTTTGGCAGCGGGCTTTTATTTTGTTGGATTCCGCGTGAGGGTGCTGGTGGGCGGGGGCTACGGTACGGGACAGCCAATGGGAGGGGGAGTTGAGCTGAGCGCGTGCTCCCGCAGCTGCATGTAAACAAAGCAGGAAGAGAGAGAGAGAGAAAGAGAGACACTCATAGAGAGAGAGAGAGATACACTCATAGTTAAATGTAAAACTCTCTTTTCATGTAAACGTAATAAAAATTGTATCATTTATAGTTATATTTATATACAGATCATATATTATTTATGTATAAAACGTGGTGTAAAAGACACAATATTTTTAAACAGTAGAATGCCATATACACGTACACATGTACACATGATATTCTGACCAAATTCAACTGCCCCAAGTCTTTAACTTTATATCCGTCTTATTGATTCCTTTAGTGGCAAATAAAACAAACTTTTAAACAATAGACAATTTCCTGAAACTATTTTGGTTAAAAGCTGCTACATGGGGTCAGGTCGCCCTCTGCTGGTTAATGGTAGAATCACTGATTCACATGTGTTAAGTTTCAATATGATTACAAACTCACATGACATCATGTGTTATGACAAAAATAAAACCCAAACCTTTTGCAATTATTAGATTTTACAATTAAGATAATTAATTCAACCAATTTAAAAACATTGCAATGCTTCACAGCATAAATTATTTCACAAACTGAATTAATACATTTACACTTTCAGTTTCTGAATTTAAAGTACTGATTAAAGGCAAAATGAGTTAAACAGTCAACACAGTCTCATTCTGAAATGAAAGGACGAATGATCTGAGTGGACGGTGACATGGTAACGAGGGAAGGTATCTGCATCATGGATGTTTGATTGTGTTCTGATGATTGTTTTTTATCATTGACAGAAGCCGCTAGGCTTCACTTCCTGTCCTGAAACATGCTGATGAATGGGAAGATGTGTCAGAAGAGGGGAGCAGAAGAGGAAGCCGCGGTTGTCAGAGGTTCAGGTCTGAGCAGAGACAATAGGGTCGAACTCTGACTCTCCCTGAGAACAGCAACATGAAGCCGGTGAAATATATTCTGATTGCTCAACTCTGCTGTCTCTGTCAAGGTAACGTGAACAGTATTATTATATTGTGTTTAACAGTATTAATGAATTAACAGTTATTCAGATAAACAGTCATAATATTTAGCTTTATTGATAAGGGGCCGTTAATGAGATATGTTATGTAATCATGTGATTACATGAAGTTTCTTATATATTTAAAATTTTTGCAAATGTATTATCACAATTAGTGGTTGTTACGTAAAATGAAGTCATGTAGTAGTGTTAGATTATGAATACTGGTATTGTCGTCTGTTTTCCTTTAAAAAAACACCTATTTAATTGCAAGAAAAGTAAGTAATAAAACAAACTTAACATTTGTTCACAAGAATTATTTTCTATGCAAAAAATTATGGCAATGTTTTTTTCAATAAATACATCAGTAGCTTCCTCAGGAAGTATCCTGTGGTTGAGTTCTAACGGCTCCTATTCTTCTTATTTTTTCTTCGGTTTTAAGTATAGTATATAAGTGAATCATTTTCATTTAGAAAATGTTGGAGCTTAAAAGTAATTTGATAGTTACGTTAACAGATTACCTGACATAGAAATTTAACCCTTTAACATGAATTCATAGTTTGAAATCTTGATCTATTGTCCTTTATATTGAATTTTTAATACTGGTCTTTCACCGCAACCTTATGGATGCAACCACACTGCATCTCACAAGTGGTGACAGATAAACTTTAAAATCCTTCTGAATAATTCTAATCCTTTGGTTGTGGGTGTTAAAGATTCATTCACATGGGGGAGGAAAATATATAAAGTTGGGTTTAAAGGCAGACGAGGAACAAACGTATGTGTTATTAAAATAACATGTGGTCTCTCATCACCCACATAACAAAATTAGATTTCAGGATTTCAAACTATGAATTTATGCTAAAGGGTTAAATTTCTATGTCAGGTCATCTGTTAACATAACTGTCATGTTAACCGTATAGACACAAAATGTGCTGGGAGAGAAAAAGCCAGAGAGAGAGAATTATGACAAGCAGGGATTTTGTTGTTTTTATGCCACCCTGAAATATTATAAATTGAGATTTCTGAAAATTTCATATAATCATTAATGACACAGGGGACAAAGACACACAAGGGAGTAAAACATGATCAATACAGCCACGGCCTAACACACAAAAACCAGACTGCAGGTCAAGATGTTACCCTTCAAAGGTCCTGCGGTACAGTCCAGCGGTTACATGTGGTGACGCTGGGGAGGAGCCTGCACCGGCCTCTTCAGGCCGACTGGCCCACATCGGCTTGACGCTGACACTGTAAATTGACATTATCCCCTTCTTCACTTCAGCTTTTCAAAACTCCTCCACGCCAACGGACCCAACTGACGTCCAAGTGCAAGCAGAGGGAAATGGCACAGAAGGAATACTGCCGGAGGAATTCAGCAGTAAGTTTATATACATATATATATACAAACACAATTTGATTTGTGTGTGTTTAGAACGCAGGATGAAAACTCTACGCAGAGGCGTGTGTGTGTATTCTTGCTCTTGCTGTGACAGGATGTGGGCTGAGATGACTTTGATACACATCTCGATGAATTCTGCAGCTGCAAATCGAACTTTTGAGGTGTTGCAGAGCGACTCTCCCACGTGCTCTGCAAACGACCTTGTTGATGGGGATGTTTGTTTCTGTGTTGCTTCACTGACTACATCCTCAACAACATGTCCCCCCCCCACCAATTCATTTAGGATCAGAGTTGTAGAAATGTGATTTCTTTTGCAAAAAGTAACAATAACACAGTTGGAGGTGATACAGTTAATCAGAGCAAAGAAATCTAAAGATTACAATAAAAATCAAGTTACCAAAAATATGGCAAAGATAGGAGTAGAATATTTTTTGTCATGTTAACTGTATAAAAATGTGCTGGGAGAGAAAAAGCGCGAGAGATATGACTAGCACGGATTTTTTTTGTTCTTATGCCATCCTGAAATATTATAAATGGAGATTTCTGAAAATGTCATATAATCATTTATGACACAGGGGATAAAGACTCACAAGTAATTACTTTTCAAGGGAGTAATACCTGATCAATACATGTGGTTAGATGTGTCCGATGCAGTGTGCAGAGTATATGCTATAAGTAGAACCCGCACAAATAAACAACAACATAGGAGATACAATAAACAATCACCACATGTATTCATCTTTAAAATGGCTTCAGAATGAGAGAAGTACACTCCCTCCATCCTCAGGTGACCCTTACGTCCACCTCCATGCTGGCGGATGCAAGTGGACCCTCAGGTTGCCCGGCAACAGGAGCAGCGACGAGGTGCCGCTCTCGTCCGACTCTGCGGACCCCCTGGCCCAACGGATCTGCCAGGGTCTCGGCTGCGGCGGCGTCTACCACGTGGACAAAACCGGCCCCGCGGCTCCCAACGCCACCTGCTTCCACGACTGCTCGTACAAAGACCACCGACTCCAGAACTGCTCGCGGACGGCGGGAAGCGACTGCACGGTGATCACTGAGGCGGTTTGCGGTGAGGTCGTCTCTTAAAGTGTCTGTTGTTTTTTGTGAAAAGCAAAGTGCAGCTGAACTTGGGAAGTTTGTACAGAATGGCAATGAGAAGAAACTGAGACGTTTAATCTTGATGACAGTGGACGAAGCGCTAACTCTAAACTGTTTCTCCCTAGTTAGATTTTTATTGAAACACAATTATAATTGAATCTTTTGTAAATGCCCTTCCAGTTTCGATATAGTTCGTTGTTATGGACGATTTTTAGTGCCTCTTTTTTGTTGTCCAATTAAATATCACCTAATAATTCAATATCTATAATTACAGTTTCACTAACAGGACCACACCTCCAACTTATGACTATTGAAGTTTATTGAGTATAGTGTATATTTCAATGATAAGAAAAATTGGAGGGTAGAGGGATGGAGGGACGAGGGGTCGAAGAGATGAAGGGACAAGGAGTCGAAAGGATGAAGTGATGAGGGGTATAAAGGATGAAGGGTGAAGGGGTGGAAGGGATGAAGGGACAAGGGGTATAAAGGATGAAGGGATGAGGGGTGGAAGGGATGAAGGGATGAGGGGTGGAAGGGACGAAGGGATGGAGGGATGAGGGATGAATGGATGAGGGGTCGAAGGGATGAAGGGATGGAGGGGTGAATGGATGAAGGGATGGAGGGATGAGGGATGAATGGATGAGAGGATGAGAGGATGGAGGGACGACTTCATATATAACTATCTATGGTGATGTTGTCCTCAGGCCACCAGGCTCTGCGGCTGGTCGGCGGGCCGGACCGCTGTGCCGGACGCGTGGAGTTGTGGAGAAATGGCATGTGGGGAACGGTGTGCGACGACCGGTGGGACCTGAGGGACGCGGGCGTGGCGTGCGCCCAGCTCGGCTGCGGCTACGCCCTCAGCGTGACGGGACAGGGGGACGGCTCCTTCGCCCCGGGCAGAGGTCCCGTCCACCTGGACGAGCTGAACTGCACGGGCCAGGAGGGGAACCTGTGGGCCTGTCCGGCTGCGCAGGAGGAGCCCGACTGCGGACACAAAGAGGACGCCGGGGTCATATGCTCAGGTCACAGTTACAGTTAATACGAAACATTATTCATAGTATTTCGTACAGAAAAAAACCCAATCATTCTTTTTTGACCAACAAAGTCAATTTACGAGATGTCTGGATTTGTTGACAGCTTGAGAAAAAGATAGCCAGTGGGCCATGTGTTGAGATTTGTAAAAGACAAAAACAAACGAACAAAACAAGCTTTATTTCCATGGAAATATTAGAAATACAAGGCAAAATCATAAGAAATATGATCAATTTTTACAGAAATGTGCCTATAAAATATACATCTAGTTATAAATATAATCTGCAAAAAACAAAAACACTCAAAAAATCCCCAAAGAAAAAAAAATAAATCGAGGACATGACCTCTGTGTCATCAAGGGTGATACAATAAACAACTTCTACAGTTTACTCGACATCACTTCATTGCAGAAAAACCTGGATTATGTTTCTCCCCTTCTTCCCACTGGGATCTTCACAGTTTGTACTGTCCTGTGTGTCTCTGTGCAGAGATGAGAGCCATCCGGCTGACTGGAGGTCTGGACCGCTGCTCCGGCAAACTGGAGGTCCACCGCAACGGCAGCTGGGGCACGGTGTGCGACAACTGCTGGAACGAAGGCCTGGCGTCCGTGGTGTGCTCCATGCTGCGCTGTGGTGCCACGCCGTTAAAGGTCAGCCAGTTTGTTCCCGCGCTCGCCCACAACGGCGGGACGCTGTGGTACTACCAGTGCGGCCCGGCGGAGCGGAGTCTGTGGCAGTGCAGGGAGTTCGCCAACAGGACGCACCTGTGCGCCCACTCGAAGGCGTCCGGCGTCATCTGCGGCGGTGAGATGTAGATTTTGTCCACCAGCGGTGGGTTATAGTGTCATGGTGCATGCGAGTAAAGCCCCATGGTGATTTTTTGTTTTTAAACAGAGGGAACAGCATGTGGATATTCCAGGTTCGGCTTAGATTGTATTTATTTAATTTAATTTTCATGAAATGACAGAAATCGAAGGTCGCTACAAACAAGTGATTTAATAGTTTGATTACAGTCAGATGTATTATGTATAAGCAGGCAGGTAGCTCTTTATAAAAGTATAAATTAATTGATCTCAAAGTATTTTCATACTTATGAATTAAACTGAATTAGATGAAACTTTCACTGACAAATGTTTTCATTTTCAAAGTGATATTGTTGCCTTTCCATAACCTGATTTTTGGATATTTGTATTCATGTCCTAAATGATTATGTAAAATTAGATTTTGCAGGAAGCTTTTTTAAAGACTAACTTCCTTTTAAAGTTTGAGATTATTGCAGTCAAGATTAGATAATTGTCAGAGAAACATTTCCTTCCATGCTTAGACAGCTTTTTTTTTTAAAGAAAAAAAACAATTCATGAGGATTTGAATAACTTAAATTACTTTATTTGCTCCCTCTGAAAGTTTCCATACTTTCCTACTTTTTGTTCTGCATTTACTAAATCAAAGAATTTAGGTACATGGATTTAACAAAGTTAATTCTGTTTATAACTCTACATTCGTCCGCTCCCATCATCTCTGTCATATATATATTTGAAGTATATATAAATACATTTTTAATCCTCCAGGTTCCCTCGGGTTCCTCACAGCCACCACCACAGCCAATGCAACGGTGATGACCAGTTGGACAACAGGTGAACATTAAAGGATTTATTTCATGCAATCTTTTTTTTTTGAGTGCATCCATTTGTTAATGTTATTTGGTCGATTTAAGAGCAAAACTGCTCAACAGAATATTCCCCACTTTGTTTTAGGAGTCACGGGAGAGTTCAAACAAACGCTCAGCAGCATAACCAACTTCCCGTCGGTCTTGAATCGAGTCTTACGAGAAGTACGAGTTGTTTCTTTGTGAACTGTGCGCCCCGGCAGGTACGACCACAGCTGCTGCTGCTGCTGCAGGCGTCTTCATCTCGGCGTCTCCGGAGCTTCTCAGCGCCGTCACCGTGTGTCTCCTGCTCCTCCTGCTGCTGATCATAAACACGGTGCTCTGCTGCCACTACAGGAGGAGACACGGTTCGTTCCACATCACCCTTTTTTTTTCTTCTTTTTTCGTTGTAATCCTCAGTTTTCTGATAAATTGTGCTGCTCCAGTTCTCATAGTCTGTGCACGTGAAGAACACAAATTATACCAGTAAAAAATGCTTTTTTAAATAAAGGTTTATTAATTCATTGCACATAATACTGCATGTAATTGTGTGTATTTTTATACACACATAATGAACAATTCCTGAAATGATTAATCTTCCAAACCCACGACAGTCAGATGGCGACGTGACCTGAAACTCCATGTTCTTTTCTACTGAAGAAGCTTTTTCCCCCTCTTCTCAGTCCTGACTTGGGGGAAACTGGAGGACAACATGAGAATGCAGACCATATTGATTTTGATTGAGACATTTCATTAAACAGTTTATATGAATCCTTTATATTTTCTTTCTATACGCTCCGCAGCTTTCCTATTCCAGCAGACCCGCAGCGGCCCTCGACCTCGCTCTGGCCATAGTGACAACGACTACCAGGGCGCCGTCGACCTCGTCAAGGTCACCGCCGCCGTCCAGCCGCAGACGGATGGTCAGTGGTCGTAACATTTCCGAGTATACGACGAATAAAAAAACTGAATCCATGTGATGAACTTATTGACTTTGATCCTACTATTAGACGGCTTTCTGTTTCCTCACACCCTACATATATTCAGCATATGTATATTTATACATGCACAGTGGTGGGAAAGTTGCAGCTTCTACAAGACTTGGAGAAATCTCATCACGTTGTTTTGTTTTTTTTCTCTGTGTTTGTCTCAGTGCCCCCCAATCCCAGGTATCTCTGGACCCAGCTTAGTAGTGTTGACAGCACCTCAGTAGATACAGACTATGAGCAGTTTGACCCGAGCAATGAACCGTCTGTCGCTTTATCGACCTTTCGGAGTGAGCCACTTTCTTTCATTCCCCCTCCTTCCATTTGTGTTGATCTGCGTGTGTTCCTTAATCGTTGTCCTCTGAAGATCTGAAACCGTCTTGCAGTGTTGTTATTTCCTTTTTTGCGGTTGAAGCTGCTCTGCCGTGTGTGTGTGTGTGGTGTGTGGTGTGTGTGTGCTCTGAATGTTTGCAGGGGGGCGTCGTGATTAAAATTGTGCGTGTCGTCGTGTGCGTCCTTCTGAATCCAGATTCTCAGCGGTACAGAACCGACACGAACCCTTTGACGAGGCCTTCGGCTCTCGACAGCCTCTGTGAGGAAGGTGAGTGTGTCGTGTTGGTTTGCAAAGAGATAAAGACACTGCTTACACTTCAACACACACACACACACACACACACACACACAAACACGCAGGATAATATTCTTTGTCATCTTCCAGTCCCTGAACCATCGAATAGAGAGACGGGGGCCTTTCCGGACCACAGCCGTGGCCCCCACGACGCTCAGTGCGCCAGAGTGTCGAAGATCTCGGTGGACTCGTTCGAAACCACCAGCACCTCATCCGGGGAATGCTACGAGAACATCAACAACAGCGGCCACATCATGGTCACTCCTGGTCAGTGGAATTCATTCACTCTACAGTCATGACATTTAAATTACAACCCACCATCTTAAATGTCTATGGCAGTAATATTATATTGGTTAAAGTATACGGTATATTATATTAGTTATATTATCTGGTGAAATGAGCTGCACTAACAGGTTTATAGAGAGATAGATGCACTTTATTGATCCCAAACTGGGAAATACCTTTGATATAATTGTAACCAATTGGGGGGGAACGTTCTTTCAAAATAATGCTGGGGATAGTCTGGTTAAAAAAAAGAAAAAAACATTGTATGATTCATTCCTGCTCAAACCTCAGTGGTATTTGTGCAGTCACTAAACCAAATCTGTGGGATGTTTGTGGCTAAGAGTCTGAAGAAAACACAACTGAAAGCCCCATGTTTCACTTTTTCAGGTTGGATTATGTGACAGATGAAAGCCAAGGTGCAAGTGTCTCAAAAATACTTTCATAAAGTTATACAAATCTTGAATTACAGATCCAGAACAGGGCCAGTCGTCTGCTGCCAATGGTGCTTTGGCTCCTTTGAGGCTTCTTGACAACAATAATCAACTTTACTACAGACAAACGACGGACCTGAGTTCAAGTGAGTGTCGCAGCAACAGATGTCAACATGAAAGGTTGGTAACACGTTTGCTGATCACTGCCATTGTCCGATCATTAGGTGATGACGATGACGGCCCCCTCTACTCCCCAGTGAGCCCTGACTGAGGGAGGAAGGGTTTGACCTTGGCGCACGGTGGGGGTCAAACGGGTTCAGTGACGAGAAGGGACTTTTGTTTTTGGTGGAAAACTGATCTTATGAGGGGGTTTTTGTTGAATATCCGGCATCTGATGATCAGATGCTTTGATCAAAAGCACTGCATTCATGATTTTAGTTGAGTCTGAAAATCCAACCATTTGCTTACTAAAGCAAATAAATAAAGGGACTAGAAAAACCCCCGAAAAGAAATGCATGGATTACGTATCTGTAAGTAAGTTTTAAGTCACTGCAAGTTATGATGAAGTTAAGTTAAGTCAAGGTATGTTTAGGTGTTCTGTGAATGTGGTAGGAGCAATTATGATTATGTTTAGATTCTTAATGTTTAGCTTATCGGTTTGCATAGCGGTTAACCATGTATGCACTTGTATGTCCCTGTGGATTCAAGTACAATCAGACTATTGCGTTGTTATTATTACAAAACAATAAAGAAACTACACTGTCAAAAGTGTGTGGACACGACCACACGTATGACTCAGCTTGCCAAAAAGATTTGGTTGCAGAGATCTGGGTGACGAATATGATATAAAACCAAAAAGTATATGTCCGCATATATTTGGCCACATATTGGACTCAAATCACGTTCTAGTATTTGCAATGCAGAACTATTCAGTTCGACCACAAGGTGGCACTACAAGCCTCTTAGTCACCAAAAGTACCTGACTGGAGTGAAAAAACTTTTTTATGTAAAGTTCAGAGAAAAGAAAAAACATAGCCCATCTGACGCCATAAGATGTGATGCCACCGCAGTGGTTCACAGGCGATAACACGTTGTCACTCATACTTGTGTGTGCTGAGCGAGGGAGAAGTCAACACCATGGCACCGTGAACATGTTTCAGACGGGGGAACTCTGGATCCTGATCGGGCGCCAACGTAAACCATCGGGCCTGAAACCAGACCTGGCACGACTCCCCCTGCTCCGTTACATCTGCAGCAGCTGCAGAGCATCAACACTCTCCTCCTGATCCGGAGTAATGCCCCGAATCAAAGTCACGTCTTGTTTTGTAGATGTAAATATGACGGAGTGCTTCAAAGCACCTATAAAACTTTTATATGGGGGGGGGTGAGTACACGGATAAACACGGATTATCTTCAGCCCAGTTAACATAAGAGGTGGGAGCGATGATGCATTGGACTGATAACCAGCAGAAGAGGGTGTTTTTTTTTATTTCTTTTGAATGGAAACCATTTGGCAAGGAAGAGGATAAGAGTGTGTGTGTGTGTGTGTGTGTGTGTGTGTGTCGGGTTGAGGCTGCAGAGAAAGAGAGGAGGTGGACGGAGAGGTCGGCAAAGATAAAACATGTCTGAGAGAATCATATATTACGCTCGAATTCAGTCCAGAGCTCTGCGTCGAGATAAACAGGCGAATTAACGACCAGATCTCCTTATGAAACTCAATCTCTTTCACATGCCAGGGAATTCAGCACACACACACACACACACACACACACACACACACACACACACACACACACACACACACACACCACTTAACAGAGATTCCATCTCAAAGTATGCGGCATGATATATCGCAGGTCCTCCTCGAACAGTTTCTCCGCCCTTTGTTTCATTCCGCTCGGAGAGATTGATAAGTCCGAATCTGGAGATCTGTGGACTCACGGTCCCGATCAACATCAAGGGGAGAAGCACTGCAGTACACCAGTATTTCAAGTAGCTTGTAGTATTTGAGGGATTAGAAGATCAAGCCTCTGTTTTCACTTTGTTCATTAAATCAGTTACACACGAAGGATTACGGCTCCATAAGTCCGTAAGTTGCTTAAAGCGTCCCGACAACAGACCCCGGCCTAGTTTAAACTTTTGAACTCTGGCACAGGAGGCCTGGAGACCACTGTACCCGCCTGCGAACGAGGCATCTAGAACACACTGGAACCTTGAGACAATAACCAACCAACAGCTATTTTGGCTTCTTTTTTTTATATAATCATCCAGTAAAGATATATGAAGAATAGGACGAGAAAGAGTTTGGCCAACTACTCTTTAGGCCTTTCAGCATGAGTAGAATGCAAAATACACTCAATGCTGTTGGAGTTGCTTCAGTATTGTATATATTGTATTGCATGTTCTTAAGTCCCTTTTACAGTCACGTGCACCATTTTCTGACTTTGCCTGTTGGTGATGAATAGTATAGTGATACATCGCTGAAAGCTCCGCATGTTGCATCTACAGGGCCTAAGGTTTTTTCTCAGGAAACCCCTAGGTACTCAAAATAAATGCCAATGTATCTTCACGTGTGCTGAATGTATCAATAGGCAGCAGTTTGTTTGTAACGTTTGCCATATGAATCACCTTGAAGCTGGAAATATGTCAGTGTTGTGCTTAGCTTGTTTTTGCTGCCCCCAAGTGGCCAAAAAGTCAGTTAATGCAGATTAAAGACAGTTTTTTAAAAACTTCTTTTCACTTCCAGCCACAGACAGAAAACAAAACATATATATATATATCACATTATTATGATACTGCACCTCACTAGCACCAAACAGACAGAGTTAGACATGAGATCTTGAAGAAAACAAGGAGCTGAAGGCAGATATCACCCCCGGATTTATTGGAGGCAAAATTAGACAGAAGAAAAAGATTAAAAAAATATTTGATTCCCAATCGTCACTGATTCTAAAACAAATATTGTGTCTGTCACTTAATTTTTTGTGTGAGGCTTACTTGGAGCAAAACTCACATTTTGAGAACGTGGCACTTTAAAGTATCTGTGTTTTTTTTTCATATCACGAAAGACATCTTTGCCCCCCCCCCCCAAAAAAGGGGGTCTCTCCATTGTGTAAGTTTTTGTCACAACCTTTCCCAACGTATGACTAATGTCTAATTAGTGCCTTACTTCACTGTGACCTTGACGTTCTTCACTCCGCCCTTGGTGCTGGCGATGCTCTTTGACACGTCGCTGGATGGACGGCAGCCAGGGAAATGCAGTGAGGTCATCAGTTTAGGTAGAGCCCCCCCCCCCCCGGATGATTAGAGACCTGCGCGAAAACCCCCCACTCCAGCTCATTAATCAAAGCCTTTTTTTCCTTTTCCTCTCCTCTGGTCAAAGCAAGCGGCAGAGAGTTATACTGACGCCGTTCAATTCCTCAGTTTTCCCCTCCCCAGAGCGATCCAGCCTGTGTTCTGCCTGCAGACGCCGCCGCGGCCTGACGCGGGTCAAGCCTGGGCGCGCTGGCGAGGCCCTGCAATAGTGTTGATTACTCGTCACTCATTAGGTCGCTCTCCCCGCCGCCGCTAAGCCCTCATCAGGAGGTTCTTTTGGCTGAGCGGCCGGGCAGGGGCCCTGATCCAATTCACCTTTAAAGTTCAGTGGAGCTGTCTGGTTGTCACGGGTCAGTGCGTCGCTCCGCATGCCGTGCAACTCCCAGAGAGGCCCCTCGTTACCTCATTTCCTGCCACTACTGTACCGGACGAGCGTTTGAATCTGTGCTCCGTGCAAAAGTTTAGGGGGGGGGGGGGGGGGGTCGTCGCAGATGGTGCGTCAAAGCTCTGGAGTAACACACTTGTTGAATTTTTATCTTTGGAAGGATCATGGGTGAATAATTAATGAATGGCATTTGTCTGTGGGGGCGCTGAGGTGCAAAACACGACAAAGTAGGAAAAAAAAAAACATAAACCAGGTCAGAAAAACCTTTTTTTTTGATAAAAAAACATGAACAAGTCAAAAAAAATGCAACAATCATATATATTCTTAAAAATCTTTTTGTCACAAAATAATTTAAGACTCAAAAAGGTTCATCTCGGCGTGATGGATTCTTCTTTTTTTTAATATCCTAAGTACATCTTGCAGATAATATCATATTTAGTTCTTACATAAGTATCATTTTTAATTGAATATGTTCACATTGTGGTTCTTTAAGTAACGGATCTGAAAACTTGCACCACTGAACGGAGCCCAGGTTGAAGCAGATTTCTTTCTGTGCACCATCACAGGGTCAAACCCAGATTTTCTCAGAAGCATTTTCGGTTTTGTTCATTTTTTTGTGTGCATGTTGTTGTGTGTTGCATCTTGGGGGGGGGGGGGGGGGGGACCGCATGTTCCACACAAGACACATTTATTAGTCTGTACAGAGAAATGAATCCCGACTTGAAAGCCGGCCCTGGCAGCGCGGCGTTTAGCTCATTAACCTTTTTCTTTTTTTCCCCTCTCCCCCTCCCTTCTTAGCACCTCGCCGCAGTTAACAGTCTGTGGCCTCTTCCCCACCAAGACACATTCATGTAGCTGCCAATCAGGTCAACGCCGCAATTAAGCTGCTTTAAACTTGTTCAGTGGTGCTTGGAGGCCGTAAAAATACTTCCGTTTGAGTGTCAATGGGAGCCCGCGGTGGTTAGCGCTGCATTCACGGGAGAATACATTGTGTCTAGTTAATGTAAGTAGTCTGGTCAGCGGGTCAAAAGGTCAGCGTCACTGAAGGACGCGAGGAGCCACAGTGGGTCCCAGTTATATGAGTCAAACAGCACCAGTGTGATCCTCCAGACTGGGATGACAACAGTGTGGGTTCTTTCTTTTTTAAATGTATTTCTTCACTTGCTCAGCTTTCTCAAGCGACTAAGAATTTATGGACACGTTTCCTTGTTTGCCTCCGACCAGATGGACGGAGGTTTATGAGTGTGTGTGTGGTGCATGTCGGACGGCGGCATTTCTCCAGCGAGGAACCAGTCAGTCAGGACAGGCGTCATCAATCTTGGTCTCCGGGTGAATGGCAGATTGGCTGCCATAAACCAGGCCTGATTGCAGTGTGCTGTTCCCAGCGGAAGAGGTTTTCGGTCCAAGGGAGGCATGGAAACAAAACCCTGCACGTACAAACAGTGTGTGTGTGTGTGTGTGTGTGTGTCTGTGTGTGGGAGGGACATTTTGAACTGTGCCACATTGTGAGATATGTATGCATGTTTGCCCCCCTGCATTGCACAGAAGAAAAAGATTTTTTTTAATTTTTAATTCTTGTCGTCCAATATGATGCCATAACCATTTGTGATGGACTTAACAATAACGCTTTAACACAGATGGATAAAGATAGAGAATAATCAAAGAAAAAAAAACCTGAAGTATATTCTATCTCTTTATCAGGGACATGGCTACGATTTAGGACACTGAGGACTCGTCCTCTGTATTTATTTGACAATTTTTAATTGGACCTCTGCATTTTCTAGCAGTGTGAAGAAAGTGCCTGAAATCTTAATGCAGGAAAATTGACATTACAGAAAGATATAACTGCATATTAACAGAATAAGCCGAATATGAAGATGATATTAATAAATGCAATGGAAGTATTTTGGATCTACGTTCATATTTATCCCATACAAAATGATGCAATGCATTTTTTTAAAACATATTATTTTTTAAGGATTAATATGAAACCCTCCGACCAGGAACTCTGGACATGGTCTCGTTGATGGTTTGCAGGTCGTCCTCCACGGCACCAGTTCCCTAATTAACAAGATTTAAACTTCTTTTTAAAAGCACTTGGATCCATTTGCCCGGGAAACAACGAGCTGATGTCATTTGTTACTGGATGAAAACCGCAGCGTCCCGTCCAAAAACTTCCTCGAGCGTGTAAACTGGAAACCAGAAGACTGTCAATTGGCCTAGTGCGGTTCCAGCTGAGAAATTAAAACACGGAGTAGACCTTCGTATCACACATCCACTACTCAGAACACCGAGCACTGATATTTTTGCTCTGAAAAACAATGAATTGACATCGTTTGAAACTTCCAATAAGCAAATAAAAGTTGTGCAGCGTCATAAACTACTACTAAAATACAGTTGAAAAATGTCCAACTTGAACATCCGAGCTACCACAGCTGAGCCTGCATTAACCTATCAGGTCAAAAAATGATATCCGGTATGGCTGCAACAAATGATTATTGCTGATTTATGCCTGATTTATTTTGTTAAGATTGCTTATTTTATCTGATTTACTGGCCGAGATTTAAAAAATGGTAAATAAACCAGCATCCTTTTGGCGTTCTTGCCCTAACCAGTCATTAAGGTATATTTGAAATTAATTGTCTTTCGTATGAATGATCACTAAATCAATAAATCGTCGCAGCTCTTGTATTTAGCCATGGAAGTCAGTGCATCTGTTTAATGTCCACGGTTACGGGTGGTGTTGTTTTTCCAGAATGACCAAACGAGAGGGAGCTGCAAGATTGAGAGCATGGCACTGCTGGTGACAGTGGGTGAGTGAGCTCAGACAGCTTCAGATCGAGCAACTGCGTGTGTGTGTGTGTGTGTGTGTGTGTGTGCGGTCAGCCGCTCCATGCCACCAGCTTAACCCCTGGATTCCCCACATTCCAGCCCAAAGTCAGGCACAAGTCTCGCCGCTCGTCTGTTTGGGGTGATTGACATTATTTGCTACCATTAGGCACTACTATGTAATTGACCTCTGACCCCTCACAAGCGACCCGTTGAAACAGCTTCAAACCAGATCGTCTAATCTCCATGGGAAAAGCCCTCAATCTAGACTTGAGGCTCTAAAAGCAATCAACACCTAAAGGTGAAAGAGGGGAGCCGGGGTCACTGCCGCCGGGTCGCTCCGGTCCAGTCCGCCTGCCACACAAACACACTTTATCAGAAAAACAGCCCAGCGCCCCGCGTCCGTCTCTGGGGTCAAAATACTTTGCTTGACCTTCATTTATTCGTGCCATCAAATATGATTCCGTCATATTTTGTGTGGGGCGTCTTATTTTTTGTATTTGAGAAATGTTTAAATTGACATTACAAGTTGTGTCCACTTCACCAAACGTCGTTGACGAATTTAATGTAAACTCAACAAGCGGACTCAAAAGTAAACATAACTTTTTTAACGGTGAGATTGTTGTTTGCAGCACGATGATTTTCAACAATGATATTCATGTTTCTCGATTTGTATTTCCTAAAGCAGGCAACTAAGCAAGTAAGATGAATATTACATATTTTGAACATGGACATATAACTATTCCCGACTACTATCTTTGTTTTTGATTTGGAAGAAAAGGTGCAGCGTGGGGAATAAGTAAAAACATTATTATTACAATATTAGTGTGCTGCCGAATCCAGCACAGAAAGAAGAAAAAAAAGTTACCGTGATGAAAATATATAAAATGATGAATTCATTTTGTTTTTGCTGAGTCTGTCTGTGTCAAAGCACCTGAGTGAAGTTGTGGATGACAGCGGTGGAAAAAGTGACTCGTTTTTTTCGCCTCATTGGTCCTCATGATGATTCATTCTTTTTCAACAACGAATGATCGAGTCCGACAACACGATACGAATGAGGTCATTCATTGGTTCCCCGCTTGCGCTTGGCGTATCGCCACGTCTCCTAGAATTCCAAAGATGGCCGACAACGACGTAGCACCTCACGTGTCAAAGAAAGGCTTCACCTGGCCAATAAGAAACACCTGTCAGTCTCAGTGGTCGTGCTGGCTGGACATTTAGAGGAGAACGTGAGGAAATACAAGGTGAAATTCTGAACTTTTGTCTCATATTCACAGTTTAATTTTGAATCAAAAACAAAGGACTTGGCCACGCTCTTCCAATAATCCAGCACATGGGGAAAAAATACCTCCAATATCACAGATTGCGCCCTAAGTCCATTCCACAATCTTCCACGAGAACAACTCTTGTTTGGAGAGAAAGCTAAGTCTCATTTCTTCCGGCGTTGGCACAGCCACGGTGAATATTTCCCAAACACCTCGGTGCGTCGCAGAAAATGTTTTTTGGGGCCGCGGAGCCTCAGCGTGTGACTCCAGGCCACCTCTCAACTCCAGCGCTCGGCCGACGTGATCCACACTGACAGCTTTGGGGCGGATTAGCGGAGGTTTGACAACAAGACATTGTTTCAAATGATACTGATCAAAGTTCACTTCAATCCTGTTAATTAAAGCAAAGAATAACACGGAGCAAACCCGCGACTTAAAAGCGAGGCTGGATGAAAGGACTTCATAAAAAAGGGATTTTTTTTGATCTTTGAGCTTTCTCTCCTAATGCTTTAATTTCTGATTCCCTGATCTGCCGTCAGAAACGCCGCCGCCGCTGGCTCGCCTGCCAGAAATGTGCCACGGGCTGACAACCTTACCGGGGCCCGGAGGGCGAAGGAACCCGAGCAAACCGCCTTTATTAGATGAATGCACGCATGGTGGGAGGTCCGTCGGACTCGGCGTTAGCGGCCCACAAATGTTGACCTCTCCCATGCCATGTGCCTCCCAAATCCACGTATGAAAAGTGGGCTTACACATCAAAATATGCTTTCATCGCGGCGCTCACAGAGACAGAGGCGAGAGCGAGGGGCGGGACGAAAAAGTCATTTCATCGGCGATCAGGGAAATCACCATCACAATGAGAATTGTGTAAACTACAGTCACCGGCGTACAGTGGCCGAGGAGAAGAAACCTCCCCCATTCACTTTGATGAGGTTTTTCTTTCTTTGCGCGGCAGTCTGCTGGTCATTGCACAAGGAGCAGATTAATTGCTTCATCAAAGACATATGAAAGTAAAATGTGAAGAATGAATTTTTCACCATACGACAAATTACATGTTTGGACGGAAGTAGGAAGAAACGTACATGGCTGCACGTAAGGAATGAGACTGTGGGCAAGTAGTGTAGTAGTAGTAGTGGTGACGTTATAAATGTATTTACCTGTAATTGTATTTTCTACTTATTCCGTTATTTGTTGGACAATTCATTTAGTTTCATCGAATTAATCAAAAATCACCTAATCATTAGGAGTATAAAATACTCACCCTGTTCAGGTATATAAGGTATAAATAAAATTGATAACGCTTATGAAAACCTGCAGATTTGGAGACAATATGTCAACACACATATGTAACACATGTACATGAACAGGATGTTCGACCGAGAATTTCCACTTCTTTTCCAAATAAGAACAAATTAAGTTTTTACCCCCCAATATTTGAAAAAGGAATTGTCAAAATCGAACAAAATCCAATATGGTAGATTTAAGAATTTAAGATTTTTACGTTAGGTTTTATGTTTTATGTTTTATGGTGCAGAGATGATTGTAACCTCAAAAAGAAAGAAAAAAACTTTAGCCGGTAAAATGGCTCAGTCGGGGAGTTGACAAATATAAGGTCAGTGTCTATATAAAACTCTCAGGTTTTTTAAATTTAACAGTAAGAAGGATCCACAGTTTTACCAAATTCAATGTCACAGGGACGATATGTGGACAAACAGGATATTTTAAAAGTAAAAAAAAAAATCCAACGAGAGATAGAAGATATATTTGTTATGTTGAAATCTTTTCTAGTGAATATTTTGAAGAAAGTCTATAACCTGTCTGCTCATTATATGTTTTATGTTTGTTATGTCTCGGTTGAGACTATGACCTTTGACCTGGCCACTGCCTTTGATGCTCACTTCTCAATGGATTTGTTAGATACGACAAACAAGTAACAATGACGGAGAAACAAGCAAACACTGATTTACTTTTTTTTTTTTTTACATATTCATCACATATAATTCAGCCTCTGCTTATTGTCCCGTCAACGCCTTCTCCACGTTCACAACCCCCCGCATTTTCACCGGCGTGTCTCACTGTGCGCGGATGAAACCCAGACACCCGACAGTTTACACACACGGCACAACGCTCCTCTATCACATCATGTAAAATAGTTCCTCTTCAAGTTACCACGCATTTCCCTCAAATAACTCCAACGCCTTAATTGGAACCAGGCAGGCGTTTGTGTTTGAGTCACAGTAGCCTGAAATATGTTTTAAACCTTTTATTGTGTTCCTCTCGGGCGGCGACGGGCATTTTAGACTCTAATCAAACTGCTCTGGGGGGAAGGAAGAAAAAAAAGCAACATTTGTTTGAATGTTGATTGCAGGGATCCGTCACTCGCTCCGCTCAGACTCCGAGCTCCGGCTTAAACCCAATGTTTGTGTGTGTGTTTCTCTTGAAGCAGGCACGGGACAGTGCCCCCGCTGCCAGGGAACGCTCCCTGTGAATAAACTCATGAATTTATGGCTGCGTGTGTGTGTGTGCGTGCGTGTGTGTGCGTGCGTGTGTGTGTGTGTGTGTGTGTGTGTGTGTGTGTGTGTGTGGCATAGCAGCAGGGCTTTTCCCTTCTTGTCAATGGAAAACATTAGTGTCATGGCCCCACACACCCACCCCGCCGCCCCCTCAGCCCCGTCTCCACCCCCCACCCCCCCCTTGTTTAATTCAGTCCATCAACACTTCCTCCTTTAGCCTGTTAGTGTCACACTGCATTTCCTCTCCGGCCTCAACCAGACCCGCTCGCCACAATCGGCCCGGTTTTGGGTTTCCCTCAAACGGCAGAGGGCTTCAAAGTCAATAACTGCTTTTTTGATTTTTATTGACCCATAGACCCCTCCCCTCTCTGCCCGAATCCCCCCCCAACATTTCTTTGAGGGGGAATAAATTACAGTAAGGAGGGGAGGGGATTTGGCCGAGGTCTGAAAGTGGCGTTGTCTGGCTGATTGCACCTGCAACTCATTTAACAAGGTGTACAGAAGAATGTCCAGCCTTCAGCACCTCCGGGGATCCGCGATCCTCACAGAGGAGGAAGGAGAGGAGGAGGAGGTGGATTCTCCAATTTTAATGGTTTGTTGAAAAAAATCAATATTTCTATAAATCACGTTTTTCATCAATGCAGCTACTCACAAAGAAAAGGAAGTAACAGAAGCTGCTACATCAACTGACGTTGGTGCATTTTTCTTTTTGAGATGCGGTATGTGAGGACGCAAACATCTGCAGATGTTGCTCGTGTTACGGAAATATGTCGGTGTGACTTGGACACATCTCCTGCTGCGTTCATCAGATGTGAAAGGCAAAGTCCGGACGCAGTTTCCCTATGTTGCTAGTCTTTGTGCTAAGCTAAGCTAACTGGCAGCTGTAGTGTGGTGTTTAACGGACGTATAGGAGAGCGTTATGAGTCTTTGCTCTTTTGCTTTAAAGCCCTGGTGTGTAATTTTTGTAATTTTTCTAGCGGCATCTGGTGGTAAAGTTGCAAACCGCAACCAACTGAGCACCCGACAGGGGACACTTTATGGGCGGCGCACCGCTGATTCCATCTCAAAATTTAACACGAATGCGAAGAATTCTGGACCGTTTTGTTTTGTTCAACCATATTCAACACGGCATAGCACCTCATGTAACTAGGGTATATTTAACTCATTCGGAGTTGATGATTATACATATATGAACACATAGTTATGGACAATACATTCAATTTCTTTGAATAAGTTTTCCTAAATATGACACACTGCAGCTTGAAGAGAATCTCGCGCAAATGTACGCGCAAATGAAAATCCTGAAATTACGACGTGCGGCCACAGGGTGCGCTGTTTCGGCAAAAGCGCCTCACTCTGGCCGAGACCGACACACAATAATATATGGGCCGAATGTGAGATGGGTTGATGCACCGGATCACATCGCTGCGCCGTCACATCGTTCACCTCCACAAAAATTTTATCACGGGGGGGGGGGGGGGTTGATTTTTGTAGAAATAAGATTATGTTTCAGTGTCTCATCCCCTGAGAAAGAGCAGACAATCTGTCGGTAATAAAGCGCCCAATGGCCGCCTGTGATCTTTTTTTGGGGGGGGGAATGGACTCACTAATGGCTCACCTTGTGTCCTGTGTCATTTCCTTTTGATGTGATCGGCGCGGTGATGATCAGTGATCTGGCTGCGTGTAGTAAAGAGCTCTCGGCAGGCACTTTTAATTACCGGGGGGACAGATTTTGGCCGCGGAGCCCGCCGCGTCTGGTTCTTATTTCCAAACTGCAGACTGACTGTAAAACAACACTACCAGCGCTGTCACCCAAAACCAGAGCGGCTCATGTACAAACGCGGCCCGGGCCCTGATTATCATTCTGTGTCAGGAATGTGAGCGACAGTTTCTCTGTTTTTACTTACACTCCCCCCCCACCACCTTCCCTCCCTCCCTCCCTCCCTCCCTTTCCTTTAAGTATCTTTCTGCACACATAAAAACCGATGTCAAGTGCACACGCTACATGCTCTATCTCAGACAAACCAGAGCCAGGTGTGTCCGGATGGGAGAGTTCATATTAGAGAGAGAGATATTGCAAACATCTGTGCGTTCTGCGTGTCCTCATCATTTAGATCCCCGTGTGACAGTAAAAAAAAAAAGAAAAGAAAAGAGGCTTGTGGAGAGGAGAGGAGGGGAACACCCGGTTTGTTCTGCTGCCAACAGGCCTGACAGACGGGGCACAGGGACACGTGTTCCGACCCGCCAACGGAGGGAAGTCGCACCACGACACAACGTGTGGACCACTGTTTCTTTGAAAGGAATGTGCAAAATACTAAACGGCTTTGGAAAAAGTATTTGCAACCCTGAAAGGTGTTTTCCCACCGAGGTGGGGACAACTGTCTGAGTTGAACAAACGGACACACGGACGCACACAAATGTTAATGTGTCATTTAATTTGTTAAACTTTAGCAGCACTTTGTTGTTTTCAAGAGTCATATTGCAAAAAGTGGAGTCAAAGTTAAGAAAGTTTGTAATTGATAACTGTATTTCATAGTGTATAGTGGATGTGGACTGGCTGTTTTAGTTCTTGTGTTTTGTGAGAGCAACATTTCTAACAAACACAATTTCACATTTGATGAGATTGTGCAAGTCGTGTCGTGTGTATTGATGCTGCCACCATCTTGTCGGCCACCATCTTGAATGCAAACTCCAGGAGATCAGCAACATTGACTGAAGCTGCCCTGCCGCCACATGATTGGTTGATTGGAAAAACGGCATTGCCCGACTCTTTTTTTCAGAAACAGAAGGCAAAATTTTTTTTAAAAAACCTGATATGTTTATTGGGTGTTGACTGTTGACGGACGCAATTATGACAGAAATGCATTTGTAGCGGGGGAGTGGGTCCATTCTCGCAGCTGATGCACGTTGACAACAAACAGAGGCTGCGAGCGGCTGCGGGGAAGTTTCCTCGGGGAAAAAAATTACATTTCTACTTGATGTTCGTGGAGTTTTTAATATTCCAAAATAAGGCGGGGATTTTCCAGCATCTGACTTTCACTGTGGTCCACTTGCACAACATGTGCTGAGATTTCCAGCCAAAAGAGAAGAAACAGCCAGGGTGGAGCTCTGTGTGCGCACCGTAGCTTGCACAGCGATGGAAAGGTGACCTGCGACACCACAACACAAGTCGTGTGCATTGGAATTGAAAGTCGTCAATTCATAAATTCATAAATTCAATCCTTGACTGGCCTTTTGTTGTCAGACACCATTTACCAGCCGCACTGACCCACAGAGAACACACGTGTCTACTCAGCATCCACCATCTTCTCCTCCTTCACCTCCTCCATGTCATCCCTCTCTTCCAAGTCTCTTATCAGTTCGCACACGACCGGACAGATGTTCGGTAAAAGTGAACGGAAGTAAAGAGGATTTTACTAAAAGTGCTGTATCCTTATTAATTTATTTGATGGAAAAATGTTTGGCACTGTGATTGAAAGCTTTCTCAATTCCGTGGACATCGGAGTGAGATGTCCCATCTTTACGCCTCTCATCAAACTCTCTCTCTGAGAAAGCGAGTGAGCACATTTTTCCCCAAACGTTGAACTATTTCCTCTTTTTTTTTGGATTATTGTTCCGAAACATTCCCCACTGAATTCGACGAATGACTTGTAAATATCTTAGTGGATCGTTGACAGCGAAGGGTTTCATCCGAGCTGTTGGATCCAAGGTCACCATCATGAACAGCAGATGTCTCTGCACTGTCCTTAATGTTTAATTCTGAATTTTGAATCGTTAAAAAAAAACTACCAGCTCAAAATTTGGCCCAACTTTGATTGGATTTATATTTTCTTCTAGTGCAAATTTCTGGCCTATTTTACATTCAAACCAGTGTTTCTATTACATTTTCCACCATGTTTATATCACTCATGATAGCAGGAATAACATAAACGACTTCATAATGCATTACAGTTACAATAGCACAGCAGATTACAGCCTCCAAAATTATCGTTAGGTTGAATTAGCACCTCTGGAAAAGCAGTTTTAACAATAACTGAACATTAAAACGGAGCAGTTCCGTCAGATTGCATCAGTTTTAGCTCGGTGTAACTAATAAACTACCACCTGAGCGTATTATTTACTTTTATTGTCCCGAGTGCAGAGCTTTAAAGTAGTTAATAAGTTCCACCCGAGCCTGCTACGACATAAAAATACTGCTTACGTGTTCAATGAGTATTGATTGAATGATTTGGGACGACATATTGTAAAGTCGGACCATATAATTATTGTTTCCATAGCATTTCAATGACTTTATTCAACCATGTGGCGAGGACCTACGTCGCGCTCCAACAAAGTCATTTAATCACTGTTGAAGTCACGATCGTATACAAAAGGTTTACGTTTTTTTAAACCATATTTTGCCAATTTTTAAACCGAGGGGAGGGATTCAAATGTGGAATGAGAGACAAGTTAGACTTGAAAAAGAGAAAACAACTCTGCAGCAAAGGGACGTTTACTTAACTAATCTTCCCTCATGTGTCCGGGGCGGCTCTGCTGTCACAGGGAGGGTTTCCCCTCTCTAGCCTCAGAGGTTGTGTTTTACCAGAGCAAACACAGGGGTCAAGATGACAGGACGCGGACACGTGTCTGGATTACATCGTGTAAGTACTTCGGGGGGAAAGTTTAATATTTATTTGACCTTTTTTTCTGTGCTCAAATTAATCAAATCTTAATTCTAGGTCCAAGTTGCCGCCATCGCTCCTCAACCCTGAACATCTAACGCAGAAAAACTGAGGCAGCGAGCTCCCAGTTAAACCCCCCCCCCCCCCCCCCCGACAAGATCTGCATCCAGCTCTGGATTTACACCCGTCTTTTGTTTCCCTGGCAAATACTTTTCCTCCACCTCGCAGCAAATCTGCCACGGTGCAGAAACGCCTCCGTGCGCCGCTATAGAGACATCACATTCCACTCCTTTGTCCTCGGCTGGCTGCTGCGAGCAGCTGCTCTCCGAGCCCGCCGCCCCTTTTTTATATCTCACCTTGTTGTTTGGGGAGCGAGAGCATCACACACACATTCCTTCCCCCCCCTCCCCTCTTGATTGCTGCCCCCTTTTTTCCTAAAAAAAAAAGGACGTGCACGTTGTTTAATGTCCACAGCCCCCGGAGACAATGGGCCACTTGGCCTTTGACCCCGGTGAGGAAAAGACAGGTTTAATCTGATGTTGGGATCCTTCTGCTGCCCATTGTCTGCGGAACAGGGGACCCAATGTGGCCCTAGACTAAAGAGACGGGACGGGACAGGGGGGGTTGTCAGTCACTACATCTGCCCACCAATTTGAGAAGCCGTGGCCCACCCAGGGAAGATGGCGCTCTTTCCCCCTTGTCTGCTGACCCTGTTCTCACCCTGCACACGGCCGCTCACCTCACTCACTCCTTTCAACGCCGCAGAGAAGAAACTAATGAGCCCATAACTTCCTGGCCACTTGTTTATATTGATCAGTAGCGAGTACAGTTCCGCCTCCCACCCAGTCTGCGCTGCGACAGTTGAGACGCACTGTACCTTTAAATAATTGTTATTCATAGGGATACATGGATTATTGACCATTAACCCTGGAACACTCAAAGCCAATTGCTAATTGCTACTACAACTACAATTTTATTGTACATTATATATCCAATATAAAACTGATTTATTGAAATGGCTTTTTTAAACTGTACTAAACAAAAGTGTAAAAACAGCGTCTCCAATTCTGCCGCTCACTCTGCTTTACGGGGCTCAATGGTGCTATATGTGTTTGCTATCGCTACATAGCCAACGTTAGCATTAACCACACTTTACTTACCAATCTAGAAGAAACATTGTGTTTACCATTCAAATAAATTTCAATCATTCATAGTCAATCACCATGTCAAGTTTTGTTTTATAACTGCCCAACGTGGTTTTTCGCCCACTGTGCGGCGCTAATTTATTGGGGCTAACTGGTTAGCATGCTAACTTCTAGAGATACTCATTCGCAGATGTCGTTATTTCTTCACACTGATGATAATTTTTGTCAAGTTTTGATTGTTTTAAACTAAAATACTCAAGTATAGCAACATCACTAGTGACTTTCAGCACATTGTTCTCAACTTTTTGGACCAAACGTTTACTTCTTTGGTAAAGATGCTAACTCTAACACAGTTAGCGTTATGGCTAAGGTTGCCTACTTGATTTGATTTTTACTTGATTTTAACGCTTATTGATTTATCGATATTGTGTGTTACTTTTCTTGCTCATCATCTTTCTTTACATCTAATTCCCCACATGGGACAATTAACCAAACTGAACAGAACTTTCCCCAAATTTCACCAAACTTATAAAAGATGGTAATACGTGACTGATAACTAAATGGCATGCAGGTAGGACCAAGCAATTCTATGTTACTATTATGACACTATGTTTATTATAAAATACACGAGGATAAAACTAAAAACAAATATCCCACAATATGCACTGTTGATTGAAAATGAATAAAACTAAATGCATCATCAGCAAATTTGACGCTGCAAGCAGCAAATATAGCTCGAGACATTTTTTAATATCATTATATATATATATCTTACAATTCATACAGTTTACAAGAATACATTATTTTGGTTAAACAATTTTTAAAAAAGGATAATTTTACTCTGTAAAAATGTTACTAATTCACTTTTCTGCTGTAAAAATTTGTTGCGGCGGTTTGACACTAGATAGCAAAGAGACGATCATATAAAATCTAAACACACTGGGGCGTAATTATTATTATTATTATTATTATTATTATTATCCGTCTTTCTGTATCAATCAGTATAATATATTATTTTCAGATTCCAGTAAATAATGCAAAACACACAAAAGAGGCTACAATGTGCTACTGATCTTTAAAACCAACAGCACAGCCTAAAAAAAAAAGGTTCACCAATCAAAAGCAATGTTTTTCTTTGGTGGTTAATTATTTCCTATATACACATACATCAAAAACACTGATAACACTTTAATATTTCACAGTCTGTGAGCAGAGCGCCGCTGTCACGTTTGGTTACAAAAACATTACCCATATGTGTTTATTTGAACCTGAACATCCAGATGTGTGACTCATGCCATCTGGAAGTTGTAACGGAACAAAAGCGGACAATAAAAAAGCAATAACTTATTCATAGAACATAAATTATTTTTTTTCTTCCATATCAAATATTTACACATGGTACCTTTTTGAACATCAGTGCATTTACAGACAAAATTATGTAGCTCCTCCAAAAACAAACAAAAAGGAATTAAACTGGTGAGAAACCTGCTGAGGTTGAGGAGGAAATGGCCCGATGGTGGTTTTAATCCAGGACGTTCCCTGAGTCATAGGCCACGTCAGGTGCGCGAAATCTGCTCTTAAATCTGGCCAGAGATGTCACTCAAGACGTCCATTGGGGGCCAATATTATGAATTATGAGTATTATTACGTTTATATAACAAATTTGGCTGCAAAAGTGTAATCGGTCAATTTGGTTTAGGAAAGGAGACGTCATATTTATAAGGTTTTAGATATATTGACTTTACATATTCTGCCACATACTGTGCCTAGATATTTTCAATCCCACGAGGCATGAAAATCATCTCCGGCACAACTGACGTCTAATTAATCTATTCATATATTGTGTGTTTTTCCTTGAAAGTTTAACAGTGCTAGTATCCCAAGTTTGAGTTTTTTTTTGCACTGCTAAAAATGCTTTTTCAAATAATTATTTAAAAGAAATACTTCCTTACTATTCCCGTCTTGCCATTAGTCAGATGAGAAGATTGATACCACTCACTGATCTGCATTGTGAATATCTGACCGTACATTTCTACCATGAGGTTGCAGCCCATCACTGCAGAGTTTGAGGCGACCACGTGAACTTCCCCAAGGCGGGAACATACGGGGGGGAAAAAGCAAGAAAAACAACAACACACGTTTGAGGTACTGAGCTTGACAATGGTTTTGAAATGCATCACGAGTCGGATTACATCGCTAAAGAAACCGAGCACGTTCTGCTTATTGCAGGTGCGGCCTCGCCACCACGCGGACCACGCGACGCCGTCTGATTCCCACCGAAGTGGAGAAGCGGACGGACGAGAAGGCGTCGGCCCCACTACCTGCAGCCACACGACTCCACCACCATGTCCTCGTACTGCTTGTACACCACGTTGTTTCCTGAGTCGATGTAGAGGATGCTGATGGGGCTGAGCTTGGACGGGGCGCAGCAGCTCGGCGGCATGTTGCTGGGGTTCATGGAATTCATCAGCGTCTGGATGATGGCGTGGTTGGTGGGCTCCAGGTGGGAGCGCAGCGGGAAGTCGCACACGCCCTCGCAGTGGTACGCCTCGTAATCCAGCGGGGCGATGATCCAGTCGTCCCAGCCCAGGTCTCTGAAGTTGACGTGCAGCGGCTTCTTGCTGCACCTGGACTTGGACTTTTTGCCGTGTCTCTTCCCGTGGCGCGTTTTGGATGCGGCCGTCCTCCGCCTCCGGCCGGCCTTGATGACGCCGGGGCCCCTCTCCGTGGCCTTCTTCCTCTCCAGGCCCAGCAGTGCCCTCCCCTCCCGCCTCTCGCTGAAGAGCGTCTGCCTCTTCTTGGACCTGGTGAAGACCACCAAGATGGCTTTCTTCTGTTGAGGCCTGCCGTGTCGGTGCAGGCCCAGCAGGTGCAGGTCCAGCTCCCTCTCGGGGTTGTCCAGCATGGCCCTGAGCTCCAGGCAGAAGGGCTTCCCCTGGCTCAGGTGCTGCCGCTCCTTGAAAATCTCCCACACGTCCAACACCTCCCACTTCGGCCGGTGGGAATCCTGCAGGTCCAGCGTTCTGGAGACGAGCAGCTGCTGGTCGTGGCAGGAGAGGAGCTGGACGTCGACGGGGTCCGTCTCGGATATCCTGAAATTCCCAGACACCTTGGTGTATATCCTGAGCTCGGCTCCGAGCACCTCCGCTTTCTCGGAGAGCGTTGAGACATCGAACAGATACCGCTGTCTCCTCAGAGGGGAGAGTGGGAGGTCATCTGTGGAAAGCATTAAAAACAAAAACGGCGGCGGGGTCAGATGCATTTCTCACGGAGATGATGTGCATACCGCAGAGATGTGGAATCTGACAGGAAAAGGGGGGGAAAAAAATCCCACTATTGTCTGCACTGAATTAATCTGGGAGGAAAACTGTGAGTCATGGGTGTTCAGTCTATCCTGCCAGCACGCGCGCACACACACACGTATATATATATATATATGTATATATATATATATATATGTACAGTAGAGCTCCACATACCTTGTCCACTGTCCACAAAACTTGCAATGGTGTTTGCAGCTTTTGAAGAGCGAAAGAAGCTGGCGTTGAGTCCCAGTCTCTCGGCCGTGGAGAAGGTCTTGTAGATGGACAACATGTAGTCGTGAGGCTCCACCGACTCTTTGGACGTCGCCTTGTTGTGTCTGTCGATGGATGGCGGCGGCGGCGGCGGCGGCGGCGCGTAAAACTCCTTGAAATACCTGGACGCCTCCTGTCCGTCGAAGATCTTCGCCACCTTGTTGCCCTTGGCGGCGGCCGCGGGGGAAATGGCCAGGGCCTGGAGGCCCGGGGGGTCCCAGGCGAGCACGACGACGAGGGCCCCGCAGAGAAGAGCGAAGTGGGGCAGCTCCATCCTCCGCTTCTCCTCTGTCCTGCAATCAGAGACCGGGGGCGGGCGGGCGGGACGGGGGGGGGGGGCCGGAGCTCAACTCTGCATCCAGGCTGCTGCGCAAAGTGCGCACAGCTCCGCGAGGACGGGCGGTGCAAAAGTTAAAGAAAAGAAAAAAAGAGAAAAAAGAAAGAAAAAGGGGGGCGAGAACACGCCCACATTGTCCTGTTATCGTAAGGGCTAAATGGAGGGACGCAAATTAAGGCTGTAAAACTAATTGTCCCTCTGTCACCTCCTCCTCCGCCTCCTCCTCCTCCTCCTGCGCGCAAAAGGGCAGATGCGCGTCCACTTGTTGTGCATTTTGCGTCCACTTGTCTTTTTCTGAATCTGAAACAAAACCTGCTTTTACGACAAAAACAAAAGGGTTCTTCGCCTTGGTCTTTTTTTTTTCAGACCCTGTGAGTTTGGACAAGTTCCTTCTCTGAGTTTGAAGAAAGTCACGTCGCACAACGCGCAGATGAGGGTTCGCGGCGGTGTCTGGCGCCCTCTGGTGGAACTAACACGCAGTGCGACAAGAGGTGAACGGACGCGCAGCCAATCAGCTTCCTTCAGCACCATGGACAGAGTCACCACTCGGCATTAAATATAATAATTTAAACTAATTGATCAAGAAAACACACGGAGGCAGCGAAAGGATGTGTTTAACAACGACAAAATAGAATTTATTTGAAAAGAGAGAAATAGTTTTCATATAGACTTCGTGGCTCTTCCTTCGGCTGGTTGGAGATTCAAGATCGGCACAGTTGCT
Organism: Scophthalmus maximus; assembly: GCF_022379125.1. Classification (NCBI taxonomy): domain Eukaryota; kingdom Metazoa; phylum Chordata; class Actinopteri; order Pleuronectiformes; family Scophthalmidae; genus Scophthalmus; species Scophthalmus maximus. Next base: position 12,461,172 of record NC_061536.1, on the reverse strand, counting down.
GATATATATCTGATATGTAGTCATATTGAACAGACATTTACACATAATAAGAGGAAAGTCCACCATGAAAATATATTTTTAAAGGAAGTAGAGTTGTTACAGTATAAAAAAGAACAGAAGATGCCTTCATTTTAGTCCCCCCCTAATAAAAAAGTGAGTTTTTTATTAAACAAAAAACACCATTTTTTTATGGTGCTTGACTTGTAAAATATCTAGAGCTGCAACAGTTAATCGATGAGTAATCCACTACTCGAAATCAATCGCAAACTATTTTGTTAGTCGTTTAATCGGTTTACCTGGTTTTGATGAAAAAAAAAGAGTCAAGATCCTCTGATTTCAGCTTCTTAAAAGGATATTTAATTAGAATATCTTCTGGTTTCTTTGCTCCTCTATGACAGTAAACAAAATATCTTTGGTTGGTGGAAAAAAACAAAAACATCATCTCATGTTTTGGAAAACAAGATTTGACATTTTTCATCATTTTATGGACCAAACAACTCATCGATAATGAGAATAATCGTTAGTTGCAGCTCTAAAAAAACCATCACTCACTGATTTCCTATGTGGCCCATTACCTTTGTTTAAATCAAAAAAATCAAAAGCTGTCCAGACGTGTTAGTGTTAAAGTGAATAGAAGTTTAGGTATCCTTCATAAAAACCCTCCCAGCTGAGCAGCGGTCAGCGCCTCTAACAGATGGGCGTGCCCTCCGAGCAGCACGCCACGGCGTAGATCACGCTGACCAGACACAGGCTGCCGGCGGACACGGTGGTGCTGGAGCCGAAGATGCTGTCGTCGTCGGTGGTGGACGGCGGCGCGCTCGTGGTCCAGGGGGACGTGGCGTTGCCGCTGGTCGCAGGCGGCTCGGTGGTCGGGACGCTCCTCACGGAGAAGGTCCGAGACTGAGCACCCCACTCCTTCAGAGTGAAGACCATCGTCAGGTTCTCGCCTGCAGAGACGAGGAGCAGTAATCATGATGATGCATTGAAAGTTTGAAATTGTCATGACACAAGACGAGACTATGCAGAAAATACATTTGCTTTATCTACCCAAAAAATATTAGAGAACCTTAAATAGAACATAAAACTGGAGTAATGATCAGCTGCATATGTTCATAAATTATCTTTTCTGATTATTAAAGTTTAGATTTTCTTTGCTGTGTAAACGTGTAAAATATGCCTAAGAAGATTTTTACAATTTTCTTTCAACTAGATTTCTATAATCTGCCTGTTCTTTGCCAACAACTAAAAATAATTCTTTTATCACCGGCTAATCTCACCGATTTTGGACTATGAAATATTAAAAAGAAACGGTGAAAAAAAAGCTTATCACACTTCTTCACATTTGCTTGTTTTCCAAACCCAAAGACATTATAATTCAAAATGATGCGAAACTGAGATAAACAACAAATTGTCTGATAAAAATAGAGATATTTGACAGTTTTCTTAATATTCCAACTCGTTTTGCTCTAAAACCCGATTTCCTCAAAGGAAAGGATGAAGTTTATCTCAGGGGGCACTGCCTGTTTATGTATCTGAACTATTTATGCTGTTGCTAATGTAATAAATTGAATTTTTGTATTATTCCAAATGAGGATGTGAACGCACCACTGTTGAGAATGGCCAGGTTGGTGAAGTTGGCCCAGCAGGTGCTGAACAGGATGGTGGTGTTTCCTTGGAGTCCGCCGGCGGCGTCTCCACTCGCGTCCTTCAGGCTGGCCGTGACGGTGAGAGTCGTCACTCCCACAGAGATACAGTTCCCCTGCAGACAACAACAACAACAACAACACGGATCAGTGCTACAAAATATTCCACCTGAGGTCGGGGGCATCTGCTCGGTGGCCGGGCCGAAGTTGTCGCCCGCCCCAGTTCCTCACCTTCTCGTCCACGGCCATCAGACTGGGCTGCTGGTGCAGCGGACCCACGAACTCGCCGGCGATCGGCTCCCGGATCAGCAGCAGGCTGGACACGCTGGACACGTAACTGGTCTCGGGCTCTGCCCTCGTCGCTTCTTTGGCCTCCTGAGATTTAAAAGCAGGAATACGCCGTCGTTAAATCCCACAGAGATTCATTTCATTGCAGCTTCGGCCCTGAGCAGATTTGAATTGTGATGATGATTCGGCCTGGGGCCTTCACCTCTTTCCAGTCGGGGTCAGATGACGGGGGAGGAGGCGCGACGACGCCCATGGAGGAGACGTTAAAGCCGATGGAGCTACTGAGGTTTCCGGAAACTGCTGCCTGACCGAGATCATCGGCGATGTTCTTCAACAGCCTAAAGTCGTCATCATCTGAGAAGACACGAGGGCGCAGATATTCAGTTTTATTCGAGCGGTGGGTTCTGAATCTACAGCCACGTATTACACATTGTACACTCACTGGTGGTGTTGTTGGTGGTCTGCTGGACCGGGGGTTTCTTGATCTCCACCTCCACCTTCAGGCCCGCCGACCTCTTCCTGCGCCGCGAGCCTCCTCCGTCCTCTCGGATTATCTTTGTGATCCGGATCATATTCGCTGGGACCTTGAGGAACGTGGCCAGGTTCTGGACGAGGCTATCTCCGAAGAAGTCATCCTCGGTCATGAAGGGCAGCTCGAAGGAGAGGAAGAGGACCGGGGAGGTCCGGATCTCCGCCGGTTTGGAGCCTCTCAGGACGACCTTCAGCATCTTGTAGTCCTGGTCGAAGAAGTTGGAGCCCGCGGTGGCGTTCAGCGGCGGGACGTATTGACCTGAAGAGACCAAATACGGGAAAAACGTTTATATCTTGAAGTTTTCTACATGGATGATTAGATTATGCATGTGTACGAATTTTTTTTCAACGGTGAGGTTCATAAGCTGCGTGTGAACCGTTCGCACCGGCATAGATGGGCTTCTTCAGGGTGTAGTCGGAGTTGTCCGTGTTCCACTTGGCGTTAGTCGGAGCCACCAGCTCGTCGTCGACGTACACGTCCAACCGCTGGGGCTTGGAGAAGAAGACCGACACCATGATGCTCTGCGCAAATGAAAGAGCAAAAAGTCGGCTTTTGTTGTCACTGCTAAATTTAGTTCTTCAGAGTGGTACACTAAAGAGCAGCGCTGACCTCAGACGGGTCGGCGTCGAGCATCATGAGGCGGAGCTTCTGAGGGCTGACGCTGGAGAAGAAGACTTCAAAGCGGTGGCCGACGGCCACGATGCTGTGGAAGAGCGACACCCTCTTCTGGCACGTGTAGCCGGAGCACCAGCCCTGGTCCTGAGGGCCTGGACACACACACACACACACACACACAAAAAGAGACATTCTGGTTCCCGTTTCTATTTTCAACTGATTTCAGAAAAAAGCTGCGGGACCCGTGGTACCGTTGAGGAGATCCACGAAGCCGCCCGACAGCACGGCGACGGGGGACAGGCGCCTGGTCTCCGTGTCGGAGTCCAGACTCTCGATCGCCAACATCTTGTAGTTCAGCCCGAAGCACTTGTAGCTCTGCCAGGCACTCATGTACGTGCAGTTGTCCCTGATTACACCTGAGCACAAATGAGGCAACACAGCAATTTTGGAATCTTTGTTTATTCTCCGACATATTTTCTCGTCCGAGCCGCCGTCGAGTCCCCCCGTGTACCTTTGTGTGGAGCGATCTGGTCCACAGGGATGCGGCTGCCGTTGGGGAAAGTGAGCATGACCTTGGGGATGCGGTCGTCGCCCAGCCCTCTCCTGGGGTCGCCCCCCCACGCGTACTCAGACTGAGGCACCACAGCTCCCGCCGACCCCAGGAACGACCCGTCCAGGTCCGTCAGCATGGTCTTCTTCTTGGCGTCGCACTCCATGTCCACGCAGTCGGACGGGTTCACTTTACTGAGAGCGCAGACACACATTCTCTGTCGCACACTGTATATAAACAGGTCGCACACTTAAACGGGCTACACTAGTTGATTTTATTTGGAAGAACTTGAGTGCCCCCTAGTGGTTCCAGGTGGCACATTGGCGATAACAGAGCAGAAGACAGAAGTTTGTTCACTGAAGCTCCTACTTGGTGTTCTGGCTGCCAGCGTTAACTATCGGCAGCTTTAGCATCAAGGCTAACTCCAGCCTGGCTACTGTCCAAAGCAGAAAACAACTGTACAAATGCGAACAAATAACCTTGAGTTAAATGTCCGGTAGTTTTAATGAATAGAGGCGATTGTGTCACTTACTGATCTAGTAAAAAAGAGAACAAACTGCACGTCATTTTTGCAGCCTCTCAAATCTCCCTCCACTCTCGTTTTATCTCTTTTATTTTATCACTCTTCTTCCTCGCCTTCTTTTGTTCCTCTGCCATTTCCATCACTGGGGATAGAGAACGCTATCACATCCTTGTTTAGGCCACGCGATGGGTGACTCAGTTCCCAAAGTGTCCCTTTAAATCAAATACTCTTTTCTAAGATTCTCTGGAATCTTTTGCTGTTGTTGCTGTTATTTTAGATTAATTCAAATCCGCCTTTCTTGGCACATTGAAGCCTCATCGTCTGATTTTACAAGCCTGACATCTGGTCACGCACTTACCCGAGGTCAGCCCTGTGAATGAACACCTTAGCGCTCTCCGTGCTGTCAACCATCCGTAGGCCTGAAACCTGCACAGGATGCTGCAGGTCCTCGCTGAGCGGGTTGGTGATGAACATGATGTTCGCCTCGCTGGAGCAGACGTTCTTGAAATTGACAAACATCGTGTCTGGCAAACAACAGAGAAATGTGTCAGGGATGCGCAGGCAAGTTGACGGATGGGAAGAGATGGCACGACGCAGGACCCGCGCTCACCCTTGACTGTCATCAGCCCTTTGATGGCGTTGTAGTTGTTGTTCAGATGATGGGGCTTCACGGGAGCACTGTTGTGTCCAGATCCAAACGTTGGCCAGCAGATTCCAGATCTTCCACCTGTCCGGAGAGTTATCAGTTATCAGTTCACACGTGAAGTACAGCGAAGTCTAAGGCCTTGGATGATCAATGAAGGACCTTGTCTTTCTTCAAAAGCCGGTAGCAACCTTGCGTAAGATTGTTTTCCAGGCTAACACCAACATATTGTTAAATTAAAACATGGAAATCATCAAAATCTGTCTGCTGTATACAGTGAAGTGTGTTGGCAGTGTGAGGGTACCATTGAGAGGTCTGGGCCCCCGATGGGAAGCACTGTTGACAACGTTGTAGTCACTGCTGGGCAAAGTGTCTGAGCAGTTGAAGTTCGGGCTGCTGCCAACGATCAGCGCATTCTGGGGGGGAAAAGGAGGGAACATTTTAATTTTGTGACAACCCCCTTAAAGTGATGCTCAGGAAAACAAAATAAACCCCCCCCCCTCACCTGGATTTGTGCCTTTTTATCGGCGTACATGTGGGAGACAGAGGCAGGAGCGAAGATGAGCGGCATGACGCCCATCCCGTTGTCCACCAGCGTCACGTTGGAAATGACGACGTCCATGATGGTCTGTGAGGAAGAGGAGAGAGATGAGGATCAGATGAAATTTTCTTATTTACATATTCTACAGAGTTTCGGAATAATGTTACTTCACATATAGGTTTTCAACGATCACACACACACACACACACACACACACACACACACACACACACACACACACACACACACACACACACACACACACACACACACACACACACACACACACACACACACACACACACACACACACACACACACACACACACACACACATAGCCTAGTTGCTTCATTTGATTCAGATTCAGTTGTCAGAGAAGAATTAGTCATAAAGTTTTATGACAAACTAAACTAAAGTATATGAAAATGATTTAAATGGATAAATTAAAAATATTTCTCATGTAGCAAACTTTTCCAAAATAATCCCAATTTCATAGATTTAGCCTTTGATCGTCAACATTTTAACATCTGATATAAAAGCAGTAAATTAACAACTTAAAACAATTTTACAGTTGATCCATATCTCTCGTTAGATATAAGTAAAAGCACAGATTTAACTCCTTTACCTGTTTTACTTGTCACACACAACTCCACAATTTTCTCTTGATGCGGTGAACTTCAGTCAGAAAATGATAAGTCAAGTTTAAGTTTCAGATTTCAAAAACAAATTCAAACCTGGAAGTAGATGCCGTAGTCAAAGTTCCTCCAGACGAAGAAGCCCTGGATCAGGCTGCAGCCGGGCAGACCGTCTCTGTTCAGATAAACTCCGTACAGGCCGCCGTGAGCCTCGTTGTGAATCCACTTCTCGTTGTCGTTCAAATAACCTGCGCGGGCGGGGGAGAAAAACGTCAAGCGTGTCAGTTTCCGCGGCGTCTTCTCTTTCTTCTCACAAACTGCTGAGACACAAGCGGAAAACATCCGCGCGGCGTCACCTGCGCACGGTTCACCGTCGACGCGATAGGCCACGCGCTCGTAACCCGCCACGACGTTGTGCTGCAGCACCACATTCGTCCCCATGTTGACCTGGTGTTGCGGGTAAATAAAATCTGTGGTCAGAAAATCCATGATTTTGTTTCGAGCGTTTAAAAAATCGATATATTTTGAAAAGACGGACCTCGATGGCGGCGTTCCAGTCGTAGTTGAAGGGCTCCTCTCGGTCCTGGTACGATCCGGGCCACAGCGACATCGCCACCAGGTTCCTCCTCGCCGTTATCTTGTCGCCCCAGATTCTGATTCCTGCAAACACACACACACACACACACACACACACACACGTGTTAGAGCATGTTCCCCCTGGCGAGTGCTGAGGAAAGTTAGAAAAAAGCCAATCAGACGTTCACCTTCTCCGACGGTGCGATGGACGATGTTATCGTCAACGCTCAGCTCCTCTGTCCCAAAGACGCCGATGGCCGGAGAGAAGCCGTCGTGGAAGGCACAACCCTGAATGTACGTGTCTTTCCCCGAAACCTTTGAACGCGGAAAGAAACGATATGATTGGTTTTGCGTGAACTTGCTCTGTAGTTGACTTTACACTACTACTCTGTGTGTGTGTGTGTGTGTGTGTGTGTGTGTTGCTGTACCTTCCCCAGGTTGAGGAAGGCCACAGAGTAGCGGGGGTCGGAGTAGTCGGTCCAACCTTCCTGACCAGAGCGGAAAAACTCCACGTTCCTGATCTGAGCTTTGCCTTTAGAAGGGAAAATATCAATGATGTTAATATGCCGAAGAAAAATGCCCTGAACACACACACAGTCGTACGTTCTACCCACCTTTGTAGTCGATTCCATCCCAGGAGTAGGCGCCGACCAACAGCCGGGCGCCGAACGACTCCTTGGTCATGTGCGGGTACTCCTGACCGACGATCTTGATGTTTCTGGTCAGGAGGCCGACGTCCGCGGCCAGAGTGTAGGAGCGGGACGTTCCGGAGACCGAGTGAGTCTCACCTGGGCAGAGACGGAGGGACAGAGGTCAGTGTCTGGTGTTTGTTGTCCTGATTGAATTGTTAAGATATATTTGTTGGCAACTGCAAACGTGGATAAGTTGTTGATGTATTTTTTTTTAACATCCATTTGCGTAGCTGCTGGTGGAGAGAGATGCTGAGCTCACCGATGTGGGTGTGGGTCAAAGGCTGGTTCAGGGTCAGGACGCGGCCGTCTGTCGTCACGGCGCTGATCTCACGTTTCTCCGTCTCCCAGGCGCTGTAGCTGGTGGTGGAGATGAGGACTTCGCCTCCAACCTGCGCCCACGAAACGACAAAACACCCGTAAGGAAAATGGCTCTCGAGTAGAAATAATAGTGGAAAGTGAAATTAACCCTGCACGGACCTGCCAGTCGACGGACTGCGCCAGGGTCAGCGTGTTGGACCCGGCCGCAGCGGTGGCGGCGAGTTTGGTGTGGTAAACGTTGTGAGGTTGTCCGTACAGCTCCAGCGTACCAAACACACCTGTTGTAAGACAAGACAGAAAAAAAATGAACTGTCAGCTCTGAAACTAAGACACCATCAATCTCTCTCTTATCTATTGGATGGCATCATTATTTATAATTCATGTTAATTCTGGTGTAATAAAGAAAACACTATGCAACCAATAAACGTATAAAATTATCTAAAAATTGGGTACGGGTCCACGTATACGTAATATTATATCATATTATTATATTTGCAGCACAACAGAGCTCCACCAGAGAGTCTCTGTTACAGCGGACGAGAGCGTTCCCTCACCCAGGACTTTGGATCCCTGGTTGGGTCCGTTTGGCAGAGGCCAGTCCGGAGTGCGGTGGTTCCCCCTCAGTTTGATGTGCAGCTCGCCCCTGAACGGCTCGTCGTCCCGTCCAGCAATCAGCCTTCCTCCCTGCGGCGACAGCAAGACGTCACCTCACTGAACCATTCACTGATCATCTACTGACTTTGTTGGATTCTCTCTCGATGGCACTCGATCGATCGATCACACTGACCTGGATGGAGATGTACACGGCGTCTATCGCCACCGTACTGTACACCGGGGCGGACCGAGCCGCTCTGCTGGACGAGCTGTTCGCGTCGCCGGGGATCTCGAGAACCCCGACGACCGTCAGCTTGTTGAGCGGAGCGGTGTCGCTGTCCAGGACGACCCACTTGCCTGTGGCGGGGAGAGTCAGAGCGAATGATTTTTTATTTATATGAATTATTGCTGACATTTCCAAAGTCACTGGCTCTTCAAATAAACAAAATGTGATCTATTTTGTGATCAAGTTACATCCTCAGACAAGACTGAGAGATTGTTTTAAATGTCAATCATCCATCAAATGCACGTAATAAAAACAACACTGTCTTCTTACAGAAATATTTCTATATGAGGTTTCCCTCCGGATGTTACCTGACGGGATGACCACATCAGCGCCCTCTGCTGGCACAGTGAAGTTATTTTCAGCCGAACTCTTCCAGAAAGAGGCGTTAGACCAGCGACTGGAGGGAAACACACACACACACACACACACACACACACACACACACACACACACACACACACACACACACACACACACACACACACACACATGGGGACATTGTAGCACGAGGGAAACCGAAACCACAGTCAACATAATAACTGGTTTCATATTTGGAAAAATTAAATTATTCTGTTCTTCCAGTTACAGGGATTTTTTTGGCTGAAATTGAAACATTTTTAACCCCTTGAATCTGAAGGTTAGATCAAGGAAGTACTTAACTGCATCAAGGTAACTAGGCAACGAGGATACTTCATGACTGTCATGTATTCTTTTGTTGCGTGTGTGTCGAACATACATGAAGTCGGCAGGCCGGTCGGTGGGCAAAGGGGCCAGTGTGGCTGGAGGCGGCGGAGGCGGAGGGATGCAGTTGGGGAAGAAGCAGCGGTAGACAGCGAAGTTGACCGGGACATCGCGCATGGAGGGGTCGACGCTGGAACGCCGCCGGCGCTGGCTTGTCTTCCCGGACACTGAGGGAACAGAACGTCGTCAGTGAATCACTGAATGTGATATGTAAAATAATGGACAAACGTATAAACTCCAGTTATTTTGATCAACATGAGACATTTGGGGCCAATAACAATAACTATGACACTGCAAATTAAAAAATATGATAATATTACAGGTTAAATTGGAGTTAATGCTAGTTTCAAGTGTTTTATATTGCATGAGGTTGCAATCTACAAAATGTCAAAAGTTCAAATTTCAGATAGCGGAGGACGACTGCATGTTTTGCAGTAAAACCCCAAAATATAAAACTTCATATAAAAATGGCAATCGCTCACATTTGAGAAGCTGTTATGTAGTGAACGTTTGCCCAACGTCTTAAATGATTAATTCATCAGCAAAACTAGCACTGCAATCAATAGATCCACATGAGAAGTGTGTCTGACCGATGTAGTAGAGGTTGTTGGAGCCGTCGTCCAAGTACCAGTCTCCGTTGCTGTTATTGTTGAAGTTCAGCGGCGTCGATGAGCCGTTCCTCCGGTCGATTATGTGGAAGCTGTCCGGACTCTGGGTTAAGTTGTGGTTGATGATCACATATTGATCCGCCTGCAGGGAGAACACGTGAGAAGAAGAAACCTCAGTGTAAACCAGGAAATCAGATGTATGTTTACAGTGCTGTCACGTCATTTTACTTATATTATCACGGGAGAGGATGTTTCACTACCTTGAAGCCGTAGAACTTGGCGGTGTACGTGATGTTGGTGATGTGGTCCATATCTTTGAAGAACCAGTTGTACGTGTCTCCAGACGGCAGCACGGCCATCCAGCCAAACTTATGGGTCATTCTCTTCTTCAGATAGGGGACCGCACTGGTGCCTGAAAAAATTACAGTTTATTAATGCACAACATAAATTCTCCTATAAAGACATACATAATTATTACTACTATGTTTTGTCACAGAGTCATTCTTTATGTTTATACATTAATGTTTATCTACTGCATATAAATGCAAACCAGATGTGAAAGTCATTTTTAATAGGGGAACGAAAAGAAGAGAGGTGCATGAAGTTGATGTCGTTTTTATTTTGGTAAAAATGTACTTGACGGAATTTAAAAGCAGCCTGTGTGTTTTTAGTACCATGCGAGTTGGACAAGATGATATCCTTGGCCTTCAGGGAGGCCGGTGTGGGATTGTTGAGCGACAAGCGGTGGAAGTTGACGGTGTTGTCGCACACGAACCCGGGGAAGCCGGCGCTCCACTCGGCGCTCTGCGAGCAGTGAGCGGGGTCCAGCAGGAGGCTCTTAGGCACCACCTTGTAGTCGACGTTTCCTGTGCGCAACACAGAGTGTTTAGTCAAACTGCACTATTGAGAAAATATGAAATGGGCCTGAAACGACAGGTGCGTTACCTGTGAGGGAGCCGTCCGTGTCCACCAGCACCACCTCGTGCTCCCACCTGAAGCCGGCCTTGTTGGGCGAGTTGAAGTACTCGACGCCGCTGAACCTGACGGCCCAGCCACCGCACCGATCCCCACACGTCCCGTCGATTTTGGTCACCCCGATGGCTGCGCAGGAGCTGCGGTCAAAGTTCAGGAACTTGGTGTCGAGGACGCTCATGCCGTCGTCAAAGGGCGTGATGACACCCCGGTGCGTGCAGTAGCTGCTTCCCAGCGCGAGCTCGTCCACGTGGCCCACGATCGTGCCGTTGGTCACCGCCGCCCCCCCGTCCCTTCCGAACTCGGACACTCTGTTCGCGATGATTCGCTTGCCTTCAATGCCGGCTTTCTCGTTGTTGACCATGACGAAGCCCTCGAACTGCACGGCGCCCACGTTGACCCACTCCGCCCCTTTCTCACAGTTCCAGGTGGTGAGGGCGCGGAAGACGGCGGGTTCAGGGGTGCTCGAGCGGCAGCCTCCACTCTTCATGGGGAAGTAGTCCACGAAGATCCACAGGCCGAACCAGCCCTGCGAGTGCACGGTGTTGTTGAAGAACTCGCCGAGGGGAACCTTCTTCTGGCAGATGTTTGAGTCGTAGGACGGCCCGTCCGGATGCTCGTGCATGCGGTACCAGAAACCAAAGTGGGTGCCGCCCGCGGCGGCGTTGTGGCGGATGATGTTGTTGGGATTGGTGACCCAGTAGGCGGCGGGCGTGACGTCGTCGTTCAGCAGGCTGGTGCTCTGTTTGACAAACACAGCCAGGTTGTACTGCAGGATGTTCTCCGTCTCGATGCCGTCCTCGATGAAGAAGGCCCCGCCCATGATGTTGTAGATGACGTTGTGCTCCACCAGCAGCCGGTGGGTGTTGTGGATGGTTACGGCCCTGTTGAAGGTCTGATGGATGGCGCAGCCCCTCACGTACGACTTGTAGTCGACGTTTCCCATCAAGTGCCAGTGGATGGGATAACGTCCCAGCCTAAAGGCCTGTCCCGCGTGGAAGACCTGTGGCACGAGGGCATTAAGACTTTAAAGGTAATTCCAAGTACAAAAACAAAAGGAAGAGGAGTGACAGTTAGATGCCTGCCAGACGTTTCTGCTGAAAAAGATCTGAGCATTTCACCTCGACATATTCCAGTCTGCCAACCGCCAGGTTCTCATTCGGCCTGGGCGCGTGGAACATGATGCAGGCTCCAAACTGATCGCTGCCGACCTCCTCTCCAAACCTTCCGCTGAAACAGGTTTGGGTGGCAAATTCGCCTACCGGACAAAGAGAGGAAGGCTTAAATGCTATATACTTTCTACAATTTCACAGCTTAGGATCAATAAACTATCTATCTATCTCTCTATCTGTCTGTCTGTCTGTCTACCTATCATATCTATTAAGAACATGGTGTTGTACTTATTTTTTTTAAAGTAAAATGTAATATCTTTTCTGGTTCAATAATGATGATACAGTAATGAGTATGATAATCAATGAGGATGATAATAACCTAAAGACATGGTAGCAACACCATTCCAGGCTTTGTGACAAAAGAAAGTTTCCATGTTTTAAGGATCGAAATTAATCCAATAAAACTTTTTCTAAACCCTCTGGAGAGTATCCAGAATATATGCTGGTGAATCTGAAGTTGCTGAATTTTATTCGACAGCGAAAAATATCAGCATAGTACCGGTGTTGAAGCCTTCGGGGCATGCTTCGATCTTGTCGTCCCACTCCATGTGTTGGGCGCCTCGCACCACAATGTTCCTGGTGAGGAGACCCACCTCGGCCCGGCCCTCGAACCGCGTCCCGTCCGGCAGCCTGACGCTCACCCCGAGGTGGGTGTGGTCGAGCGGTTCGGTCAGGGTGAGGGTCTTTCCGTCGGCCGACACCGAGGCGATCGTCCTCACCTCATTCTCCCTCTGACTGTGCCTGAAAAAAAAATTAAATTAAATTAAATTAAAAAAAAAGAAAATAAGAAAATAAAAAATAAGAAAATAAAAAATAAGAAAAATAAATAAATAAATAAATAAATAAATGAATAAGAAAATTAAAAAATAAGAAAATTAAAAAATAAGAAAAAATAAGAAAAAATAAATAGATAAATATTTAAATAGATAAATAGTGCCGCAAATTTCAAAAGCAGCCCCCTAAACTTTTGGATAGCCCCGCCCAAAGCTAAAAAAAATGTATCCTTATAAATCATTAACCGTGAAAAGCCATCAATACACATTTAACCGGTGTGAGAGTTACATATTAATTTGACACCGTAAAGCAGTCGAATATGTGCAACATTAATTCTTCCCCACGAGATTTATTTAAACTTTGCAGGATTTAAAATAAATGACTAAGATGATAAGAGCATGAAATGCAAATACAGTAAAACAGATAAAAATAGTTCTGGTTGATGGGATAATTATAACTTTCATATGGAGTAAAATGTCAAACTGTCATATTTGTGTCTTAACTCTTTTGACCAAAAACATAATCAGTGCATTTTGGCTTTGTACGGCAGAAGTAATAACTGTATTTCTTTTAGTTGGAGACTCGACTCTACCTGTGGCCGGTTGAAGCGATGACGATCTCTCCTCCGGCTTTCCAGGTCACCGCCTTCATCAGGGTCAGCGTGGTGGAGCCGTTGGTCGCAGTCTGGGCCAAGTGGGTCCAGGGAACGGGAACAGGAATACCTGGAGAAACAGGTTGTCAACAATGACTTGAACCTGAGGGGGGTGGGCAGGTGAGGTGTCACCTAATAATAACAATCCCTGCAGGACACACGACTCCAGTTACTCAGACATCCTAACGTGACATGTATCCTTTATTTTCACCAGGAAGGCCCCATTGAGATACAATGTCCCTTCTTCCAGGGAGTTCTGAATGAAATGACATAGTGACATGTAATCTGGGGTTTTGAAACCACTGGGACACAACGGAGTTGTTGGTTATTATTCATTTGTGGATCTCCAGGAGACGGTGACTGTAATTGGAGGTAGTTGCAGTAGGATCATTATCACTGATGCATTGACTGAATGTGGAAGCAGACTTTTCGTTGTAGTAGGCTGACAACCATCATCATTTGGCAATCATCTAATCTAAAGTTCGAGCTGCATTATTTTTTCAATTTCAAACATTGAGCGTCTGAATACAAATGAGTTTGTTGTGTGTTCACACCGTGGAGGTCCAGCGTTCCCTCTCTGACAGCGAGCGTTTTGGCTCCGTAGACGGGAAGTTCCGGAGAGCGCAGGTTGCCGTGCAGCGTGATGATGGCTTTGTGCTGGAACGGCGCCCCCTCCTTTCCGATCTGGAGCAGGCCGCCGTCCGTGATCAGGATGTTCTCAGCCTGCAGCTCGATGTCGGCTTCATCAAACACCAACGTCCCTCCTGGCAACAAAGAAAGGGCACGTGAAAAATCTAGTTAATACTACGGGTTACTTAGTATTATGTGAAGTTTTGTGTTTTCAATACATTATCCCATGCCCCCCAAGAAATCAAATATAAAATGTATTTCATCACACAAAACAAGAAGAAGAGAAAAGAAGGAGAGAAAAGAAGAACAACAGTATAAGATAAAAAAAAACTTCTTTGTATTATTAATAGAAAACACAGTGTCTAACAGTATATAAAACCACAGAGTACCTTGAATAAGAAGCATTTTCAGCACAGGGGTGCTGGTGTCCAGGAGGATGGTCTGGCCTCGAGTGATGATGGCGAACGAGCCCTTCTCCGGTGGGGGCAGACCCGCCCACGTGAACCTGGACGACCACACGTCGACGTAGAAGAAATCAGCATTGTCCTGAAAAAAAGAGAGACAAAATTCGATGAAAAAATACCATTTTAAAATCAACATATAAAGGTGAAAGAGGCGTGACACGCCATGTCGTGTCCTGCCTCACCATCTTGGCGATGCCTCGGTCCCCGATGCTGACTCTGACTTTGGTCTCCTGCGACTGACTCTGGGCGTTTGTCACACAGACGATGTGCGTGTTGTTGGTGGACTGGACGTCGCACACCGACCCTGCGATCGTCACGTTGACCTCGTTCATGTTTGTGCTGTGAAAGTGTGATTAGAGATCAATATATCAACGGATTCATTGATGGGTCAATAGATATTTTGTGATGAAATATTATACTGTACTATACTATAATATATTGTATTGTATTATAATAAACATGTTCCAATAACATCATAATAACAATTTCGATATTTATAGCAACGGTCACAATGACACTAATAACAATAATATAATAGCACAGTAGTTAATATACTATTCTATATAATACCTCACAATATTTAACTGCAAAGTACCAATTTATCATTAAACCTTATATAACATAATATCGTTTAATATCTGCATATATATATATATAAATACATAAAACTGTACATTGTTTGTTTGTTATGTGTCCAATTATGTTAATAATTACTTTTATTTATTGTTCCAAGCTTGTACGCCTTAAATAATTACAGGTCCTCACATTAATCCCAATGAAAGGAAGACACCCATGTGAAGCAAGAGGAATTGCGTGATTGTGTAAATTGAGAAGTTAATTCTCGGACCATAATCTGGGTGTGTGCGTGTGTGCGTGTCTCTATTGTGTCGTCGTAGGTGCACCGCGGGGAACAGCTCCCCCCACCGCACCTGAAACCGGAGCCGGCGATTGTGAGCCGGGTGCCTCCGGCGGTGCCTCCCCTGCGAGGAGACACCTCGGCGATCACCGGAGTCAGCTGAGAGTTGTACGTGAAGCCACTCAACACGTTGGCGGCATCCAGCCGGTTGGCGACGGCGACCGCGCAGCTCAGCACCGACAGAGTGCCTGACAGGAGACGAGACGCCCACACGCAATCGGTCACAGGGCAGACACAACAAAAGCAGTTAAGCGATAACAACCCCGCCTGAGCCTCCTGTCACTGTCGTCAGCTGTGGTGAAACATTCCTGCGAGACACGATCTGTCTCCATCAGAGCACGCAGAGTTCAGCAGGAGGGAGTGTGTCATCACGAGTTGCATGGAAACCAAAAAATATCATAAACCAGAAGGAACACATTCTTTCTGAACCTGCCCAATGCAATACATTTTATCAGCAGATTACAGAGTGTATTACAATTAAGGGTATCGGATCACAGATGAATATGCAGGAATAGGGGCGTAATATTACAAGAGAAAAGTCATAATATTTTGAGAAAAAGTCAGAATAGACGCAGTTTCATGCACAATTTTTCAAAGCCTGAATACTTATGATACCGTGGTGCTAATGTGCCAAAAGATTATGTATTTTCGTTATCTTTACTCAAGCATAATTTTACAAGATGCTCCACATTCCTCATTTTAACACAAGGCGATATGATATTATCACTCAAATCTCTGATTTCATTTTTCCTTGACGTGGCACTAGTACTCCGATCATAGCAGACTGTACAAACTGTTTGATATGTTCAATTTACTGTTCGTCTTACTGTTTGTCTGTCTGTGTGAGTCTGATCATCTGGATGATATGAGGAAGACTGAACTCACTGTTGTTGGACGGAGACTGGCAGTACAGTCGGGTCGACGTGGACACGTCTCTGTGAACGTCACACTCCGCTCCGCAGATCGTCACGGTGGAGTTGCGCGGGTCAAAGCCTGAACCCTGGACGGTCAGAAGAGCTCCGCCGCCAAAGCTGCCTGAATCACGGATAAGAGGTTGGATTAGAGAAATTCATCAGTGTTTACAACCAACCCTCCGCAACAATATGGTTTCTGTTTCGTATTAAGAAAATATTATGTACAATTTTGGAAAATTCCCTTTGTAGTTTGTAACATTTGCGGCCCTGAAAAAAAGACCGAATGCAGCTGCTGGTTAAAAAAACAATATTGAAGGGATCTTCAATAGAGCAATACCGCTCACCCTGGTTGGGATTCACGCCGCTGAGACTCAGCTCGTACGTGAACATGACCTCCGACCGGGCGTGACCTCTGATCCGGTGATGCAGCACCACTCGGTACGCCCCCCCGGGGTTGTCTCCGGCGGTGCACTGAACCTGTGCGTCGGAGAGCGCGGACACGTTGCACGGCACGTTGTTCACGGTGACCGAGATGAGCCGGGAGTCGTTGCCAAATCCCGAACCCGTCAGTGTGACGACGGAGCCGCTCGGCCCTGTGGGGAATGAACAGAGTAGAGGAAGAGGGAAATGAGAGCAAGGCAGATGGATGTGCACAGGACGTACCGTACTGAATCGGAGAGACATAATTACCGGTGGTGGGGCTGATGGAGCTGATGTTGGGGGTGTGGGCTGCAGAGTAAGTGAAGTTGAGAGGAGGATACTCCACAGAGAAGACCTTGACCCTGACAGTGACCTCCCCCCCGCTGTGGGGAGGCGTCAGACAGCGAAGAAGACCCGGCGTCACCTCCTGAATCTTGCAGTGTTGGCCACCGACCAGCACGCTGGTGTTCCCCGGGGCGAAGCCGTTTCCGGTGAGCACGAGAGGGGTCCCCCCCGCCAGGCTGCCCGCACTGGGGCTCAGGGCGGCTTGGGCGCGGCTGCTCAGGGCGGCGGCGCCGGATGCGAGGCCTCTGCTCCTCACAATCACTGTGACCGGGTGGTCGCCTGCGGGCAGAGCGTCCACCCTGACAGAAATGTCGCCGTCGGCCACGGCGGCGACCTCCAGCGCGACGCTGCCGGCGAAAACTGCCACGTCGCCCGCGCTGCTGCCAAACCCGGAGCCAGAGATGGTGACAGTGGCGGCGTCATCGATGCCGTCGGGGGAAACGCCGGTGACGGCGGGAGTGACGGCGGAGGAGTACTCGAAGGAGCAGTTTGAGTGACAGGTGCTTTGGATCCTGCCCGCCTGGAAGACGACGTCGCCGGCGTGCGACAGAGAGGGAGATGTGTCGCAGACCACGCCGGTGTAATTGACTGACACGAGGGCGCAGGGCTCGCCCGCCGCAGTCACTTGTCCCGCAGAGAAGCCGGAGCCGCGGACGTGGAGTCTCGTGAGGCCCGTGGTGCTGCCGACAGCTGGCGAGACGGAGTCGACCACGGGCAGCACAACGAAGCGCCGGCCGAGCTCGCTCGGCACGGCCACGACGGCGCTGCCCAGGTTGTTGACTCTGACGGCCACGGGGTGGGCGACGCCGACGGAAAGGCCGCTGCCGGGGCCGAGCCGGCAGAAGATCTCCGAGTCGGAGCTGTTGGTCACCTGACACGGCTGATCTCCCACCGTCACCTAGGGGACACAGACGAGGGCGGAGTTGAGCCACGGCGACCTCTGCACGAGCATCACACGGGGGCGAACAGACTCCGGGCTGAGACCCGAAGTTTGACAGACAACCGGTCATTTTTTGGACGGCAGAAGAAAAAGTACAGTTTTCGCTGAGAAGAAAATTGAGCACATTGGACATCGTAAATGATGACAGAGGAAGTTGTGTAGGTGTGCTCGTGTGGTTTGATTACAAATACTTTAGATTTTTTTTTTCTCAGCATGAATGAAATATTTGAGCCTAAATATCCTGTAATTTTGTCAAGTAAGACTGTTAATCAGGCTATTTGATCAGTTTTCTTTCCTTTTTTTTAATAAGATTTACTTAAAAACGTACTCTTAATTAAAAACGTACTTTTTAAAACTGTTGCTGTTTATCGAAAAGATTATTTAAAAAAAAAATACTATCCACATTATTATTGTACAAACTGAAGAATCTTTGTTGTTTACAGATTGGAAATAAACATTTCAATCAATCAATCAAAGAAATCCATCAAGAATTGGTGTAAAAATCCTGTAAATATAAATTGACATCCTGAATCTATATTCATAGATAATCTCGCTCATGCTCTGACTCGATACCGACAAAACACCATTTGACATTTGGGTGCCATCAATACTTCATAACAGTCATACGTCGCTGCTGACCTCATTAGCACAGGCGGTGTCGCTGAAGCCTTTGCCCTGGATGTGGATGACCTGGTGGTACGTGCCCTGGTTGGGGGAGATGGAGTTGACCGTCGGGGTGGAGCAGGCGGAGGAGCTAAAAGACAGACCAGTCTTGTTGGTGTCCTGGCACCGCGGGGTGGCGACGCACTGCGGCGCTTCCCTGGCAGCTCGGCGGGAGCCTGAAGGGGGTGAGACGTTTCAGTCGTCAGTCGCAAAACTCGGAGTTGTTCGCCAGCTGTGAGAATTTCATCCACGTCCACACGTCTACCTCCTGTCACGCGTGCGGCTTCCATTCCCGCCACGCTGACGGAGACCTGGCCGCTCTTCTGCTGCCGGGCCTCGACCTTCACGACGCCCTGCAGCAGCTTGGCGCTGGCGTCGTCGATGTAGCCGCTGCTGTAGTAATAAGCCCCGGGCACGGTGAAGCGGTGGCCAAAATGCCCTGAGGGAAGCCCGAGAGAGAGAGAGAGAGAGACAGAGAAGGAGACTAATCATCTCACATCAAGTCATCGAGGCATGGTGTGAATTTGCACTCAAGAGTGAAAATCCACCTTGCGGTTAAGTAGTTTTATAACGAATGGACCTCGGCTCGGTATTCTACCTTTGCTGGTTTGGGTCTCTCCGCTGGTGAACGGTCCCCCTTCGTAATTGGTGCCACTTGGGCTGGAGACACTGAAGACCCGGTAGCCCACTTTCTGGAAGGCCGGCGCCTCCCAACGCCACGCCACCGTGTCTCCAACGGACACGGTCACTGAGGCAGGACTCCATGCATATCCCCGCCCATACTCTGGACGACCAAGACACACGTAACGTTACCGACAGACAGAATAACACCGATCTGAAGCAGCGTGTCATTTCAAATACTCGTAAGTCCTTCTCTGAAATGTGGCTAGTGACGGCAGAGCGGGCGTACTTTGGTGGGATCCCTGATTGGTGACGACGTGGGTTTTCTCCTCGGACTGCATGACACACTGCAGCTCGTTCACCGAGGCGGCGTCCACTTCGCACGCAGATCCTCCTGTCACACCACAAACCAGCACCGAAACACGCGTGAGCTTTTATACAAAACTCGATGCCACTCGTTTCCCCCGTCAAACAGAGCTCCGTTGTCTATCGGGGGATGATTCGCGCATTGTAAATTGCTCGAACCAGCGTTGCTCACCGACAGACACTTGGTTGTCGGAGGTGTCGCTGCTGAAGCCGGAGCCGGACACCGTCAGCCTGGTTCCGCCCATCAAGGAGCCAAACAGCGGGGAGACGCTGTGGACTTCCAGGACGTAGTCCACGGTGGCATTCACGCCGTCGCTGGGAAACAAAAAAAACAGACAAGAGACCGGTACAGACCATGTGTGTACAGTAAGTTGGAACATTTCAATATGAATAACTATCAGTGGACATTTTTCAATTCTAACTTGTCATATATACTTTTGTCTTATGGGGCATTTATCATACACTATAATTTCACAATACAATACTGTTTACATAACCTATATTACAGGGTAATATTGAATAAATGATATTACTATTATTACTATTATTATCTTTTACATTGTGGTATTGGCATGTTCACTAGGACTTCTTCCATCACTGGAGAAAGGCCAGTGATGGAAGGATTTGTTTGTATTAGATGTGCGTCATTGTTTTTTATTCTGGATTTGAAAAAAACCCTGGGACATTCTCAAAAATATCTCTCTGTATATTAACATTTCTGTCTCAGTAGCTTTACCTTATCTGGGAGTAGCCATTGTTTCCGACCTGTACGTTCACCTTGTGCCGACCCGGCGGCAGCGCGGGGAGACGACAGGTGATGTTTGTTGGCGTCCAGCGCGCGGTGACGCACTCCTTTCCGCCCACGTACACGGCGCTGCCATTACCTCGGCCTCCCAGGTTCGAACCCTGGATGGTGAGAACGCGGTGTCCTACAAAAAAGGTGTCGTAAAAGTCAACACAACAACACAAAGTGAGACGATTCTGTAACTCCAGTGGCAAGATAATTAGAGCTTGTCACTCGGCTAAATCTCCTCTTTATTCTTTAAAAAAATGTGCAAATCGTTGCCCTGCATGGAATCTTGTCGCCTGGAGGCATCTGTATTGTTTATCATAATTACATGCAGTGGCATGCTAAGTCTCCTTTGCTCAGATTCTCGAGGTTTAACGTGAGCCAGGGGACAAAAGACTGAGAGAACCTGCGAGTCAAAATTACACAACGCGAGAACAAAGGTGTGAGTTATGACAAAAGATTTTTGACACGTCGCTTCAAGATCCTGGTGACACGCAAACAGTTTTTCAGGTATAATATGTTCCTCAGCAACTAAAGAGGAATTTCACGTGCAGCCTAATCCCAAGTCCACATGTCTTTCAACTCAGTTACACTATTAGTTGGGAGTGTCCTTGATTTGACTTCTAGCAAAACAACAGGATCATTTCACAAATAAAAAAAATACTCTTTTTAACACTTTTATTTTGAACTATTAAATAATTACGGACAAACTTATTTACTTACCTATAGATATATAAAGACTGCGTGGTTTGTCTTTTCAAAAACAAAGTAGACAGATGGGATTTCCATTGCCCTTTAAGGACAAAACCCATTCTTCGCATTAAACTCGACCTTTCTTTTAAATGAATCAAAGGAGATCACCTCCCCTCTTCTGCGTGCACCCGTCCCATTTACTGTGCAATGATCCCCTAACTCGCTGGAAAGGTCACGCAAAGTTTGGCTGGTTTGAAAAAGAAGAAAAGAGAAGAAGGAGAGACCCACCGAACACCGTGGTGGTGGGAGGACTCAGGCCTGAGATCTGGGCCGTGAGGTTCGCAGCGTAGGTGAAGGAGCTGCTGACGGTCTCGCTCACGTTTCCCACCGTCACCGCCACTGCCTGTGATCCTGCAGCTCCCTGAAATAAGCAAAGTAAAAATGTATTCGTCATTTTAAAAAAGCGACCATAGTGTCTTTTGGTGCACTAGAGTCGGAAGTCGCAACTGGAACTGGACCTGCAGCCTTGACGTACGTACAATATAACATTTGCACATATTCGTGTTTCAGCAAGTGTCCTGTACTCTTGTCGCTCTTTGAGTCGTTGAGATGACGCAGGATTGCTAAGAGGCCAGTGGTTTGCAGTGTGCACACTTACCGCCGGCGTTCTGCATTTCAGCACAGTGTCGCTGGCGTGAACCACTGTGCACTCGCCACCGCCAACGGTGACTGTGCTGTTCTGGCCGAAGCCGAAGCCGTCCACTGTCAGCAGTGTGCCTCCTGAGGAAGAAAAGACATCAGTCACATTCAGTATTCAATTATTTAGAGTCACTATTTGCTAAGACTATGTGTTTTTCTCATTTCAACCAATCGGTAGAATAACGTTTAATAAAGACAGGGATTTAGCCTTTGACCTTTTAGTAAAATAAAAAGACAAATCGGATGATTTAGGTGTTTGTTTTTTTGGTTTTTTAACGTACCTGCCACACTTCCGGCCAGCGGGGAGAAAGACGACACAATGAGCCGGTAGGTGAAGAGGGTGATGTTGCCGTCGGCGTAGCGTGAATTGCCCAGAGAGGGGAAGCTGACCGACACAGGGTAGGCACCAGCGCCGGCACTGCCCAGCCTGCACACCTGAGAGGTTGCTGGGGGAAAAAAAAAAACAATCCACACAATCCCCCCATTCAATTCCTCATTTAAAAAACAACAGCCCACAGCGTTCGCCTCTCAAACACCTCTCTCACTGACCCGTGGTCTGCTCAACGTGGCACCTGGCCGGTCCCACCATGATGGAGGCGTTGTCACCGCTGAAGCCAGTTCCGGTCACAGTCAACAGAGTGCCCAGGCCGTTCGACCCTGGAACGTGGAGGTAGATTTGCACGATAACACACAGCGTGAACGGGAGGCCTAGAATATTTTTCTTTCTGGGCAGACGAAATTATTTCTCTTCAATGATTCAATATTCAAAAGTTGGCCATTTGGACAATTGAATTTTAATCCTGTCGAGAGCGATTGTTTGAATTACAGATGGAAAATGAGTTGCGTGTAGTGTATACCTTAAATGATCAACCGTTCCCCAATAATGCGTGATGCTGAATGAAACGACTACTATTTTAGAAGCTTCACCTTGCGATGGGCTGATTCCAGTCACGACCGGAGTGGTCTCCTCGGACCATTCGAATCCACAGTCACCAGAACAATGTGAGGGAATCTCATTGATGAAAACCACCACCTGCCAAGAACACGACAAGACGCCGCATTAAAAATAATCAGTGGCATGTGAAGCTGCTATTAGAGTCACGACATTTGCACAATGGAAGACTGCAGCTTGTCAGTCACTTCAACACAAAGACAAATGAATTTCTGCCTGGAGGCACAAAATAAAAACAACTGCACTGTACGGAGAGAAAAAGGAAAGAACCCATAGGACTTGCTCTGCAGGATTCAGAGGACGCAACCGCATGAAGGTGATCTGCACGGTTGACAGGTAAACAATGGTGAAACTACAATCCAAATGTGCCGGGGGCTTTGTGAATCATGGTTGTACCTGTGGTTTGGTTTCACAGACTCTGAAGAAATCTCCTCTCAGGCTCCGTATCAACAGTCCCCCCTTTTTCTTCTCATCGGCGACAACGTACGCATTTCTGCCCACAACCGATGAGCTGTTGACCTGTAACGAGAATAAGTCACAGTCAGGACTCTGGACCGAAGCTGTGGCTGAAGATTATCGTTCATTATGAGAGTGAGGACGGAAAGGAGAGTGAACCGGGATGGGGATGGACATTTCAAGAACAGATCATCGTATTTTACGCCGGAAAAGAAAAAGACGGATACACGATAGAAGTGGAGTCTGACCTGCATCAGAGTCTGGTCTCCAGGCTTTGTGAGGAACTCAACTCTCCACTTGGGCCGTCGGCAGCTTCCCTGCTTTGTGACGCTGACCTGTCCCATCCCCGAGATTCCCTCCAGAGCATACTTCAGGTCTCCCTCGCCGATGTCCACCGACAGCCCTGAGAACGAGCAGCGGTTGTGTTAAGACGCGTCCCTGTAGAAGCGGCTCTTACGCCGGTCGCACTGCATGAAGGTCTCTGGGGTGATACGCGTGACTTAGCATCTTTGCTGCGTCTGAAGTGCAAAGGTGATTCTCCAAAAATAGGCATTTTCTGGAGTTTGCCGTTCACAGAGACTGTCCAAGTCAAACGTGTTCCCGACAGTGGGACATAGTCCCAGAACATTCGGGTGAGGGCCGGCGATCAGGACATGTACAGTTGCCACAGAGCAAATACCGCCCATGGCCAGTGTCCCCAGTTACCTTCAGCTCTTCCTCCGAAGATCTCCACGTCGAAGGTGCCGTTCAGAGGCGGGGTGGCTCTGTGAGGGCGAGTGACGGTGACGGTGGCGGCTCCCTCCCTGAACTCGGCCACGTCCTCGCTGCTGTTGGACAGCTGTGAGGATTGGAAGTGGAGAAAGAAGAGAATTAGAAAAGACACTGCTACTAATTTTCTAATACTGTCACAAACAATTACAAACCCAAACTGTGTCTAGATTCCTCCCTCTTATCAGAGGATCAGGTGTACTTTGTGTATTTGTTTAAAGGCCTATTTAGGGATGGGCATTGGAAACTACTTTAGGATATCAAATCTGTGGAACGTGCTACTGGTTCTCACTTCTCGACACATTTCTTAATGAGGAAGAGAGCAGAATGCTTTTAAAACCATTACCAATACTGCCAGAATGATGTAATGATGATTTAGCTTCTGCTGTAATCTGTTGAGGAAATGATGACTGTATGGCATGTTGAAGCCTGACACACACACACACACACACACACACACACACACACAGGATCACTGTGGCGCCTCTCTTTACTGTAAGTTATATCACATGGCTGCGGGTTACTGAGCATTTGCCCTGTTTCTATGAGTCACGCTGCCGAGGCAACACTCTTCCTTCAAATCTGTTTTTTTTTACTTGTGCAGACGTCGTGGGCCGTTTCTAAGAATATCCGGTTAAAACTCAGCATATGCTCGCATTCTTCAACTTTTCGCAAAGATGATTTCAACGGAAAACAATCGATACTCTGGGTCGAACACACTCGGAGTTAAGTGACGCCGCAGGTTTTGATTCCTGACCCCCGGCCCGTCCTTTGTGTGGATTTCATTTCCCAAGACGCACAAAGCAGCAGGCGGATTAGAGACTTCACATTGTCGCCATCACCAAACTCCGACTGCACTGGAGGGAATGGAAAAGACCCATCTTCTCTCTCGTCTACTTGTACTTACACTTTCATATACTTTAAGAGATTTCAACAGCCAAAACACAATTTCAAATATTTATTGCATAGATATATAAAAAATATTGAGCCATAAGGAGGGGGCTTAATGTTTGAGGGAGCGTCTGATTGACTAACAGGCGGATTCCACGTGCTTGCGTAACTTCAGCTTCACCCTGGGCTTTCAGGCCTTCCACCAAATATGGGTTTCCTGGCCCTGAACCTAAACTAGACAGACACTCTGAATCTGTGTTTTCCTGCAGTCTACTGTACTGCACTATACCTCCATTTCGATATGACGCTGTTACGCTACATACAAAATCAATTAAGCAGTTACCTGCAGGAAGCCAACTTCCAGCATCGGGAACCCGAAGGCACATTCTACCGGTGTGGCTTCAATCTCGTAGCTGATCTGCGACGCAGAGGAGTCGCCTCTGGTCACAGAGATCACCTCGAAGGAACGGCCGGAGCCCTCGAAGGGCGGCGGCCTCCTCCTGAGGGGAACATCTGAAGGAGAGACAGCACCGATCCGTGAGAAATAGACCGTCGAAACATTTAGGTCTTGGCAGTAGTGAGAGACATGTGCGCTCAGTCCTACTTTTAGGCCAAAACAAAGATACTAAAAATAAAATGGCAGAAATTATGTGGGATTGTGCTGAATGATGCCAAATGCGTGTGAAGCTGGATCACTATTTTGTCTGTCGCATTGAGTAGATTAATTCAACAATGGTAAAAATGTTAATTTAAAAAAGTTATTTTGTTATGTTACTCGAGCTGCGTACCATTTTCATCCCTTGTGGTCGGACTCTTCCCAATGTGAACAGCGTCCACGTAGAAATCTCCACCAGAGGCGTCTTTGTGCAGGTACAACTCCAGCAGACTATATTTGCTTCCAAGGAACTGTGTCTGCACAGAACTCAGCAGGTCCATGCATTTATAACTCCACCTGTGAAGAAGAAGAGGGAGAAAAAATCACACTTGTTGTATATGCCACATATTTTGTTATATCAGTGTTTGCACATACTGTTTCTGACAAATCAAGTAAATCATTTGATGTTTTTCTTTTTGACTGACTTGTGGCCTTTAGCAAAGACTGTGTTGATCGTTGCAAACTCTGTCTCGGTTCGGCCTTCGCTGTTGCGGTAAGAAAATTTCATTCTGACGTCATCCTTCAACATTCCTTTGTAGGCAAAGCAAAGCTGGAAGGAGACGGAACACAATTCAATAACACAATTCAGTAGGGGCAACAATTCAGTTACAGACAGCGTTCAAACCAGCCGGGTTAAACCCACGCGTCGATAAACCAGATGTACGAATTCAACAGCAATAAATAAAGCTGTTGTGCATTTTACCGTGGAGTGTTGGTCCAGTGAAACCGGACCATAACTGCCACCGGACTCTTTGGTGAAGGTGTCCTTGAAAAGAACCTCGGCGTTCTTCAGTGACCACAGGCCACAGAAACCAGCGTTCTTCACACGAGCACTGTCAAACTGGTGAGGAAACAATAATCCCAAAAATCACATCCTGGTCCGGTCAAGCGCGTGTTTAAAAAAATAATAAAATGCTTTTATTTGTCAGTATTTAAAGGAATTTACACATACAAGTTTGTTCTCTCAGATTGCTCTGCACCGCACTGACCTGAGAGTTGTCACCTTCAAAATCTTTGAAGTATTTCACACTGGTGCCTTCAGTGGCCAGGATCTCCGCGGGACACTCGGCTTTCATCATGTCCTCCAGAGCCGACTGCACCTGTTCACAGTCACACAAAGGCGGCATTTAGCATTGTGTTTTCTGCAGCTTGCACACTGAATACACCGCATGTTCACCTGGGAAGTCCATATTTTAAATATTCACAGTTTATTAGAAAACTGTTTAAGTTTGAGGAGTTTGTTTGGACTGATTTTGGGGCAATCCTGAAATTCAGAATCTCAGAGGGACACTTTTCGACTACAGACCTGAACCTCAGTTGCGTTGAAGGCGATGGGCTTGGTGGGGACTCCCCCCCAGAGCAGAGTGAACGTTGCCATGTTGCTCCTGCCCTTGGTATCCTCCACAACAGTGATGTTGGTGTCAGAGCCAAACACCTCATAGTGAAGAGGTTTGAAATCACCTGCAGTCAAAAAGATGATCAATTGATTATTTGATAGTCAAACCAAATATAACAGTGACACCATAGTCTTCAACAGTCTGTAATGTCACACAACAAATCTCTGTAGAAAAATCTACACAAGGAAACTGCAATTCACATTTCATGGAAAATTAATTTGTAAGACTTTGAGGATGACGCCAAGTTGATACTCATCATTGTGTTTTTTTGTCTTTTTCTCACCTCTGTCAGAATTGAACGTGACCGTGTAGTGAGATCCTTGGCCGTCGTCGCGCTTGGCGAC
Source organism: Scophthalmus maximus (assembly GCF_022379125.1). Lineage (NCBI taxonomy): Eukaryota > Metazoa > Chordata > Actinopteri > Pleuronectiformes > Scophthalmidae > Scophthalmus > Scophthalmus maximus. The sequence continues at coordinate 12,433,892 of NC_061536.1, read as the reverse complement.
CTCGACTGTGTCGGGTTTGATGGACCAGAGGCCGTTCAAGGCTTTTTCCACAACATCTGCCGTGGCGCCGACTGGGATTGGTCCTGAAGAAGGCAAAGACAAGACTCACTGCGGTTTTATTGGATGAGGGCAAAACTCTAAGGGCTTTTCCCTCGTACAACTCGTACAACCAATGTATCCTTTCTTCCCGCTAACATTGTTTTATACAGTTAATCCAGTGCTTTCCACAATTACCCGTCTTGGCGTCTCCATAGCCCAGGTAGAAGAAGGTGCTCCCACAGAGATGGCTCGCACAGCTGCTGCTAACGCTCACAGTTTGGATCTCTTTGCCTCCAGAAGCAGTGGTGGGCCACAGGTCGAAGGTGACCACCTGGGTCACAGTGGAAATGAGCAGAGGTGAGACACAGCGGCGATGAAGAGGCGTACCGCGAGTCGTTTTACGTGGAGCTATACGCTGGGCCATATCTTAGTCAGGCTAACTATTTCCCCTCGGTTTCTGGTCATTATGCTAAGCTAAGCTAGTGATCCCATAGCTAACACCTGTAGCTTAACATTTAGCATAGGCTACAGATAATAGAGTGGTATAAAACCCCTCATCTAACTCTTTCTTTTCCATTTCCTAAAATCTCAAACGTTTTTTCTCTTCTTCCTGGAGGAGGTGAAATTATCTGTCATGTGCTTTAATCTTTATCGGGAGCCCTTTTTTTGGGGGGGGGGGCAGAATAAAGCAACAGGTTAGCACCAGGTCAGCCGCCACACACCTGTTTCTCATCCGACACGTCATAGACACCGTTGATATTCTGGACCTCGTTCACGGCATCGTTTGTCTGGTCTTCTGTGAAGGTGCTCTCTTTTTGGAACAGCCCGAGGTTGATGCTTGACGGGCCGCCATATTGTTGATGCAGGATTTCCATGTAGTAGCTGCAGAAACATTACAGACTTTGAGACATTTTCTTTTATATGTGAACAAAGATAAATGGCGCATTATGGAATTGATAGGATTTGTGGCGTTCGAGAGCTGAATTAGAGCCGCACTTACGGTTTTCCTTTCTCTAGAACCAGCTCTTCAGACTTCTGTGAGTCCAGTTTGGTGTGGTCGGAGACATATCTATGCTGGTGCGCTACTTTAACCTGAAGTGGAAGATGTAAAAAAACGGCATGAGATTGATATCAGCTCAGTTATATGAAAAGTTTGAACGAGACCCTCCGCTCATACTTTGTCTTCTGGGCGGCTGGAGTTGCTGAGGTAGAGTTCACATCGGTCATCACAGTGGAGGTACAGCCTGAAGCTGCCGCCGGCCGGGGGCACGAGGAAGCCCCTGGATCGCGTGGAGAAAGTGTGCATATCGGAAGGGAACGTGTGGCGCATGGAGTCGAACCACTGCGACCAGTATCCCGTCGTGTTCTCGTTGTAGTTCCAGATGTCCGTCAAGTAACGGGGCCTCGTGTCGTTCCACACTTCCATCTTCAGGCCTCGGCCACCTGGACCTGTGTGTGCGACCAAATGGAAATGAGTGGCGGAGGACCACAATTAGTGCTTGGAAGCAATTATGCCAATATTCAACAGAGAGTTAAATTGGAGGCAAACTGGTCAACGTATGAACACCCAATGACTGAGTGGTAAGTTCATGGGGATTTAAGATTCTTTGGCTTCACAACAAGTTCAATGCAAATTCAAATTTTTATTAAATCCTTTTCTTCTCGAGCCAAATGTTCCAAGGACAATTTCCGTGTTACACCAGTTTGTCGTTTGTCTCTTCCTTGCTTCAGACTTTGAAATGATGGGCCACTCAGCGAATGTGCTGTTCTTAATAACGAAGGATATACTGTGTATGCAAGGAATTGGTCTTGTTTTGTGTCAAGCGTCAAAGATGAGACAGAAATCTGCGGCCCCTATCTGCAGACGTCAGTACGCCCGGCAGTACTTTGTGTTTGATGCGTGATCAAAAAACGTGCTTATGTCACGGTCAGATGACGGATTGTCTGCGTAACAGCCCAAAGCAAATCAAAGCGTCCTGACACTCCATGAGATCGCCAGTCTTCAAGGGCGACGGATTTGTTTGACGGAATGCTTTAAATTCCTCCAGCGGCCGTTGACAACTGACGTTCGAGCATTGAACAGACAATGACACAGCACAAAACCAGGGGGACGACATGTTCTCACCCGGGTAGAGGCTCATTGTGTCGTGCATTGGGCGCCTGGCGGTCCTGCAGGTGATGCTGTCATCAGACACACTCTGGATTTCACACGGCAGGCCTGGAGGAAAAATGTCAAGTGAGTGAAAGTAACACAATGACTTTCCACTTTGCGCGGTTGAGTTTCAGCTGGGTATCGATTTACTGTAAATAGAAATTGCATTTCTTTCCTTCCGTTGCACAATTCATACCACTCCATACTTTTATTCCACTGCGTTCCAGGGATAAATACTTTACTCCACTAGAGTATGTTATCAGCTGCAGTTACTACACGTGAGGGATTTTTTCATAATCATGTTCACTGTTTTTTACTGTTAAATAAAATAAAACTTAACTTTACTTACTTTGCATTATGATATCGGTAATTTTAGTTAAGTGACAAGATCTAAATACTCAAGGTCAAGTTTAATATCCTCCCTTTTTTTCCTTTTGTTGTATTTTGTTTCTGAAAACACTAATTGTAATCGCGGGTTTATAGTGTATACGGTCCTAAGTAGATTTCATATCGGTGCTGGATTTTGATGATCATATCCGAATCTAAATAGTATTTTTATTTTTTTTTCCAATCTTTCTATCCTCTGTTTTCTGTATCTGGTTCATAATCAATTCATCACATTACATTTTCGGAGCTGCCGTGCCAGACTCGTATCAAAGGGCGCTGACTGACGAAGAATAACTTCCCTCACAAACGTGTCACATATCGACAGTTACTCAAAGTCAAAGACGTTGTCACGGTCTACTGTGTCTCAAAGCTTTCGGGAGATTCTCTCTTCTCTCTCTCCCGTGCAGGAACGCCGCAGTTGTCCTTTGTTGTAAGGTATGTGCACATTCTGTCTCGTTTGAAAACAATTGTAGCCGTGGCACGACTGTAGGCCACCGACAGTCTGTTGGCTTTTGTTTTGTGGAGACGCCCCGCCACATCCGTCGATCAGTGCGGAACACTTTGTCCCGCGTGAGGGACAATATCTGTGTTCTCACACTGACATTGTGATATGAGTTTTTGTTTTAAGCTCCCACTCCGGTTACCTCCGACGAGAACTCGCGCTGGGTGATCGGTTTGGTCGAAGAAGCGGCCGTGGACGGTCAGCAGGGTCCCGCCCAGGACACTCCCCATGGACGGAGAGACTCCCGTCACCTCTGATGGAAGTGAAGTAACAAATTATCACCGTGACACCAATAAATACTCCAGAGCAACTAGTTGCGAACATTGCCACAAATGTCCAACGTACCTGCAAACGTCTGCAACATGGACAGCTTGCCCACGGATGAAACCTTGTACAAACTCTTCGCTGGCAGACTCCTATAGAGTATGAAGGGAACATTATTACCGAAGTTCTTACAGTAAAATTGTTGTTGAGTGAAGTGTCAGTTTGGTCGCGTTCATCTATCTGTGCCCATCTTTTTATTACAATTTCTCAAACTGAAATATGAAAAACCGTCAAAATTGGAGTTGGTATGATGTTTCACCTTCCAAAGTCAGCATCCAGAATGTAACTCAAGTTGTGATGCCCTGTTGAGAATAAAACACAATTACTGAAGGACAGTTTTGGACAGTCTATACATTTACGTTTTTCAAAAACCCACACACACGTACATATATATAATCACAGCTATAACTGTGAAGCAAACCAGCTTACCAACATACGTTCCCGTCATTTTGCAGCTCATGTATCCCCAGGTAGAACCTTCTGAATCCAGTCGCAGGTTATATCTTGAGAAACATTTGAAAGACCTCGTTTGTATACATCATCAAACGATGCTCAGTATCATAATGTTTTTGGTTTGACATAGCTATGGAAAACATATCTGAGCTCTCATTGTGCTGCCTAGAGAAACCACTTACAGTTCATCCGACTCTGGTTTAAGCATCTCACACGGCATCGCACCCACGTAGGCTCTGCAAGAGAAACACGCCGTGACTGACGTCTCGATGAAGAATAACACTTCACAAAATGATTTGATGTCTATTTTTTATACCTCACAAATCGGACATTAAGTCCATTCGAGCTCTTTGCCGTGTTACTTCCGTACACATCTGAGAAGATCTGTCCTCGCATCGTCACCAGGAAGCCTGCAGGGTTTGTTTTTGTTGAAGTGGGTTTAATTTAAAGATCAAACTGGACTGATGGAGTGAATTGACCACATGCTGTACAGTAGAAGTGAGGACGGTACCTGGGAGACCACTGTCTTGAATCACATCTGTGATGGAAGGGGTGCGGTACCTGACGGCCTGAGGAGAGTTAAAAGTACAAATGGGAAAAGAAAGACGCGCGGAACGAGAGAGAAGAATCCAAACTCGACAGCGGGGAGGAACTGACGAATGAGTTCAAATGTAAACCAAGTGTCTGTGTCGCATTCGCTGCAAACTTACAAATATGCTGCAATGGTGGGGTTTGTAAGCGCCGCGGCATATTTTGCTGTCAGGGATGGGAACGCCATTCACATTCACATGGGCCACGTACTGACCATACGGCATGGGTCTGCGAAAAAAAAATACAAGTTTCGCTTATACATTTATATACTTTTGTTTTGTGTGTATAGAATAGGAAGTCCCCATGGCCCCATAGGCTGTACCTGGTGTAACACAAGATCTGGTTGCCGTGCGTGGAGTCTCTCTCCACATCACAGGGCACCGACCGGGTGTCTGACACCAGGGTCACACGGTTGCCAAAGGTGTCGTCCGCTGGATTTAGCTGGAACTGCTTCTCCTGAGCAAAACCTGAGAAATGAAAAGAACAGAAATGAAATGAAATGAAATGAACTGAACTGAAATGAAATGAAATTCAAGTCAAGTCAAGTCCAGTCAAGTCATGTCAAGTCAAGTCAAGTCAAGTCAAATAAAATAAAATAAAATAAAATAAAATAAAATAAAATAAAATAAAATAAAATAAAATAAAATAAAATAAAATAAAATAAAATAAAATAAAATAGATGAAATGAAATGAAATTATTCACCTTTAAAACGCCAAATGCAAAAATTTTGGATAAGGATTTGGGAGTTTCGTCCCACAAATAATCGCAATCTGCACATACTACAACCACTAGATTGTCTTTGATTAATTTTGGTCATTATGTTTTATTGATTTATGTGTCATAATCCGTTTCATCGCTGGATTTTAAAACAAGTACTCAGTTATTTCTTAAATACAGAATTAAAGGTCTGCGATAAGATTCAACCATTACAATTTTGGAGAAAACTTGAGGATTCGTTCAATCTCTTACCGAGTCCTGAGATGGTGAGTCGTGTTGCTCCATTGTAGCTTCCTCGACGTGGAGACACAAAGTTAATTTGTTGAGCACCTGAGGAGACAAGATGAGACGTGTTTTTTTCACCCAGCACTTTTAAAAACTTCATAGGCCTAAAGGTATTTTTTTTTTAACTATAAAAACCAGTGTTTGTTTGCTCGGGTTACTCACTGCAGCAGCACCAAAGTGCGAGCAGAAGAGCAGTCGGTTTCAACGCCGTCTCCATCCTGGAGAGTCTGCGCAGGGTGCCTCACCTGCTGCGGTCTGCAGCTCAGGTGCAGCTGCTGTGGGGACATGGGAAAAAAGAATTATGCTATTGCACAACGACGCCCTCTGATATTAAAGAGGATTTAGACAGATTTGAATGTTCAAAGTAAATAAAAATCTGTTAACCTGTCAGGTGTATCAGGTGTTCAGCCAGGGAGAGAGAGAGAGGGGAGATATTATCAGAGACAGACACTGGTTGTTCAACTCTTTATACAGGACGGCTGCTCCTTGTTCCACCCCTCAGCTGAAACTGGGAGGCGACAGGCAGCAGAGATCCAACCATCACCAGCAGTGTGATGATGCAGAATCTGCCTGTGAATCAGACTTAGAACAGATGAATCTGTGGATATGAAAACTACAGTTGGCAAAATACAACCTGAACCTTGTTGTACATAAGCTAAAATAGGGTATAGGTAATTCACCACAGGGATCACACCTCTTCCATTTGCTCTATATATTTAATGAGAGAGGCCATAATAATGACAAATAGTATCTTTAAAGCAGTCACCCTGCGGAACAGCTCCTTCACTGTGCCATTGTTGCCGTGGATGTTTGTCATGATTATTTCTTGATTAATAAATAATAAAGTTATATTGTATTGTGTTTTGATTAAACATTATTCCAGGGGCAGACAAAATGGCATGACCAAATGACTAGACGGTGGAAAAAACCCCCATCAGATTAAAACATCCTGGGTCAAAGACGGACAGATAAAACATCTGAATTGTGTCAGTAAATGAAAACTTGAGTGAATCTTTTTTAATACATGATAAGATATGTCAATTCTTGTGGCTGTTTTCTTGGTTTCACAACGTCCACTTCTTCTTTGTTGAAGTGTGGATCATCTTCAACAGTGACCTTTCATGTTACAGTTTTTCCCTCTGATACTCTGACATATGCAGGTGCTGAACTATGAGGGGGGAGGGGGCCCTCACATAAACGCAGTTACGACACCGCGGCGCAAGAATGTTCGCCGCCTTGTCATTACAACACAATATTTGGCAACAAACCCACCGGCACACCAGACCACTTCCCGTACCACACGGTGCATCGCTTTATTAATAGTCCACAATGATGACATGCTGAGCAGACAGAAATCAGACCATTACTGTATACCCACGAGTCATGTTACCCAATGTCCTCATTTTCTTCAACACTCTTGGAAAGAAAACAGGGAGGGAGACATCATTTCCTGTACATTAACAAAAGATAATCTTTTTGTGATTTGAGCTGCTGTGTGTGTGTAAAGCTTAGAAGTCGCTTAGGAATGGATAATTGCCCAAAGAAATGTTGTCAGGTGTTACATCCATGGTTACTGCAGCAGCGCTCAAAACGTCTTTACGATAATGGTATTTATGTCAACTTCCCCCCCCCCTTTATTGCTATTTTAAGCACAAAATGCTGTCTTGCATGATAAGATGAGGAATGAGAGGACGTGGGAGGAAAGACCTGCTTTAAAAGTTTTTCCACTCGTCACCTTACAAAAATAAATAGTTCTTTGAAAACAATTCATTAATTTTGGTTACTAAAAATGCAAAAAAATCTGAATGAAGAATGCGATAAGGAACTTTGACTGTACTGTAGGCGACACACAGGAGGGGATCAGGAGGGAGAGATATGTTGCTCATGCACTTAGAAAAAAGAACACTTTGTGATTAGAGGAGGCTAAAGCAACTCTTGGACAAAGTGGCAACGTCCTGCGTTTGTTTTCAGACATGATCGACCACTGTGGGTTGCGTTCACTGCAGCTTGGCCACAAGAGAGGAGACGTGGCAACCAACAACATGGGCAAGTATCACGGGATGAACAGCAAAACCTGGTAACTCAGGACTTTCGATGGTACAGCATCAAATTACAAAACATACACTATCTCAAGGCACTTTACAAAGTACCGTACAATAATAAAGAGAGAAACCCAACTGTTGTTTAACTGTTGCATTGTCATAATGACAATAGTATAATAAATGATTGGGAATTTATGATAATAATAATATTAATTATAATACTTGTGTAGTGGTGCCAGATCTGGATCCTCCAGCTCTGGAGTCAGAACCACGTCTTTCATTATTACAAGGAGAGTAAGATTAGATATTCACGGTCGGAAAATACACACACACAAGCTCGGGCTCTACCCACGCACCAAACAAAAAACACCCAACAACCTAAAAGTCTGTTACATGACACCTGTATGATCAATCGATGGGCCTTGAGTCACGAACAACAAGAGCTATGCCGCCGAGCAGGTTCAGGACAGTGATGCGTGAGCGTGTTGTCATCTGGCTCAACTTCCTCTGCACTAATACAGTGGGAAAAACAAAAAAAACGTGATTCCTGAAAAGGGAAACATTGCGTAATTGCCGCTCTGCGACGTGATGACTGACAAGTGTCCGAAACGTAGAGACGGATTTTATATTCTCTGAAGGAAACAGTTTCCTTTAAAGGACAGGACCACCAAATGACCAAAATAGGCAGGATTTTATTTTTTCCAAAATTGCGGCATAACAAACTAAAATCATTATGAAAAACACACGATACAAAATAAAAATAACACTTCATCAATGCTCACAATGAGAACAAACAGTCTGAATTGTGGATTTACAGTGAGTTTAAAAAAAAAAGAAAAAAGAAAAAAAAGAAGTGAAGACATCAGATCGGGATCCCGTTCACAAAGTTGCGTGTTGAGACAGAAAAGCTCGGATTCTCTGCAGGAGCTCTTTCTTCACACTGTCTGGTACGAGTGCTGCAGAGAGAATTATAACAGTAAAGTTTATCTCATATCATCTTCTTCTAAATGTCTTGTACATTATTCTGTTCACACGCATCCAAAATCCGACAGAGCCCCCAAGAGGGTCAACAGAGAATACACGTGTAAGTTTGTACTGTCGGTTTGCAAATCTGTTCTAATGGATGTGAGCGAGCAAGCATTTGTGCTTCGCGTGCACGACTGTGGTTTTGTGAGCACGGGACTGAGATGCAACTGCTCAACACCACCGGACAATCGCTCCCCCATCAAGTTGAAATTTGAGACTTTGGAGGCAGGACGATGGCTGATGCACCGCATTTGACTGTTTGCGTGACTCCTTGGCAACATGCCGCCAAACACATCAGCCACACTGCGGACGTGAGGTTGATGCTGGAGGTTGGAGCTTGGAGTATTTTGCTGTATTAAGCACTGAAAGTATTTAGTGTAACATTATTGTAGTTGTGTTACTAGGTTTGACTTGTTATGTAAATTTGTTAACAGTTCATTTCTATTTGTGTATTTAAATATACTTTAAACTGTTAACATTTAATATGTAAATTTTAAGTACCAATTTGCCTTGGCAATAACAAAAATCTTTTCTTATTGCGACTATCATTTTGAGCTGGCACCAATTAGGCACCAGTACAGTTCGGGAAGTATTGGTTCAGTACTGGTATGGGAAAAAACCCAAAAACGATGCCCAACCTTACTTATGCACAGTAATATTTATCTCTTTGTTACCTCTGCCTTTCGGTGTGACTTCTGTGACCAGGTCCTCCACTGTCACGTGCTCCAGGCCCTTTTCTCTGATCACATCTGGACACAGGAGGGAGAGGGAGCTTAGAGTCAGAGTTTCTCTCTCTCTCACTCACACACACGCACTAAATCATAATGCAATACCTTTGCAGTGAGCCTTCAGCTGATCCTTCCACCCACACTCCACCAGCTTGGCCCTGAGCAACTCTTTCAACCTGAGGACCACACATTTAATTGACATTACGTAAACACAGTGTGTGTGGACAGACTCTCAAACAATTCACAACCAAATGACTGCAGAGGGAGAGGGACAGGGAGAGGCTCACTTACCGCTCCCGTTCCCCCATTTCTATCAGCTTCTGGTTTATTGCAGCCCTCATTTGCGAGTCTTTGCTCATTGTCTGTGTGGGAAACAAATACAAAAATGGGGGATCGGTCAGTTTGGCAGCAAGAATGTGAGAAACATTTAATATATATATATATATATTTATATTGTTTTCTCTTGCTCGCGAACAGACAGACGTTACCTTTTGTCGGGGTGGATCAGCTGGGGAGCACGCGGTCCTTTCGCACAACCGTACCGTCTGAAACGTCGACGGTTCGAACGTTCCGCTTTGGCGGCGGTGAATTCAATTCGAACTGCAAAGCGACCTCATGTTTTTTTTAGTTTGTATAACAATGTACATTTTCTTGGATTATATTTTGGTTGTGAATATTAAAATAAGAATTCACGTTAAAACATACAGTGTTTTAAAGTAGAAAATACAACGAGAACTCAACTTCCCATGAGCGCCCGCGCACGGTCGTGTCCGCTGGTAAAATGGCTCCGTGTTGCACAAAGTAGGAAACGTGTTTATCTCCTTCTTCTGACTTTTTCATTCCGTCATCAAACTTTGTGAACGAGCCAGACATCATGGCCTCGTCCAACTACTCGTTGAAGGTCAACAGAGACCTGCTGGACCCCAACTTTGAGAGTTACCGGTTGTCTCTGGACGCCACGCCGACGTACAACGTAGAGCTGGATGCTGGTGAGAGAAAGCTCACAGAGCACAGTTAGCATGTGTGCTAGTAGCTTAGCACTGACACCAGATGGCACATATCTAATGAAATCATACTCATATTTACTGTTTGGTTATAACTGTAAACGTCCTGTGTTTGCTGTATGCTAAGTAGCACTGAAGCCTCTGTAGCTGTTAACCTGTGGTTCAAAGTGAGGTGTACTTACACCTGGAGGTGTAAGAAATGAAACACGATGACTTGTTTATGCACTGTAAATTAATCAGCAGTTATTTCTATTATAGGATATTTCTTCATTCATTTATTCATCAGGCAAAATGCCAAATAGTAAGTGCTTCCAGCTTCTTACTTGTGAAGATCAGATGCTCTGGTGTCTGAATATCTCCGGATTGTGGAACAAAATCTCACAATCTTCACATTTGATAAAAGTATAGACGTCGTGACAAGGATAGAAAATAAAGGTAAACAAAGAGGAGAAATACAAATAAAGGGTTCTGCTGGTATTATTATTATTCTTTTTTTAAGCTGATTTTAACATCTGTTTTATCCCATTAATGTTGGCCACCACAGATAAGATAGGATAATATATTGATCCCACACTGGGGAAATGTACTTGTAACAGCAGCAGCAGCAAGAGTCAACAGACCTCAGGGAAAGAGGTAGATCATAAAATATTGCAAAAATATACAATAAAAATAGAAAAGAACTATACAAAAGACTGTGGAAAACCTATATACATATATATAGAGAGATATATATATATCTCTCTCTCTATATATATATATATCTATATATATATGATAAGACTCTTACAAATATAGGTGTAAAAACATGTTTATCTTCAGACATGGACTTTCTCAAGGTCATAACATTAACACAATTATATTATTACTTATAAAACATATTGAGTGACATATAGGAATATCAGCCACAGAGATCAAAGTTGATTGCAGGGCCATTACAAAATGATGCTCATATTTGCATCCCCTGTATCCTATAAAAGCTGTTTCAGTGTTTGTTGGTTAAACTCACGCTGGCTGAAAACTTACTGGAAGTCATGTCTTCTTCTAACCTTTTGCCCTTTTCCCCTCCTTTGTGTTACAGCTGTGGAGGAAGTCAAGTTGAAGGACACCCAGTACACCCTGGAGCACATGCGTGCTTTCGGCATGTACAACTACCTGCACTTAGACCCTTGGTATGAAGACAGCGTCTTGTTTGTGGACTGCAAAGGACGAGTTCTCGGTCTCAGTGTCACTCTGGTAAGCTTTTTAAATCCTTTCTTGGAAAGTCCTTCTTGCTGGAGGCCACCTGAGATGTTTGTAGTGCATCAACATGTGGGTGTGCGTGTGTGTGCGTGCTTATTGTTAGTGAGTCGTCAAGATGTTCCTGTGGGTTTAATTGTTATCGTGAAAAAAAGAGAAGAAGTTATAATTCTGATGTTGTGACAGTGGGATTATTATCGATGCTTATCACGCACCAGCAGGTGGTGATCAAACGCTTGTGTAGCGCCAGTGTCAGCCCACAAATGCATCTCTGGTGGGTGTTGTTAGGAGAAAATGTTCTGCACAAACATGCCACAATAATTAATGATGGTCATTAGACTTTTCTTGATGTTCACTTGGAGACAGTCAGAGGGGACGAGAAAAAAACAGCACAACATTTTATTTTGCAATCTTTTGTCCGTCGTATGAATCAGCAGCACAGAAGATAAAGTCTTGGATGAGCCCTCGTGTGTCTGCGGTTATTCACTGGTGTGATTACTTGAGAGCCAGTAACCGAGACCCTTACCAGGGGAGCAAAATCAGACCGCTGACCCTTTTTTTCCAGCTCAGACTTCTTTTATGTCTAAGACATTATTGGCCATGATTAGAGATAATTTGTGTCTAATCTTTTATTTTCTTTAAATGTCTAAACTGGCCTGAATAACGGCCGTCAGACTAAAATCCTGCAAGACAGTTTTTCTTGCTTTCAGTGGCATCATTAAAATGACTCTTTATGGAAAATGTGTTATTAAAACCCTAATTACAATCATCACACGATAATTATCGTCCCTGGCGAAGGCCTTTTTGTGTACATTTGCACGTTGTACATGCGTTGTGGTTTCGCACTCTCTCTCTCTCTCTTCGGGACGCTGACGGCAACCGATGGTGGAGAAAACGATCTCAAAGGATGCATGAGAGACATTAGGTAGCGATATGATACACAGGGTCACGCGCCATGGCAACAACAAGGCAGCTGCTGTATAGTCTTTTTTACTTAATGCAATGAGTAATTGATGCTCGTGTTGTGCCATATCTGTATCTATCCATTACTAACAAGGCTCAGAGAGTCGTGAATCACCGCCAAGTCACATGGGGCGGTCCACATGAGAGTCGGTGGCTTCGTCCCTTTCTGTCATGAGCACCTGTTGTCCAGTTTGGATGCGGTAGGCATCTTCCCGCAGCCTCTCTTTTTTAAAAATAATAAGATGCATTGTGGTAATTATCTTCTACGTGTGTGTTATCTTCTATGCGTGTGTTTTTTCCACTTCAGATGCTAATCACGGAATTTTTCTTGTGGGATTACAGTGCCCCGTTCGATATGAAAGTATTGACCTTTCTCTGCGTCTGTAGTTCAAAGCCCTCTCTGATAAAGTGTCTCTATTCCAGTCTTGGTGAGTCATGACTGGACTGCGTAGAGAAGGTAATTTGATTGGTTGGCAGCAGTAAAAGCCACATAGATCACCCATTTTACAGTATTCTGAAATCTTTCACAGTTGAGTCAAAATCTATTTTGCTCCCTTCCTATGCTTTTCCTCACCGCGAGTGCCGAAACAACAGGAAACTTATTTGATTTACTTTTCAAGCGGAGAGCCAAACACTCTGTGGTTTCAGCTTCTCATTTATCTTTGGATTTTGAACAATAGATTATAGACGATATATCAGGCGATATGAGCCTTTCACAGACTTGTCGTTATCCGCGCTTAAGTATACTGATATGAATGCAATATTTGCGTTATTTGTTCTGTACAATAAAAGATTTCATGTTTATATTTTACGTGAAAGAAATATTGTTTATTTTCGAAATTCAAGTTCAATATATTTGGTTGTATTTGTGTTTTCTTTTTCTTTGTAGATATTTGTGATAAAGTTTATGGTTAAACTAAAATATCAAGCCTCAAAATTTTAGAAGATAGAAGAGTTTGATAATGACATTTTAGGAATCATTGACAGATTAAAAAAAAACTAAAAACATATATATATATATATATATATATATATATATATATATGGGCCGATGTATCGGTATCCGAAATGTTGTACTCCCTAATATCGATAAAAAACAAGCAGTGATGTCAACTTGGGTTTGAGAAGAGGGCACTGTCCCCCTGTATTTTTTGAAACTTCATAGACCAAATGAATAAACACTATCAATGAATCTAGAAAATAATTGTGGGCTTCATCCCCTTTTACCAACATTCTCAAATATGCTCCCTGCAAATCAAACGCACTGTGACTTAAACTCACATTACAGTTCCTCTTGTGTTTTTTCTGGATGCAGCACTGACATGATATGTGTGTGTGTGTGCGTGTTGTGAATTCCAGGACACTGCCCTCGGGAAGCCGCGAGAGGTCTACCGCATGGCCCCCGACTCCAGCCCGTGTGAGGATCGCCTCTGTGCCTCCCTCAGCCTGACCTCCGCGACCTGGGCTGCTCTCTCCGACGGCACCGGTCGACTGTACCTCCTCCGCACCGGCAAGAGAGGAGACGGCTCCCACGCGAAGTGGGAAGTAAGTGAAAGAGACTGACACAATTTCCGATTTAGTTTTGTGTGTTTTCATGAAGGAAAGTTTATCAGTTCTCATGTGATGTGGCAGTCACTGTGAAGAGGAAGGGGCTAGTGACTGATCCATGACCTTTTATCAACCTCTATTGGTGACTAAATGGAAGTGCAACAACACTGACTCTTACCTACACAAAGTAGTTTTGTCCAAAATCCAAAGGCCAGTAGCCTGATCAGAGATCCTGCATGAAACACGTCTCCATCTCACACTGTCATAACGGTGCTGCTTTGTCATCTGCTTCATCGACCTGACACCATCATTTATTAGCATTTTTTTACCAACACTTCCTGTAATGTCAATCATTTGCTCATTGCTCCTGTTCACAGCTGTTAAATTATCCCAGCATTCATCCAGGAAGTGTGTGTGTCGAAAGCCTCAGCAACTGTGCATATAATCATTGAGTTCCTTTATAACTATGTCATTTTTTATAATAATAATTATAAAACGTTATTGGTATAGTACTTTTCATAGCATTGAATACAAAACTCAACATTTTAAATCATATCTTCACGAGTACATAGCATTTTATAAAATATGTAGGCGGGCGTGCTCTTGTTTTCCAATATTTTTGTCCTCAGTGGGAGCCAATAAGATTTGAGCGAGTGCCACTCTAGAGAAGTCAGAAATTATCAAGAGACACTTTTTTGTTAAGTTCAGAGAATATTTCCTCACGGCCTGTTAGCTGTCGGTTCTGTGTGTGCATGGAATTTTTAAAATATTTTTTTAACTTAGCCCTGACCTGCAGTTTGTAAACATCACTCCCCGGAACGTTAAGGATGCTACGGCTCAGGGGTTTTGGCCTCGTGGTTAGCGCGTCCGTCTCCCGTACCCAGGGCTTTGGGTTCGAGCCCCGACCAGTGCAAACAAAAAGTGAACAACAAACAATCGCTTACTGCCCCTTTAATTGTTGCCTTGTCCTTTTCTGGTCTTAGATTCCAAACCAACCAATCAAGATTCTTATTTAGAAAACCAAGTTATAACTTACAGATGTGCTGTTGTTTTATAAAAATGTCCAATTACTCTTCACAGTATCTTTCTTTTGAAGTGTTATGCAAATTTTCATCTTCAGAACAAGTTCCTGTGTTTAAAAAAAAAAAAAAATCTTCACCAGCCCGTGGTAATTGGCTTGTTCTGGTGAGGAACAAAGTCTATTATAAGATGGGTCTTTGAGCACTTTATCCTGTTAACAAGTGTGCTTTTGGGATTGGCTACAAATGAGAGTTCACTCTGTGGACAAACACACTTGATGTGATTCTAAAAGTTCAAGACTGGAATTTGTAATGAAGATTTAAGCCACTCTGCTTTTTCCCCCCCTCCCTGTAGATCAACATTGTATTTTCATTTATGGAGATGGTCCTTATTATTAAAATATTGGCATTTAAAACTTCTATTACATGAACATTTATGGGTTAAGGTAAGAGCTTTTCTTTCCCCCTCTCTGCGCCTGTAGCCACTGTTCAGTGAAGACCTGGGCGAGCCGTTCACCCTCCTCCACAGCGTCTCACATGTGCAGGCTGGAGTCCACACCGTGGAGCTGCTGCTGCTCCGCATCCAGAAGGACCCGCAGGAAACCAAAGGAAGTGGTTACTCGGTGGCTCTTGAGTGGATCACAGTTGCCAACACTGCAGAGCAGGGTGGGTGGTGCACTGAACTCTCATAGTATTCATATCCAGGAGACGATAGAAAGCCTTATTAATAACAAAGTACAAGGAAGTTAGTGATAGTCTCCCTTTAGTGGACTTTAATAATAATGTCCCAGATGAGATTAATGTACTCTGATGCAAACACTGAACAGATGGATTTTCCATTGAAGTTCTTGAGAAAGACAGACACCCTGACTAATGAGTCAAAAAATCAGAAGCAGTCTTTTGGCTTTAAAGACGCAGCACTTGTTATGTGCGAGCGGCAGCTGCTGAATCTTTTGTTCTTCGTTTAGTGTCTCCAGCCTTGACTAAATCTGCATTTTGTTCATGTTAATCAGCTTTATCATCAGGAAATCATGCCTGGTCTTCACTTTTCATTTGGCTTCAGAATTTATCAGTCAGCACTGTTTGAATTTTCACTATCAGAGGAGATGCAAATCACTTCTGTTGTACAGTAATGTTTTAATGCAGCAAAACCCCTTTATTCTGCCTCATCATTTCAGCACATTTCATTTGTTGGACTTCAGATTAAGGAGAAATAAAATATGCGTAACAGAACATTATGTGAAACTTCTTTCTGCGGCAAATAAATTAAACTGTCCACTTTATTAAAATTCAACACAGCAAGACTTTTAAGCTTTACACATGAAAAACATCTGAAGTACAACTGAAATTAAATGCTGCTTTGTTGATTATTGAATGTGAAAGTAATTGCTATTTGGTGATCTTGATATTTTATTAAATTTAGTAGTTTTCAGGTACAAATAAACATTCTTTGGGGTGATCCAGCTTGATGACCTATAGGATTCTAATCTAATTTAAAAAAGTGAACATGATGGTGGTGAGAATGTGGAGTAAGAAGCATTAAAGGACAATTTTGGTTTTATAGCCAGCGGTCAAATGAACAGTTATCGAATGAAATATGAAAAACAATGAAAATAAATGAAATAAGGTTGACACTGTTCCAATTTCCACGTGGTCTCTGTCAGAGTTCAAAAGAAGACGAGATTACTTTCCACCCTCATCACTGTGTCCTTTGGTTTCCACGTGCAGGCCAGGAGAAGAAGTACGAGGTGAAGAAGAGTAGAGTCCTCCGGGGGAAGTCGGTGCCTCACTATGCAGCGGTGGTGCCACAGGGGAAGGGACTGATGGTGGCCTCGGAGAAGCCGTTCGCCTTCACGCACGTGGACGGTCATCCGGTGGAGCGGCAGCAACCGGAGCCCATGGAGGTGGAGAAGACAGGTGGGTTAGAGGGGCTGCTGGAAAAACAATCCTACGCCATGCAAAAATCAAATGCCTTAATCTAATTCCAGGACATTCAAGAGGATGGTTTAAAAGCTTTTAATAAATATGGGTTCCTACGTTATAAGAATACTCCCACGTGTACAGTCACACTTGACCTTCTCAGCTTGACACACAATGAACCCAAAGCAATCAGTTGTTCAATTTCACACAGTTGTTTCAAGAACGCTTGTACACAGTGTGTTGCACGTGCAAGTGCAAATAATTATACCTATATTTTTATTCATTTGCAAAGAACAAAAGTTCACCAGCAATTCTTTTTGGTCTTAACCTCTTTGCCACTATTTATTTTGGCTCTTTGTGCCAAGAGGGTTTGTGCAGTGAGTGTAGACGTAATTCAGAAAACAAGTTGTAATGCCTCATCAGGAGATCTGACAGCCTGAACTCATGCTTCAGACTTTGAGAAAACACAAAGAGGTCTGGTTTGGCATCGATCATATTTTTTTCTTGTTCAGCTCACAGTCTGAAACTGGGCAGAGAGCAAACAAGCCTG
This sequence comes from Scophthalmus maximus, assembly GCF_022379125.1. Lineage (NCBI taxonomy): Eukaryota > Metazoa > Chordata > Actinopteri > Pleuronectiformes > Scophthalmidae > Scophthalmus > Scophthalmus maximus. The sequence goes on along the minus strand of NC_061536.1, from coordinate 12,416,405 downwards.
TTGGTGAAATGTAAACATCGAGAGAGATGTGAAATCACCAACACCTCTCATTTCTTGGCATCTCTGTAATGAGAGTAATCTCCGGTTGAATTTCAACCTCGCGGTTGCATCTGCATGTTTTCTCCGTTTGCTCGTTACCTGAAAGGCACAAACAGACCCTTTGGTTACAGTCACTGAGATCAGTGACGAAGACGCAAGCCTGATTGGGGGAAAATATTCTGCTGCCCACTCAGACTGGCGTCTCTGTCTGATCAGGTGATCTGTTTTTGTTTACATTGAGACGTTTCCAGGCCATTTACTCCCCTGGATAATGACACTATGATAAACGTTATCTGCTGTTTGTTCTGTCACTGGCAGGGCTGAAGTAAAAGCATTGTTCAGTTTATACCACTCTCATTTCCTTATGGTTGGTATGAAGGCAAAGTCATATAATGTATATAAAGATGGACGACGCGTCTCCACTCCCTCCTGTTGTACAAAAATGAAGTAAAACTATTCGGGATAACAACATTTGGAGCCAGATTCTGAAAAGTACTAGTGATCGTGGTGTGGAGGCATAGATGGAAGCGCTAGACTGGAAAAATGAACTCTTGAGCAAACATCTTCTACAGACACAATCTTTGGGCAATATTTATTTAACATGTACTCCGACTTTTTAGTTTGGTCGGTGTCCCAAACTGCTGTCAACGAGGGGGCGGGGTTTATAACCAATTTTGCAATCAGCCACGAGGGGGCGATGCAGATGATCTGGAATGGAAGGAAGCATTTGTCAGCCGCATTTGAAGGAGCCTTCAAAATCTGACCACCTAGTCACACCGCTGTGACGCGATCAGTCTTCAAATGCAGCCTTCAAAGGATGTGCCCCCTGGATTTGGGACACAGTCTATTGGTTGACTTGTATTTCAGATGCGCTAACTCTATAACCACATCACATCACAGAACCAGAACTTATCTTCACCAACAGTTCAGCAAATGTCTGCACAAAAACAAAACTGAACGTTCATATGCAGCAGTTTTTTTTCTTCTTCCCTATTTGCTTGCTAAAAAGAGCTACTCTCTTTTTCAAAATGTATATAAAAGAAACAGACAGAAGAAAAGACCCAGACGGGGCAACAAGAGTGTGTGTGTGTGTGTGTGTGTGTGTGTGTGTGTGTGTGTGTGTGTGTGTGTGTGTGTGTGTGTGTGTGTGTGTGTGTGTGTGTGTGTGTGTGTGTGTGTGTGTGTGTGTGTGTGTGTGTGTGTGTGTGTGTGTGTGTGTGTGTGTGTGTGTGTGTGTGTGTGTGTGTTGCTGGTGCAGAAGCAGAATAATGGCAGGTTTTTAGCCAATCCTTTTATCAGCGCTCTGCCTTTCTCCTTTTTAAAGAGGCAGAAATGGATTAGATGGCAAGAGAGGAGGCATCTTCAAAGAGACTTGGGGGTAATGAGAGAGAGGAAGTGCTCTGGACGTGGGAGAGACGAAGGTGACTTAGTACTGCGCTGCTGGAGGAGAAGTGCAGATATGCACTTGGTATACAGTATAGATCCAAATGAATGGTTGGAAGAGTCTCAGAATTTTAAATTGGGTTCATCCCAGAAAACTAAAACTGTCACTGTGGATCATTTATGTCAGGGGATCGTTTTAAAATGTGCAGTTCAAACTGACAAGTTTAAATAAGCGACGGGCGACACAGATGAACTCCGGAGAGGAGAGGGGAATAATGTTGGAAACGGAAGTGAAATGAAAGATTTTGGCAGCTCACCTCTCTCCTCCTCATTAGTTTCTTTTCTCAATTTCAGTCGACAACAAAAGGCGATGATGAACACGCCTCCGCTCATTACCTCGCTGCTGCCACGGAGCAGGTCTCTTGGTTTTGGAGAATCACCACTGGACCAGTTTCAGTGCTCGGGCTTTGCCAGTAATCACAGAGTGTGTTATACAACAGTGTGCAGACACACACTTTTCTCTAGGAGTGTTGTACATGTTGTAGGAATTGGCACCAAATTTGTATTTATATGAAGATTACGTTATCAGATCATTCGGCTCTGACTTATCTCTCTCGGCTACATTTGTATGCTTAATAGTTTTTCAATTCAATCACAGTTTGCTTTAACATCAGCCTGAATCAAAACAATCTTGATTTACGTGTTTCTGACTGTATGTTAACTCTTTTGTGAGGTACACACGTATTAATATTTGAAGGTCAGTGTTCTGTGTCTGTCCCATAGAACCCCCAAAATAATAAAAATCAGTGGGGGAAAAAGAATTCACATGCTACATTCAATCTAACACAACGTAAAGTCCCCTGTGACTGATATCACGTACAGTTGTAACATTAATTGATTAGTAATGCTGATAAGCTGGTTGAGCAGAAGTCAGTTTTCTATAAAGTAAATGGTTAACTACAGTTGTTGTGCGCGTACAATATTTCCCTCTGAATTGTGTAGTGGTAGTAAAACACCTACTGTAATAATACACTAAGTGTACTTAAGAAGTATCCGCTGCCTCTCATATCTTCTGTGACTCTGCTGTGAACCACATATAGCCGTGTAGAAAATATTAAGCCTTATTTATGAATTAAGTTTGGATTATTATTCAGTTTCCTGGTGAAATGAGGAGGACTGTTGAGCGATGGGGTCGCTGTGTCTTCCTCCTTCTCAAATGTCCATCAGCCTGCCGACTTTAATGGAAGGAGGAGGAAACCTTTCACCTGAGGGCAAGATCTCTGCAAACATCAACAAGCTGTAGCTTTAAAGAAAATGATGTATTAATTTCGCTTCAGATGAGGATGAAAAGGACTTTGTTGATGGAAGACGGTTTCAAAAGGGACTTGAATATATTTTAAAAATATATTTAACATTGAACAACCTCTGGCTCCTTGTTGAGGAGGTGAATTCAAACATGAGGTTTCCCGGTCAGATTCGTGACGGGATTGTTTGCTTCTTGGTTGAAACACACGCACACACGCACGCACGCACGCACGCACGCACGCGCACACACACACACACACACACATTGTGTATAGTTGTAACAGACATGATGAAAATTCAATTAAGAGCAGCAGCTCACGAGAAATCGCCCTGTTTACCGTCACAGTACCGAGTGAGTCAGCACCTGCATTGGATCCTCACCAGAAACAGCCTAATGTGTTCTTTGGCCCAAGGCCCAAAATGTGGCACTTCATTTGATCGAAAATTTGTTCAGTGGTGTCGGAGAGCTCGTTCTCACCAGCAGGAACAAAACACAGAGGAGCTTAGATTCAGAGGTGACCAAAAAAAAGAACAATGATTCATTGTATCTGATTTGAATTTAGATGCATAATTATTATTTTATTTCCAATTCAGTAGCTATTGTCACATTTACTGTTATTTAGAGTTAACTCCATGATTCGATTTCCAGTTTCCCTTCAAACGTAAATCATTTTAGATGCCATCACTGCTTGGATGTAGAATAGAAGGCCAGTGCTTCTCCTAGTTGGTGCCTAAAATAACTAAGTTAAAAAGAACACAATATCTATCACACAGTTAAAAACAATGTTAATAAAAAAAATAGGTATTATCCATTTTGTAAAGATACTCAGCATTTTAGTGGGTTTATGTTTGAACACCCAGAGGATTTGAATTGTTTCTTCTCTATGTACTGTATGTATCCACAGTTCAACTCCCGCCTGGCGTTTCATTCCTCTTGTCTCTGACCTCACTTCCTGTCCCTAAATAAATGTATCTAAATATCTAAATAAATGCAAAAATTCCCCCCCCCAAAAAAACCCGATCTAAACTAGAACTGGAACTAATGTTTATTTTCATTATCGATTAATCTTCAAACGTATTGTTCAGCTAATTGTTAATTCCATAAAATATCGGAAAATGGTAAAGAACACATCACAGCAAAGTGACGTCATCAAATACCTTTTTAGTCCAACCATCAGTCTGCATCGCAAAATTTTTTAATTTGGTGTCACGCCAAACACAAAAGCAGAAGATCTTGATTCTTGAGAAGCTGGAACCCAAACTCGTATCATCTCCTCTTGTTGTATAATAATCTATTTATTGTAATAGACTCACTGAATATTCAACTGTAATTCCCCTGGACTCCTTCTTCATGGCATTAGATGTTTTATGTATGACTCGGATACAGCCAGCAAAGAGACCGTGATTAACCGTAGCGCCGTACATTTCTCTCCCGATTTGAATTCAGATCCCATTTACTTCTGGCAGCAGACGGCGGACGACATCACGGTGTGCGTGCGCACGCCCGAGGGCGTCACCAAAGAGGAGGTGCAGTTCAGGCTGTCGGTGGACAACATCGCCATCGGAGTTCAGGGTTTCCCGCCTTTGCTGGAAGGTCAGATGTATGCATCCGTAGACCCCGAGGCCAGCGCCTGGATCATCAAGGACGACAAAAGGTTCGCAGCCTGGCATATCACATACTGTAAAATAACCTGCACCCAGTGTATTTTCAATTTCATTTCTAAGAGACATTTGAGATATGATTTTTTTTCATTTTTTGGCTTGAATCTGATTAGTTTAATTTACCATCTTGATGTACTGGAAGTGTTTTTGGTAATGAATTTAGTCATTTACAGGTTTTGAAAGTATTAGGAACAATGTAAAAAGTATTTAGGGAGTAATGTTGCCCCCTGTTGTTTCCTCTAAGAATTGCCACACTCATATTGTGTTTCCCTGTTACCCTCATTACAGTTTGGTCCGGGTCGGTAACTCATCGAAGGGTCTCTTCAAGGGAAATGGCTCACAGGCAGTGAGCCAGACTCAAAGTAATTCAATAGGCCTCATACATTAAATCAACACCTCTGGGCCAGCTGACCTTGACTGGGTACTATAGTTGGTCAATACGGGAGCTCTTTAAGAAACTTCTGAAGCCTTGAGTTTAGCGTTTTGAGCAGCATCATCTTGGGTTTTTTTTGCAACCAGGCGTAGGAGAGTGGGGCGAGAACTCGTCCAGTGCGCGCCCACCTTCACCTGCAACCAATGCGAACAATTGGATAGTACCAGCTGTCAATCACCCTGTATCCACTCTATTGCATATGTTGCTTTAACATCTATTTCACTCTAAATGGACCATAGCTTACAAAATGAACATCGCGTTGTACTGACGAAGACTTGAAACTATAGATTGAACCATAAATTCATCAGGAAAATGTTTAGTGACGTTATAAATCAAGTTCAAGTGATTTATAACAATCAAGTTATTTTCTCATAGACTTCTATAGAAACAGACTTATTTTTATAAAAATCGGCTGGCGATTCCAGAGAATACAGGTTTCAGACTTTCGCATTGTGGTGACGTCCATTTTTACATCCAGTCTCTGTTTATGACAAGCTCAGACTACACGACTTTCATAGATGTTGTATCGTGACCTCGTACTCTACAACTGACTGGCCACAGGAGATCTCTCACCAGGTGAACCCCCCCCAGACTACGCCATAGTCCAGTGCTCTGATTGAATGTAGCGGGCACCAGTTTGTCTATACATTTTACCTGCTGGAAATCTAGTGGAAGGAAGTGACGTGTCTGCGAGCCTCTCGAATTGCTACTTCGAGGAGTTCACACACAGCGCCCAGCGCCTGCTGATCGAACTCCGCTTTGGCTCCGGTCTGGGGCTTTTGTCGGCATCTTTTTTTATACAGTCACCAAAAGTGTTTTTTCGCAGTATACTGAAGAACAGTATTTGCGTGCGATTGTTGAGCACCAGGTTAAGGTGACTGGCTGTTTTTTTTGGTTTAAAAAAAAACATTCATTCACTGTGATTCATAGTGGCAAAACAATAAACCATTTTTTTTTATATGGATAGAGGGGGTTGAACAGTTTTCATAAGCAGTGAATCTACTAAGCCAGTCGTCAATATGAGTTGAGTCACATCCCCTCATTTTAGTCCTTTTGATCTGTGTCTCCATCAGCTCTCCATCTCTGCTAACTGTTCCTTCAGAGCGAGTCCTTCAATTCTCCATTCACGTAAAAACATGTTACATAGCCTGTTTGTCAGTTTTCTGATCATTCTTCATATGTCTGAAGGCCGACGTGTGTCTGAGGGAGAGAGAGGTCACCAGCATCTGTTAGAAAAATATCCAGTTCAGGAACTGGACTTTTTTTAGAGACCGTTAATATCGGTCGATATGAGCCTTTCACAGACATATCGATGTCGCCGCTTTTGTTTACCGAGATGAAATCTCTTGCTGTACAGAATAAACAATGCAGAATTTTTTTTGAAGTAATGTCTATATTTTACATAAAAGAAATTTTGTTTATTTTCTTAGATCAAATTCCGTATATTTGGTTGTATTGTATTTTTTTCTTTTTATTTATTAGTTTATTTATGATAAAGTTTATGTTTAAACTAAAATATCAAGACTGAATTACATTTCTTTGTCATGAAGGTTTCATAACAACATTTGAGTAATCATTGACGGATTCAATTTTTTAAATTCTTGTATTCCCTATATCGATATCGGCATCAACATTCCCCCAAAAATCCATATGGGTCAGCTCTATACATTTTAGTGGGTAATAATTCGAGCCTGTGACACTTCTTTGTATGCATATCTGCTGTTTAACTGCTGTATAAATAGAAAGATAGATAAAAAGAGCTTTATTCAACCCACACAGGGGAGATTTACTTTTTACAGCAGCAGAGTATCACAAAAAATAGAACAAATATACAATAAAAAAATACAGGAGAAAAGATATTTTTAAAAGGCTATATGCATTTGTATAGAGTGCAAAGTATTGGCTGTGTAATAAGGCTAAAATGTGCAGTGGATTGAAGTAAAAATAAAAATAAAGTAATATTTAAATATATGCTTATATATATATATATATGTTTGTGTGTGTATTGCACAGGATGACAGACATGGCCTAGGGTTGGTGGATGTAGATATGTATACATGTGTGTAAGACATGTATACATATCTACATGTCATTTTAAGTTGTGAATATTTCTTCCTTCTGGTTGTTGAAGGATCTCATGGTCGCCAAACGGAATGCAAACAAGACTTGTACGATTTGTTTGAGTAAATGTGCAAATTTTGATGGAAATCTATCCAGTACGTCTGTCTGCGTCTGTGTATAATACATGTAGACATGTAGCACCTGGACGTCCTCGTTACAATGTAAATCCCTGAGAAAACAAACCCCTCCCCTTGTGGCATCGAGCATGTTTTTCAATATCAATGAGTTATGCTCTTTATAGATCCCGTAGCCGAGGCACCATCCTGCCTTCCTTTTGTCCAGAGCTGAATTAACATGCTGCCCTTTGTGTCTCTTTTCATATCTTCTAATCCCACACACATGTGGAACTGTTTTCCTCCTGTACAGTAGAAGAGGATTGATTCTGGCTTCTGAGGGCTCATGTTCGCATTGTTAGATGTGTGCACTTGTTGAAAGCACAAGGCTGACTGTTTTTTTACGCCTGTAAAAACATCAGAATTCGAAGGAATATATTATTGGTTGAAAGGAAAGCTAATTATCCAGTATTACACTCATGTTATGAAAAACAAAAGAGCAAAAAATATCATTTTAACAGGGTTTGGAGTCCATTTTGGATCTGCTTTCCAGTTGGCAACAATATTCAGACTGGTTACATTTTGAAGGCAAATTATTTTATTAGCAAAGAGCAATGAAGAAAACTTTTAGGTTGCAGCCTTCCCATTTTAAACTCTTTCAACTTTTTGCTGTTGTTGATTAAAATGACAAATATTCCTATTTTAGCAATGAATTGATCTGGTTTAAGAAAATTTGAGATTTTTCATCGCTCTGGACAGAAAATGCATATCTGCAAATATATTTCTAACAAGCAAGATAATGCCATTGTAATTTTATTCTAATTTATTCTTATTTTTCCCCCCCGAATCCACAAAGGCTGATCTTCATTAGCATCATTTAATGAAACAATGACCAGGGTCACGTGTCTTTGTAATTCACGGCACGCGCATGGCACATCCTCACCAGTTAATTGTTTGATCTACACAACATTAATTTCAGAAAGTGGGGGAAAAAAAGGAACAATCTCACATTTAGAAACTGCGATGAAGTCTCTGATGTCGATTAATTGCATAATTGTTGCAGCTCTAATCAAACCCCAAATTTCAAGCGATGTGCCTCCTGTGACACTCACACTCGTCTTGTGCTGCATGATATTGGCAGATAATTGTGTTGCAGTAATAGTTTTGGTTCGACAAGGGGCCAGAAATATGTCTCGTTCCTTAACAAACAACATTTAAAGGCATGTGGCACTCCACCGCTTTTCAGGGCTTTAGTGATCAAGTTGGTGATATTGTGTTTTATTTATTCTGCTGCTCGACTTCAACCCTCTCATTTCCTGCTGTGGAAAGTATTTGTGTCCATGACGTAGCTCAGCCTCAGTTCTGTCTGTCTGCCACAACGACTCGCCGAGTCCTCCTCTGAGCCTTTCTCATCACCATCGCATTTTAGCCCACTAGACTGCTCCTGATTGGACGTTTACTGGTTGATTGCATTGTTCTCATTCGAAGTACATTGTGTGCTCCGTAGGAACCAGGAGTTTTTTTGGGGGGGTTATGGCAACTCGAAGCAATCTTGCAAATTGTGAAAGTTTAGAAAACCAGTGAATGAGCTCTCTTATTGTCTTGTATGCTATTTGCTTAAACGTTATAATTTACATATATATATATATATGATTCCTTGATCAGCAGCACTTTGACTGAGAAGGAACGTGTGAATGTGTCCTCAGCCTGGAGGTGACCCTGCAGAAACGCAGCGAGGGACCCATGTGGCCGGAGCTGGTGATGGGTGACAGGAGAGGCGAGTGCGTGATGAGCGACGAGCAGGCCGCCCTCATCCACGAAAGGCTGACCCACCTCACCTCCGAAGACATGGTGAGGCGGCCGACTCTCTAATGTGCACCACTTGTGTTGTCCGACCTCATCTGCCAACGTCTGGTCGAATCATTTCTCTGTTATGTCAGTGGCAGTATGCGTTTTGAAAGTATGACGCGACCTTGAAACTTTCATGCGCTTTCTTCTGTTTTGTCCTTTTGTTTTTTCTCAGGAGCTTTTCTCATGACCGTTCCACACATTTCTCATTCCCCACCCCTGTCACTCTCCCCTCCAGCTGCTCTGAGCCCTCTTCCTGCCGACGTCTTGTACACATCGTCACGCGTTGGTCTCCCGAGTCGCTCGCACTCTTAATGTGTCGGCATCATTTTTACCCGCTTCCTGTCTCGCCCTCATGCTCCATTAGTATCACCTGGGCCCACTTGAGGCCCCCGGTGCAAATCAAGCCTTTTACATGCTGATAAATGTAAAACGAGTGTAACTGTGGCCTCTGACTTGGTCTCCTGTTCCTCCTTTTTCTTTTTGGGTTTGGTCAGAACGGAAACCCTGACAAGGACAAGCCCCCTTGTAATTCTCAAGAGCTGGAGGACTGTGATGGGTTCCCAGAAGACAGCTCCAGCCTCACACACTTTGATGCAGAATCGCTCAAGCCCACTCAGGTGGTGAGTAACATCTCTCCCCCCCTTTCACTTGTACACACTTTGATTCTCCAATCCTTCAAGCATGAACACTCTAGTTTCATTTGAGTCATTGCCTGCTGTCGCCTCCTTCCATCTTTCATCCCCCTCAAGTGTGTTGTTGTCTACCTGATGCTCACGGCCTCTATCAGGCCAGCCCCTGGTGAGCGAGCCACTGCTGGCCTTGCCCTTTAACAAGCCACTTGACCGGAGAGCTCCACGAAAGCCCAGTGAAGAAGGAACAGGCACACACACCCCACATCATGCGCACCACTTGTCCTCATGACTCGAATAGTAAGAAGTTGCGCCATTGTAGCTGAGATCTATTCTCATCAATGCTCATGAGAGAATGTATTTTTGTCACTTTGTAGTTATCGAGTGGTCAGACCTGCAATCGAAAAAGCCACGGCGATCGGGTTGGGGTCAGAGTCAGAGTCAGAGTCAGGGTCCGGGTTCGTTGTTGTTGCAGACTAAAGTGAACATCAACCGACGAGGTTTTTATGTGTGAGGTTTGCAAACATTTAATATGAAATCCTACACAGTGAAATCTCAGCCTTGTTTTTTAAAGTGAATTTTGAGGTTTTGGGGGATTTTTTTTTGCTCAAAATGAGAAACGATTGAGGAAGGTGGAAGCTCGGCTTGTCACTGAATGGAGAATATGTGAGGAAAATAACTGCCACGCGTGTCCTTCTCTCGCCAATATTTGCCCGAAGGTTAAAACCATCACATGCTGCCGAGTCTCTTGAAGACGAGGTGATGCATTTTAATTTTTGTTCAGAAGGAAGGAAGTGAGGAACTGGCACTTACAACTTTCAACATTAACATGATAAGCTAAATTAAATTATATGACGCAAGTATTTCAAGAAGCACCTCTAACAACCTCTTGGTTTTGAAAATCCTGAATAATGAGCATAATTGAATACGGTTTTTTTATGTTCCCATACAGACGTATTGCAGCTCTATAGTCATTTGTTAACATTAGTGTTTGTCCGTCGCTGATGCTTCTCTTTTCAGTTTCTGTTTCATTTGCACATAATAATCTCCGTGCTTATGGTTAAAAAAAACTCTCAGTCTCAGTTAAAAAACAGATCCCTTTCACTCGGTAACCAAAGGCTAAAAAAGAGTATTGAATATAGGGTACAGTGTTTGTGATGAAGGACGTAATGTGTATAAAAGCCCTTTGTGTTCCTTCTTCCATTTACTCTGCAAAAACAAACAAGCAAGGCAAACTGCTGCAGTTAAATAAGGTGGATTGTTGTTGTTGTATATGTCAGCAATTTGAAGGACAGTTGGGTTCGTTTGTTTTATGTGTGTGTGTGTGTTTATCTGTATCTCATCCAGGAAGCCGTACCTTTCTTTTCTTCACTCCCCGCTTTAATGCTTCAGTCACTCGCCAGCCCGATGGGATATACGCTGACCCTTTTTTTTTATTTTCAGCTTAAAATTGTGGCACCTCCCATTAATGTGGCACCTTTGCGCTTCTTTTTTTGGTTTTGATCCGAGTTGAAAAGATGGAGAATGGGTTTTATGTGTCTCTCCCCAGAGGGAGGCTGTGATTCATATCTTCTGGCCATATCTGTAATAACTTTTTTTTTTACAAAGGAATCTGTCTGTGCACCAGGTAACTGTACTTACTGCAGGCTTTGGCTTTGGAGGCTATTCTTTGAAAAGAAGATTTTGAAAATCTTTGAAATCAATTCAAGTCTTAGTATATGTACTCCATCCATCCATCGATTACCTGTACCGCTTAATCCTTTTAAGGGGCATGGGGGAGGAGCTTCCCAGGGCCAATCCCAGTTTGTCATTACTCATAGCAAAAAATATTAACCAACGAAAGGATATTGTGATGAAAGGAAACGCAGATATTTAAAAGTAGTTTTCGATCTATAATTTTTAGGCCAAAATAATGATGAGTTTGGATTTAATAACGTACATACCTAACAGTGTCTTAACAGACTGTTGGAGGTGAAGGGCGATTTATTTCACCTGCTATTACGAAAGCTGACTAGGCTGTAGTTAAATCCATGTTGATTCTTTAAGTTGAGCAAACTGCTAAACAAGTTTATTTTGGCTGAATATGCTGTTTGCAGCAGGAATCTGTAATATTTACTCCGGGCCACAGACAGAGTCTTTTGAAAAACAAGTTACGTTAGAAACTTTGACGTTTTGGACTGTTAGTTTGGTCTCTTCTTGTTGTAACAAAAATAAATATGATAAATAAATGATCTAGGTGATCACCTCAGGTCTTTTTCAGACAGGTACAGTAGCTAACATCCAGCATCTGAAGCTGTTGACTGGAAAAGTGCATTTACTGTAGCAAACTAGTCCCACATTAGCAGTTTGTCATCATTATTATCAAAACTTGCCAATAAAAAATTATATAAATTCAACAGCACTTGTGAAATAGTCACGTTAAGAACACCATTATGTCATTTCTTCATGAATGTGGAAGACGTTAGTCGAATTGTGACATTTCTGCACCTCAAAATTTGAGGTTATTCGTTAAAAATGTATCTTTCCACGAACAGCGCAAGTGCAGGCCTTAAATCTGAAGAAACGTTTGAAACTTAAATCTCAATCCCAACATATATTTCTTTGCTCCCTGTGACGGCAGCACTGAGGGCGACGACGGAGAGTTGACCTTTCGGCTGTTAATACAGACATCTGGCCTCCGTGTGCAGGTTGCGTTGGCTTTTGATTTCCTAATGTCAGATTCCTCATTTCCTGTCGTCTGCCTATGAAAGCCCGTGAAAGCCCTTTGATGAGAAGAAAAAAGTATTCGCTAAAAGCTTTTTCAGACCGAGTCAGACGGGTACAATTTATTAATTCTCAGTGCTCGTCTCTGCTGAGTCTAATTGTGGTATTGATGTTGTGTACCACACCGACAACAAGACTTAATAGAATATTGTATAGTATAGGAAGTCTGTGGCGCTGAGATGTAGTTGAAAGCTTTAGAAACAAGTTGATCTTTTTTATTTTTTTCATAGCTGATGATTTTTAACAAAATATACAATTACAAGCCCAATGTCGCTGCATTTAGTTTACCTGCCTCACACAACATACCTGTTGTTAAAATGGAAAACTGTCTAGTGTTTTCACCCAAATTGAATTATCCTCCAATATATTATTATTATTTTTCCTGCTACTATTTCAAAAACCCAAAACAGAAATCGGCCTACGTGATTAATATCTATATTAATATCTCTTGGCATCGACCTCTTTGAGCTTGTTATCGAATACTTTGACTTTTTTATTGATTTATTGATCTTAAATAATACACTCATCAGTCACAACACTTACATTTGATTTGATATTTTCTACAACCAGATATAAAGAAAGCAAATGGCAACACATCTGTTTCTATAGATACATTCAACAGTTTTGCAGTATACTTTGTTGTTTACTTTGGCCATTGACGTACAACAGAGGAGCTTTCTGCTCTGTCCAACACATTGGCGATCTTTAATATGAAAAAAATATTACTTTTGAAAGAAACCTACTGGGACTGATCTTATCTTTGATATATTTTTTTGCTCATTCTTTGTTTTGAGTGACATGGGGTGGAGGGAGTCAGCAGGAATTTAATTTCCTGGATTCCAAGAGGTCAATCTGATGCACGGTTTTTATGCTGCTGGAAGTTTCAATCCTCTTCAATCCACTAAGGGTTTTGTTAAGAAAAACTAAAGGAGAATAGAAGAGATATTTTCTCTGCTGTTTATTATCTTGTTATTTTCCACTCTTGTTTGCGTTTGATTGCAGTGGCCTGTGAAGAAAGACGTGAGCCCTGGTGTCTGAGAGAGTGAATGGGCCATTGGAAAAGGTTGTGATGTGAAATAGTTGGATAAAAGCCTCATGGTTTGATTCTTACCTTTTTTCTGAATGGAGGAGGAAATGGTTTCCTTTTCGAAGACCCACGCAAGGCGTCTGTAGAGTCATTTATTAGTCATACAATAACCCTGCTTAGTCACTGACTTTGAAAAAAAAGGATGGAAAAGGCTCAGTGAAGGAAAAAATATATGCTTAGAGAGGAAACTGAAGTTGTGTGTGAGACAAAGTTTTAATAAACGTGGCACAGAGATGAGTTTGCTGCCACCAATTCCTGTTTCCACGTCTTTTATCGAACCCTAACAGGTTATATCACAGCCCCCGATCCCACTCGCACCCACCACGAGCTTCTGTGATTGAGGGCAAACTCTGTTATTACGTGTCAGGTATAAGATATTAAAAAAAAAAAAGAGAGTCGCGGGGGAAAAAACTCATTTCACTTTTTTTTTTGCATTTTCAGCGGACCACTGATTGATGAGGATTCCCTCAGTGCAGAGGAGGAACCAGGCATTAGAATCACTCGCTGTCGGCTTTGACTCTGATGAAACCTGGATGTTACCACAGGGGTCCGATGAAATAATGCCCACACTTCATTCTGTTGCTCTTTCCTCATTAGACACTGTGAAAACTACCAAGAAAATGGAGAGATACACATTTTAAAGCATCACTTCCTAAAGTCTCTCCAGCCAGTGTCAAACGATAAAACACATTAGCACAACAGAGAAGAATTTAAATGAAATGAAAACACTCATTGTCCATACAGAGTCCATCAACACCATTAAAACATACACAATATGAAGCAAAGATAAATATCATGTGCACCTACTTAGACCTCGAGCCGAATAACGTTTTTTTTTCTCCTCTGCGGACAATTGGCTGCGAACATTTTCCGTAGTATGTCTTTCACATACTGAAGAACGCAGCAGGAGATGGTCTGAGTAAGACGCCTTCACACGAATATGAACATTTCGGGACCCATAAAAAAACCTGACACTGTTACCTCTTCAATTTCTTATTTGTCACATTATTTTTAATCACTTTCTCACCTTTTAAATTGCTCTTTAAGTCTGTGTGAACTCAAATAACCACGAACTTGTGAAAAGAAACACGAGTGAAGCATCTCACCGTCACACTGTGCTACACACTACACTCTCATGCCCTCCACGAAAAAGAAACTCCCGGTCGAGTCATTCAATTGAGAGACCCTGGCAGAAACCGGGGTAGCTGTCGGACAACAGCTTCGACTCGAGCGCGGCGCGAGCGTCTGTCACTCGCTCCACGCCAAAACACAAGTGGCACGAGAACGAGTTTTGGAGTGGAGGAGTGAATGCTCTCTGAATGGCTTGTCATCCTGCGCAAAACCCATCAACCGCCAACATACTGGGGCTGGTTCATGCTGAATTTTTTCAATGCCTGTCAAGCGTGTGCGGAGTTGGGCGGGACTGCGCTGCCTGACAGACTCTGTGACACGCTGGCGGTGGGCCGACGCCGAGCGAGCGAGCGATCGGTGCGAGCAGCCAGATGTCGAGGAGGCGATTATGTCGCGGCAGTGGTCATCATTTGTCCCAAACACGAAGGGAGTCAGACGAGAATAGCAGCAAATGGCTCACACAGGCCGTTACGTCAAGCACATTCATCAGTGAGCAGACGACGGGGTCAAACAAATGGACTTTTATGGCTGTTGTCACCCCCTTTTTATCCCTAATGGATGCCATCGTCAATGTACTCGCTTTTTATATACGGAGTTGAATATTGTTTTAAAGGCACCGAGAGAGTTGTTCATGAATCCACTGCCGACCTCATCGTCTCCACCTCCTCTCCCAAATCTGAGAGTAAAACGTTAATTCCACGGGAGAGTAACTTTAATCCCCAACCATCCCTCCCGTCTGTCTCGCCAGGTGAACCTCGGCAGCCATCAGTACCTGTTCACCGTCGACGTGAACCCCTCTGAGATGCCGTGCCTCTGCCTCCGGCACGACGTGGACGCCCTGGTGTGGCAGCCGCGTCCCGACCAACCCGGCAACATGTGGGAGCACATCGCCACGTTCAACGCCTTGGGTAAGAGTGTCAACTGAAAACACCCACTCAGATGACTTCATTCAGGCAAATCTGCAGTAGGAAAAGGAAAAAAGAAACCCCACAGAAAAAAGCCATGAGACACAATGTGTGAGTCATAAGTGACGTGCAGTATGAGAGATGCAGTGAGAACAAGTTATAGCGATGCAAAATAAAACAAAAAAAACCCCAACCAAAATGAGGATTTTATAGATATTTTAGTTGCCGCATTGGCTGTAGATGAGATTGTGCTGGAACTAATGATGTCAGTCTTGTCCTAATGCTGAAATCAAAGGTACAATTTTTAGTCATTAAGTCTTTGCAGGCATTTGCTGTTGGATTCTGGAGTCTCACCAGATACAGCCATTTTGATTTGATTTTTTATATTTCAAACATGCATTTATGTGTCTGAGCTCTGTGCAGGTAAACTTAACTTATTCAGTGCATTATAACAAACCAAAAAATAGACAAGGTGACACCATCGGAGACCGCCTCTACTTCCACTTTCTTCTGTGGAGGCACTGAAGTCCGGACATTTTCCCGGAGGGGCTGTATGTGAGAAGGCAAATGTCCGGACATTTTCTGATTTGCTGATTGCTTCGTTTGTTATTATGTGAAAGGAAAACAAACTTTTTGGGGACATTTTCTGGAGTTCAGTTTGAAGAACAGCTTAAGTCACCGTCTCACGGGTAAAGACTTGTGTGCATCGCACCACATCTCATACCTCTTCATGGCCTTCATGTGCGTACTCATGAATGCATTGATCATCCAAAGAGGAGGATGTGCTCCTAAACTCCACAGGGCCCTTTAACGTGGCACCAGAGGACACATTAGTCCCAGTGTGTGTGGGAGGAGGGATTTGAAGTTGAAGTTTGTTCGAACGGCTCCGTTACTGATGAGTCGTGACAACTTAGGATGAATTATTCATTCTCACAGCTATTAACTCTGTTTACATCTGCCGTCCCGCTGCTGCAGTGGATGAGACGAGGCGACGTCTTAAACGGCTGCGGTGAAACTGCGGTTAATGACGAGAGGGACTATCAGTCACTCTGCTCGTAGCCTACACGGACACAAAGAGAAATCTGTGACAGCGGTTTGACAACGGGGTCGTTAACAGATCTCTCTCTCTGCACTGTGTGTAAACCGTTGTAATCGGTCTGGAGGATAAAACTCTGGGTGATTTTTATCTCAGCCGCCAACTGATGTTGTCGAATCTCGCATCACTCATCTCGAGAGCTGCGACTCTCTGCATCGGTTTTCATTTGATTAATCTACCCGTCCGCCTTTACTCAACAACAACATCTGCACGTTTTATTTAAATTTTCCACTTTTGACAGGTATGACACCTTCCCTTTTTTTTCTTTTTTATCACCGCAGAGTTTCGTCGTCTGTTTGGAATTCATCATTCAATTTGAGAGTGCAGATGGATTCCCACCAGCAATGTATTCAGAAATTATCTTGGGGGGCTTCCAAATGAGGCTCGGAAGGAAAATGCTCATCAACATCAAGCTTGTGAAAATGCAATAGAAGGAACTTGGTTATTATGATTAATAGTCTTCTCCTTTTCACATGAATGAGTGTCTGTTGAACCAGCCTTTAGTGGATCATTAAAAGTTTTCTAACGGGTATTCTGAATATTATAGCTCAGAAAAATGGGTGAAAAAATGTTTAGGACATATTGTAAAATACCATAATGGGTTTAGTGTTAAGCCGTAGCAGGCGAAGGTTCACCATGGTTTCGTGTGAAACGACGTCCATGAACCCTCCCGTTTGGTACAAAACCCCAGAATTGAAAAATTCTTCCATCTTGTGTTATTGGAGGGCTCCGGTGTCCGATGGGAAATCCCCGGACGCAGGAAGAAATCTGATCTTAAGATTTTGTTGAGCTCTTCAACAAAAAGCTAAACATGAGGCTGAAGGTCTTCAGTTCGTTGGTGTCAAACAGATTAAACGTGGGACATTTTTTCAAATCCGCTGCTGCTTGAACAAAAAAGTTGTGTCCGTGATTGTAGAGCTGCAGCTGAACTAACCATGTCATCTGTGTATTTCTCCATTGTGTATGACATGTTAAGAGATACGCCCTGTGACCACTTTATTAACTACAACTGGTCCATTTAATCCAACAGCTTTGCCACATTTCTCTTCATGAATCTTAATTTTGAGCTCTTTCCCATTGTTCTGTTACTCCACTCATCCCCTAGTTTTCCCACAGGCACATGTTTATCACTGAGATCGTAGTTAAAGGTGGTGTTATACTAGACAACACTATATTGAGGTGTTTCTATTTTTTTTGTCCTTCCCATTTACAATCCTTTAGGTTCTGCCTTTGTATTTATTCAGTGAAAAAAAAAAATACAAATACAAATCCTCATATTTGAGAAGGTGGAACCTGCAGATATTTGGCAACAGATCGTTCCTGTAATAGAGAGCCTGTATAAAAAAAATTAAAAATAATATAAAGGTCAAAGATGGTCTTTTCATGTCTCCGATTTTTTTTTTTTCCTTCTTTTTTTCCTAGGCTACGTCCAGGCGTCCAAACGGGACAAGAAGTTTGCGACCTGCGCGCCAAACTTTTCCTACGCGACGCTCTGTGAGTGTCTGCGCCGCGCATTCATCTACCGGCAGCCGTCGCCCGTGGAGACGGTGCTCTTCAACCGGAAGCAGGGCCGGCAGGTAGGAGAGGTTGCCAAGCAACAGGTTGCCAGTCTGGACTCCGACAAACCGATCCTGGGCTTCAGGGCCACCAACGAGAGACTGTACGTCCTGACCTCCAGCAACCTCTTTGTCCTGAAGGTCAATAACAATTAGATTTTGGGGATTTTCATCTCGTTAACCTCTGAACGTGCGACCATTCCAAACTGGAGATGCTTAAAATTTGTTGTCGAATACTCCTCATGTTTCACTTTTCAAGTCTTGTGTGTTTGGAAAATGTCTGAGTGTTGAATGAAATTCTTAAAGACAAATTGTGGCAATAAACATTCACATTTTATTAAATCATGTCAGTGATTAAATAACCAACACAGTGTTTTCTCATGATTCACATTTAGTGAAACTGGATATTTTATAAATATACATGACATACAAGTAGTGCCCAATTAAAAACTCACCGCATTATTACAAACGTTTGCAATTCAAAAAAATCTAGTGCAGAAATACTGTAACAATAATATTAGTTGAATACATATCTCTTGTGTTGCACTGAGACTCTGAGGAAATCCCTCTCCGTGGCTCATTCGACAATCATCACTGTGGAAATATGAAAGACGCAGAGAAAGATTCATTTTCCATTAATTTGCAGAAACATGTTTCACAAACCACACTGGCTCTTGTCGTATTAGACTCCATCTTGGACGGATCGGTCGGACTTGAGGCCTGAAATCCCAGGAGGTCTAAACATTCAATCAATCATGTGTTTTCCAAATGTTTTTCTTCTTTTCCTTATTTCTTCCCCCCCCCCCTGGTCGTTTAAATGGAAGCTCCTGGACTAGGTGTAAAGCTGCAGATAGCATCTGATGCACTTTTCCCTCAGAGCTATTAAAGTACATCTGCTGCTTAGAAACCTGGGATAGAGATAACAAAGCGAAGTTCGCGTTTTTAAACTTTTGCACTCTCCCTCCAGCACTCGGCATGGGCACGGCTGCAGCGTGTGTTATGTGTGACTCCTCACTCTTCACATCTTTGTGTCGAAGCCAAAAAAAAATCCCGCCCGTAAACAAACATTTTCTGCTTTGCTGGTTTCCTATTTTTTTCCATCTTTCTTAAGAAAAGCCTGAAGGAGCCCATTCATCCAGTCGACCTAATAGATTCGAAAAGATTCAAGAGAGACACTAATGGACTTTTTCCTTTTTTGATGTAAAAATAAAATGCATGCTTCACTTCCTCTAATTCATGTTTTATCCGATTGTAGCCCGTGAAGAGCAGAGGAGATACAGGGATCGATGTTCTTGCGGGATTCGTTTTTGGGTTTTTAAGGCAAAGAGAGGCTTAAACACAACATCGCCGTTAAAATCCGGAAAGAAACAGACTCATATCTTGTCATGTTCAATTGGAGGGAACGATAAACAGAAACCGGCCTTTTCGCTGATTGATATTCATAAAAAATTATAGGAAAACTGCCCAATTTGCCAGTGACGTTGGAGCTGGAACACAAAGGACCCCAGTGCACATTGTGTCGTCGTCTCCCCCCCCCCCGTTACAGACAGTTTACAATTCAATATTCTTCGGCAGGAATGGGCAATTTTGTCAAGACTGCAATTTGTGTCCTCAGTTCCCCAGAGTCCGGCCGCTTTCTGAGGAGAGTGCCCCCCCCCCCCCCCGCTGAGCCGCGCTACAGGCCCTGGGTAGTCAGCCTTATCTCTTTAACTCTGTCTTTGTTTTGTCCAGGGAAATCCAGTTTTACTCTCAGTTTCATCTAATTATTCATCCGCAAATTCAATTAGACGGCTCCGCTTCTTTTTATTAGCTGCACAAGCTTTACCTCAATTACTTGACGGGCACCTGTCAGAGCTGCTAATGTCTCCGAGGACGAGCTCCGGTTACAACAACATATCATCGAGCCATCGGATCACAGAGAATTGGATAGTTGCTGTTTCACCGTCTTGTGTTTTCCCCCAAAGCCCCCGCACCACTGCTCCAAAAAACTCACAGCATTAAAGGAGGATTTTTGTAAGATTGACAGCCTCGCTGTGTTCTTTTAAAAAAAAAAATGTCAATCCTCTGAATGAGTTCCATTGGCTGCAGGGTCAGGGCAACTCGATCCGGATCTAAATTAGAATCGGGTTTCCTGGGACAACAACCACATACCAGCTTGGCTCATGTGTCACTA
This sequence comes from Scophthalmus maximus, assembly GCF_022379125.1. Taxonomy (NCBI): domain Eukaryota; kingdom Metazoa; phylum Chordata; class Actinopteri; order Pleuronectiformes; family Scophthalmidae; genus Scophthalmus; species Scophthalmus maximus. Next base: position 12,396,218 of record NC_061536.1, on the reverse strand, counting down.
CCAGTGTTTGTGTTTTCAATCACACTGATGCGATAAAGGTGAAGATTCAGGTCAAAATCAAACCAGCAACAAACTCGAGTCACGGGACATTTAATATGCTGCTTTGATGAAGTTGATTCGATTTGATTCATTTACTTTTATGAATTGGTTGAATGTGATTCATTTAAAAGCCCAAATTAACGGAGATGTCCCGTTATATCCGTGATCTAATATCAGATATCATGTTATGTCCTCTGCTTATTGCTGGAATAAGTACCCAAGGTAATGTACAGCAGAAACAATGTCATATTCAAGAAGTTTGCTGAGCACATTCCAGCTTCTATAATCTATAATTGGCAGGGGCTGATTCATCAGTATTGGTGTGGATTCTTAATTACAAGCATCGCTTGTTTAATGAGACAGAGCCACCGAATATATATATATATATATATATATATATATATATATATATTTTTTTTTTTTTTACGTTTTTGTCAATGTCATACACCCTTAGCTGTTTAGACAAAAAAAAAAGTTGGATTGATTCCTGCCAAATAGAAATTGGGATATTTTTGCATGTAAAAAGACTGTCAAGTGTGAGTCGGTGTGTGGGTGTGTCTTGTGTAGCACTTTGTCAGTAAAATAATAATGTAAGAATATACATTTATTATTATTTAATTGACCTCACCTGCATGCAGAAACCCTGTGCACGGGAGAGAACATGCAAACTCCAGTCAGAGTGGCCCAGGCCGGTCTTCAGGTTCAAAACCCAGGGCAGGTTCTTGCTGTGAGGAGAGACGCTGCACCAGCAGCGTAAAAGTTGGAACATCCTGTGTCCTCCTAACCGTGAGTACAACTGAGTCACCTTGGAAAAGAAAGAAAAGAACCTGTGGTCTGTGATTAAAGCTCTGCTCCTCCTCGTGATTGAGGCTGCTCCTCCCCGCCCCTGCAATCGCCACCTTGAAAACCACAGAACAATTAAAGTAAACAAAGGCACACATTCCCCCAGTCGGGAGAACGGCACAGGCCAATCACAACCCAGCTGATTGCGCATTTGTTCGGTGACGAACGGCGCTCCCATCGGTGTGATCGCTGGATCGAAGGGAAGTAATTAAATGTTATATTGGATGTCATCGTACCTGCGCGGCCATCTCTCCGCACATGGCGGCGGAGGTCACTGCACTGTGGGAAGCTGGCAACGTCTTGAATGGAGGCAGATTATGCGGCAGAAGAAGGTGAAAATAGAAGGTTATTATAATAAAGATTTTCAACAAGGGGCTTTCAAATGTTTCCAGAAAAAGCGCGGTCGTCTTCCATCTTCTGCGAGGTGTGTAATAGGACACTGTCGAGTTTTTAAGATTGATATCATCACTTTGGAAAAATAAGCTAGGCACATAAGTTCCCCCATAAATATTGCATCTTTCGAATTAAATTCAGTCAATTCCTTCATTGTTAACGTGAAGATATTTATTAGAGCACCATTAAAGTATAAGGCTAATGATGATAATGGTCCTTTTTTGCATTCAAAGTCCATGAAAAGACCAAAACCTGGCTGTTCTTTTGGCGCCGTTGTCACGCTGCCTGGTGAATTTGGGTCTGATCAGATTCCTCACCACCATTGCGTGATGGATGGATTTACCTCAACACTTGGTTACGATACCCAATAGGTGAAAACCTTTTTTTTTACATAGGTCACAGTTTGATTTAGTTTTTTAAAGCCATGTCGTCGGACCCCCGGATTTGCTGGGGACTATTTCGGCTGTGGATTAATACCCATTCAAGGCTCTAGTGAGCTCTGCTGGCAGCAAACCTTGGTTTGACCGAAACCGCTTGGCCATTTTCTTTACAATAAAGGATCTTTCCGCCCAATGCAACTGTCATTCGTGTGCTATGCATCAGTGTAACAGTGAAGCCTATATCAGCCTTTGGAAACACAAAATATTGGGTCGTATCATCAATTAATTCCTGATTTTGCTTCGCCTCTACAGCTCTTGGCTTCATTAATTTAACCGTATGATATTAAAACAAATTCTCCTATTGGAATAGCCCCCTGATGCAGTTTGTTTTTCTTCCCTGGGTAATTATTCATAAAGGCTGAGGCGGCTCCCTTGTTGCAGGCGAGCTGTAATTACCCCACCCCTTGTCTTTTGTTGCCGTCCCTGTCCGTGGTGTCGTAAGGAACATTACGGTCCCATTATAACAGAACAAGCTCTTTTTTATTGTGCTCAAAGAAACACATTGATTTCAGAGCTAATGAGCCGGAACGTGTCTTATCTCTCCACCTCTGACTCCACCTGAATAATGGTCCCCTGCCTCTGCTCGTCCCCCCTCATGTTCCTCTTCTCCGATTGAACCACGCCCCCCTCTCTCTCTCTCTCTCTCTCTCTCTCTCTCTCTCTCTCTCTCTCTGTCTCTCTCTCAACTTCGTCCTTTCCTTTGCGCCTCGTCTGTTTTGACACTTGATTAAGATAAATTCAGACAAGTTCATATTATAGCCTGGATGCGCTGTTATTTAACAGCACTAATTCAAGGCCTGCATCCGGCAGACAGGCTCTTAATTATATCCTTTCGTACAGGAGCAGAATTTGAAGTAGTAATCTACAGTGGGGTTTTTTTTGTGTGTCGTGCTTGTCACTAATGCATGATTGCTTTGTGGTTTCCTCTCCACAATGCCTAGAAATCACCTGTCAATCACACAGTGTTGTCAGCAGTATAGTTTCTCTTTTTAAAATGGATTTTTGTGTTGATTGAATTTTGAGTTGCCTACTTAAATATGAATAGTTTGAACAACACGTATTAAGGTTTCTCAAGGTTGAATTAGCTGACACAATCAAATAATCTTTTCTTTTTCCATTATTGGTCACAACTTCCTTCCCTTCTTGTGATGAGTGTCAGTTATTTTACAAGAATAAATGTAAAGGTCTTCACAACTAGATTATTTTTACATTTTTACCTGTAAGTTATAGCTAATATTAAAACTATTAATACTCATTAGTAGTTCACAAGTTTAGCCTTGAAGCTACATCCATGCGAATCCTTTAACCATGTCATTTAAAACAATCTCCGTCCAAACGAACGTTTAAGCCCCACATCCGTCATAATCTCCGTCCACACCAACACACCTGATAGCGCACATCACGTGACAATTAAAGTCCTAGGAACACGAAACAACAATGGTGAAAAATAGGAGCAGGGATTTCTTTTTCTTGGACCGACAAAGCGGTGGAACTCTTACTGGCAGTAAGTTTTAGCAACGCTTTGCATTCATCGTCGATTGCTGGCGAGAGCCGAGTTCCAGGAAAAACCAAGGAACAGGAAAGGTTTTTGTTTTTCTTATTACTGGAGGTCAAACCAAACACACCACCTCACCGGATGCCAGTATTCAAAGTGCAGCTGACGTTTGCAGATGCTCTGGTCGTGCTGTTTCTCTCTAAAAAGGCTGCGCTCTGCCGCGTGTTATGCTGCGGCCTTGAACTGCTCCCCAACAAAGGGGCCAGTTCCTATCAGAGTTCTCGAGAGCCTCCTTTGTGGACCGGATCACCAGTAACCACGGCAACGGCACCTTCTCTCGGGGGAAAAACGCCGCTCGTTCAGACCGTCGTCGCTGCAGTGGCGCGCGTTCAGGTCCGGGCCCAAACGTCTCGGGAGCCCGAAAAAAGGATCGTGGAGTGATTCCTCTGACTCTGGTTCTCGTAGTCGTTGCCGCCGTCACTCAGTTCTTTTGCCGGCTATTTTGGCTTTTGAGGCAAACATACAAATAAATCCTCATTATTCTCTGCCTCACGCTGTGTTTATAGGGGAACGTTGGCTGTTTGGTAATGTACAGAGATCGGAGGTTCGGAGGTGTCTCTTTAAGTACAACCTGGAACTACCGGCCTGCCTGGCTAGATACTAATAAGGGTAGATTCATTCATTCATTGTCAGTTGGCAGTCGTATCCTTCCTCAAAGCCACTTAGCAGATAGTATAAGTGAACGGAGGTGGACCGGGGGTGAGCAAACGGAAACCTCCACCATTTTACCTTCATGGTTGGTATGACGGGTCTACACCAGGGAACTGGCTAAAGGTCAATGTCTCCCTGTGGACCGCCCGTCTTCTTTCTCGAGTGTTTTGCAGCCATTTGTCACAGCGGAGTCTGGGGTCGACGGCAAATCAACATCTGCGCGATAGCGCGGGCGGTGGGGGCTTCGCGTCAGAACCGTATAATAACGCTCCAGGGAAAATTGCACGGGGCCTTTTGAAATTCCAATCACGCAGTGTTTTAGTCCTGCGACGGCTGTAAATTAGCAGTTAACTGAAACGGCTCTCAGACAGTTTGTACGTGGCGTCGCTCGATAGATATGACGTCTCCATTCTTTATCCCGTGTAGGGTTGTTGGTGCTGTGGGGGAGCTGTGGTTTGACACATTTATATCTATATATATATATATATGAGGTTTTTTTCAGGGGGCGGGGGGGGGGTCTTGTCACTTTTACGAGATATATATTTTTAGTTCGTTAAACCTTCCAGTTTGGTTTATGAGCAGGATGGCACTTTTTGGCTGCCGGGACAAACATTTGGTTTCAGGCAATTTGACTTTGTCCTTTTTAAATCATCATCATGGGGATCATCATTAGATGAGTAGAATTTGAACTGATAACATGAGCTTCGAAGACAACAAAAAAAAGGTTGACACCTCCAAATGTGAAATGGACATAAAAAAGAGAAGAAGAAGAAATAAAGATTCTTATTCCCGAAACAACTTTATTTGGAACATGAAGAGAAAATCCACAAAGTATTTCTTGACAACCAGCCACATATTCACGGTATCACACTAAATCTTAGCAGCGAGACTCAAGCGGCATCTTCCCGAATAGCACATCATAAAAATAATGTTTAATGTCTTAAAGGGGGCAATAGTGAACGTCGGGGGCGGCATTAAAACCATACAGGTAACTTCTCTTTTCAGCTTGACAAAACAAAAGTTACCATGAATAACGATCACTTAAAGCACACACAGGGAACATCTACCGACACTCGAGAGCATGTACAGTACTGGTACAATCATGGAACAAAAGCTACAGCTGCTATTTGATATGTTCCACACACACTGAAGAATGAATCCCCCCCCCCAGTTTCTGCTGCTGCTGCAGCCGCCCAGTTAATTTCCCCCCTGTCTGTGGCAGATTGTGCTCGGAAACATTCATGAGCCGCCTCTGATCCGGCCCAAAGCGCAGACATCAGCGAGGCGTCCACGCAGCCACGTTCACCAGCTCGCCGAAGGTTCACAGTTCACACGGTACGAAAACAAAACACCGACGATCACGGGGAGCTTATAGAGCTGAACGCCATGGACATAATTCATATGTTACACTTATACCTCTGTAACACTATATACAGTCTTTCCCACTGTGACATAACCGCTGCAACTGCTCAAACTAAAGTGAGAAACTTAGATAGAGAAGATATTCAGAGATGCCAGTGTGTAATAGGGCATATTTTTGAAAGGGTTTATAAGTTGCAACCAGTGCTGTGGGTTATATGTTTGTTAACATTAATGAGATTATGTAGTAGTAAGTTATGACTTTCTTAATTATAGAAATAAGGCTAATCAGATCTGCATGTATGAGCTGTTCATTTATAGATTCATATGTTTTATACAGGTTATGGAGGCGACTTTCAGAGGTTTTAACTTCTCGTCCTGATGCAGCGGCGTGGACGTGTACTTCCAGGTGCGTTGGTGACATCACCAGTGGGCGTGGCCACAGGTGCAACACACTTGAAACCTCCGACAGGACAGTACAGGTATTAAGTTACTCTTCATAGGTTTGTTCTGTGAAGTCTGAAGTAGTTAACGTTAATATTTAGTTATAAAAAAAATAGATTTTTGATGTGATACTGATCAAACTACTTCATGTTCATTTCCAGTTTTGTATCAGGGATTATTTTTTGCCTGTTTGTCTTTCAGTTAAATTAGTGTTTGCTATAAACAGCTACAAAAAATTGATATATACATGGACTTTGTTAGTTTGAATCACTTATGCTGACCTATAAGGTGAAATATAATGCGTTTTCCATAAATAGAGTCATGATTGACAACTTATAAACCCTTTCTAAAGTATGCCAGAGAAAAAGATTCATGGTAGCCACAGCAGCAAATATCAAACTTAATTTTTTTATGGCACTTTTTTTTTTTTTTTTTGAATTGGAGTAACGCATTTCTAAATTTCATTCACTCTTGTCCCCAGACCGTGTACAAACTGAGCCTCCAGAGCACGAGTCTGCCTTCACAACGTGCTCAAGGCCGGTTCACGCGACCTTCGCCATCGAGCGCTTTTGTGAATGAAGGATCAGGTGCGACAACACACTCCAATGAACCGTCTGCCCTGAAGACATTTGAATCTTTTCTTCTCAGAACAAAAACGGAAAAAGTGGTACAAGCATTCTACAGTTCGGTCAATTCACTCGCTTCCGAACCGGACGCGTGGGCATCGATCTGTTCGGGGTGCCGCCGCTGTTGTGGGGTTTTTTGGTATCCTTTGGCATTAAGGCGTCGCCGTGTGGCCCGCGTTAATGTGCCGAGGGGCACATTCACTGACGTCACGTCACAAGACTCCCCGGCGTTGAAGTCCACGTGGTGTCGTGTGCAGCCTCTTTACGAATCAGCGGTGAGTCTGTGCTCATCTGAACTTTGACGCGAGAGAACGATGCTTTTGTTCTTCCGTGTTGTTTGGTTGCCTCATTTACAGTCCTTTTTTTTTTTTTTTACGAGGGGCAGGTCCCGGATGAGATGACAGCAGTGCAATGAAAAAGCACTTATCTCTGGATGTTTGTGACTTTACAGCGTCCGGGGTCGCTCCTCGACGAAGAGCGTGTTTGGCTTCGTTGTCAGCCGCGTCTGTAATATGAGTGCACGTCTCTAGCTACAGCAGCAGCCCGCCCTCCACAAAGGTCAGCCGGCACTCACCAACCAATACTCCCACTTAGCGGACTCCATTAAAGCAACATTTCTCAACAAGTCTTGAATTTTTAAGTCTAGCCTCACATTCGCCTCCGTGGCCTCGGAAATCGACGCCAGGCCTCGAGTGCAAACCTCAGGGGTCGCTGAAGTCCACCTTCCCGTACGAGCAGGGGTTCGGAAACATCATTTTCTGGTCGGACAGCAGGTCGTCCGTGACGGTGAGCTCCTCCAGCTCCGTGGTGTAGTGGTCCGTGCTCTCCACCATCGACGTGTCCTTGACGGCGCTGTACGTGAGCGCCATGCCGTAGGCGGCCGGCTTGTCCGGGCCCTTCCTGCGGCAGCGGCAGATCTTGCGGAAGGCGGCGCGGAACTTCTGCGACATGGCGTTGTAGATGACCGGGTTGATGGCGCTGTTGAGGTAGATGCAGCTGCGGCAGAAGAGCAGGAACCAGTTGTCCAGGTAGGCCCGGTCCAGGAAGGAGTTGACCACCACCAGGGTGCGGTACGGCATCCAGAGCGCGGCGAAGAGGACCACCACCACGGCGAGCATCTTGGTCACCTGTCGGCGGGCAACAGCGGGAAATATGAGGACTACTTTATAAGAATATAAAAACTCCGAGGAGAACCTGAGAAACCAGCTGTTGAGCTATGAACAAACAACAGCAATAACAGATACTGAAGAAGGACCAAGTTAACATTTTCTAACATATTCACTTCTTGCTCTTTCAGTTCATTAACATCTTTTTATTGTCTTTAGTTGAGGATGAAGAGGGTTTGTCTCTTTGGAATCCCAACTCTTAAAGGGACAGTCCCTGATTTCTGCTGGTGTCCACCCATAGAGGTAGTCTCAGTTTTAATTTGTACAAGTTTGGGAGCTGAAATGAAAACTGACTGGTTGGGTAAATAAAACTAAATGTCACGTTATATTGTAAATCAATCTGTAACAACCAATTAATTTATTGCTTATCAAATGCAACCACATCTTTATCTCCAAGAACCTCTTGAAGATTATTTTCTTTTCTTAGAACTTCTCCCATATCCTCACACCTAACAGGTCTAACTAGGACTATGATAATATTTTTCTTTTAAAGGAAAATAAATATCCTCCGTTTTTTTTGTGTTGGTCATACAAAACAAGACCTTTGGATATGTAAACTTCAGCTTTTAGGGAAAATATTTTTGATGATAATAAGGAAATAGACTGATTAGTAGTTAAGGGAAAAAATATGCATTCATTATTTCCCCGTCAGATATGAAGATATGAGTTCACCATAAGATTTTGTGATTTTGTACTAAATATGTAAATGTACTGGGGAGAAAACCCCAACAAATATAAGAGTTAAGAGACACAACAGTACGATATTCATTCAAACAGACTCATTGTTAAATCCGGGGCAAATATTTTCTCCAATTCATTCATCTTTTTCAACAACATTTATTTAGTCAATTGGTTAATTATTTTCTTAATTTTTTCCCCTTTTCATTGGAGGAAAAAGCAACTGGACCCTTAACATCCACTAAGAATGTAAAAAGAAAAAACTCAATTTGTAAAAAACTTGTATGTATGTGTGTATATATATACACACATATACATTCATATATATATATATATATACACACATATACATATACATATATATATATATATACATGTGTGTAATGCATTTTACCAAATTGTAGCTGGTGGAAGTGGAGCTTTGGGTGATTTATGAAATATTAAATATTCAACATGTGTTTTATATGTGAAATCCTGACGTTTATTATAACTGTTTATTTTTACATGTTAAGTATTATAGAATATAATATTTTTTGTATATTATATTATTATTATCTCAGTGACGTATCATTAGTTATATATATATATATATATATATATATATATATATATATATATATATATATTTTTTTTTTTATATATATATATATGGTGGAGTTTTGGGTGATTTATGAAATCATAAAAGCTCAACATTTTTATACCTATTCTAACTAGTTTATTTTTTTATTTTATTTTTACATTTATAGTACTATAGAATATAGGTGCTCAATTACACCATCAGCAGTTTGTATGGAGTCCGCGTCCTGACGCACCTGTCTGCGGGAGGTCGCGGTGGAGCTCGAGTGCCGGGAGTTCTTGCAGCTGTTGTGTCCGTTGTTGTTCTTCTTCTTGTGCGCCTTGTTGTTGTTGTCCTTGTGGTCGGAGGGCAGCGGGTTGAGGAAGAGGATGCGCGCGATGAGCCCGTACAGCACCGCGGAGAGCAGCAGCGGCAGCACGAAGAACACGCCGAAGTCGAAGAAGTAGATGGGCAGGTAGAAGTGCCTGGGCACGCGGTAGCCGCAGGCGGTGACGGTGACGTTGTCGTACACCAGCTCCTGGATGTCGGACAGGTAGAACCACATGACGCAGTACAGGGACGTCAGGGTCCAGACGATCACGATGATCTTCTTGGCCCGGGACAGCGTGCAGAGGAACTGCGCCTTGATGGGGTGACAGATGGCGATGTACCGCTCGATGGTGAAGGCGGTGATGGAGCAGGAGGACGCGTTGATGCCCAGGTACTGGAAGTAGGTGATGCACAGGCAGCCGTAGTGGCCGAACACCCACGAGCCGAACGCGCTGTCCGCGATGGTGGGCAGGCCGGCCGCCGTCAGCACCATGAGGTCGGCCACGGCCAGGCTCACCAGGTAGCAGTTGGTGGGGGTCCGCATGTGCTTGGTGGTGAGCACCACCAGCACCACCATGACGTTGCCCACGATGCCGAGGAGGCAGATGACGAGCAGCAGCGCGCTGCTCGTCACCTTGTACTGGAGGCTGTAGTCCGTCCACATCCCCAGCGTCTGGTTGGTCTGCGGCGATGCCGTGAAGTTGCCCATCGGTCACTTTTTTTTCAGCGCAATTGTCTAGAAGAAGAAAGAAGAAGAAGAAAAAAAAAGGAGCCTCCCGCGCGCAACGGGTTTGGTTTTACGCGCGGCCGGAGCGAGCGAACCACCGACTCCGGAGCGTCTGGAGGAAAAGTGTGCGTCCACACCTCAGGTATATTTATGTCCGGGAAGTGGATGCAGCTTCCCGTGGTAATCGGACAAAGAGCAGCTCGGGACTCCTCTCGTCAGAACCAACTGTGTCTGTGGAACGAGGCAGATGGCGCTCTGCTTTTGAGTCTTGCGTTTTTGGCACATGCCCGCTTTACGCATGCGGAGGAGGGGGGATTAGACCATTATTACATTTCACAGCAGACCTCCCCCAGTCCTCAGAACCAGCTGGTCACACACACACACAACATATTCATGTCTCCCTGTTTTTTTTCTGTTATTATTTTAATTTTAATGGAAATAGGATGAAGAGACCAGTATCTCTTCTGCTTATAGATATGATGCATATAAAGATGCAGGTGACTGTTATTCTGTCACTGTTTTTCTGCATCTGAGTTTAACCTCTGCTCAGCTCAGCAGGCTGCCACTTTGACTCATAACAGAATGAAGTGCCATGTTTGTTTTTATGGAGCTGATCAATATTTGTACCGTTTTTTAGTTTGGAATCTAACAAAACATTGGAGGGGGTTTTTTGGGGGAAGAGGCAGAACATGTACGTCTTAATTGGTCTATTGTGTATATTTCTCACTGGCTGGTGTTTTGATGACAAATTGGCATCACTCTATTAGAGATCAATGAGAAAACGTGGTGCAGCAACAAGGTGCAGTTTTTTTCGACTGTAGATAATAAAGTCACCTCACTTTGCTAAGACCATCCAAATCTCCACCAAATCGCCGTGGATACGAACCTCAACGGCCTGATGACAGATGATACATTGTGTAGCTATAGCTCTGAAAGAGGGAAGATTCAAGAACGGGTGGAGATTTACAGTATGCGAACTGTCCTTTGTTCTGAAGTTTCACACTTCACTTTTATATAATGTAACACCTTCTGTCCGTCTGCCCCCGTCAGATCTGACCCATCCACGTGTCCTTCTTTATTTCACTGTGTGAATCATATTTAATAAGAAACCAGCGTTTGCACTTTCCAAGATGTCCAGACTCTCATGTGAAGAACCGACTGCTGCTAAAATGTGAACCCGTACTTCACGATTTAAGACACTTCAGACACTGATTTCATGTTGCGTTGATCTAAATGAGAAGCAGACAGAGTGAATTTCACACAGACTGTGAAAGATAAGACCTAGATTGAGTTCTCCATTGTAGCGCCAACATGAAAAGCACAGAAAAAAGGAATGATCTGCAGTGACCCGTCTTACTGTCGCCGTCCAACAACATGTGCGGTGGCTTGTTCTCGACACAACACCACCGCGGAGGCGGGAAAACTCTCCTCCACACCAACTGTGCTCGTTCTGCTTCGGAAAACTGTGGCTGAGGACGATGGTGACGATCGCGTCGCCAACGCTTCACTTTTTAATCCTGCGGATTGTTGTTCTGCGAGCTCATGGGAGCTGCCGGCCGTCCGTCCCGAGCAACAGGTGGACCCGGATGAGAGGGAATTACATAATATCCCCCCCATGATTCCCATCAGAATACAGCGTGTGAAGACGGAGGCAGATTTAGATCAGTGTCTTGTTACCATAGATATGTAAGGACCAAATCTGCCATGATTACTGGGCTGATTTATTTTTACTGCAGCGTGGACATTTGAAGTATTATTATGAGTTTTCTGTGAATGTGAGAGCGAATGCTTGTTTGTCTCTGTGTGTTGGCCCTGTGATGGGCTGGCGACCTGTCCATGTCCAATGTCAGCTGGGATTGGCTCCTGCCCCCGCTGCGGCCCTTCATGGATAAGGCCGTATAGATAATGGATGGATGTCCTCACTGTAGAGCAGATGGTGTAATGACTCATATTTACAGCTGGGCGTCTCTAAGAAAAAAGAGAGATGCGCATCGATTTTCTGCTGAAACCGTCCTGCCGCAGCAGTCGGGGAAAAAAGTACAGTGTAAGTCAACACGGGTCGATGACGAGATGGCTCTCGACGCTGACGTTGACTCCGACTGTAAAAAGTCCAGTCCCAGATAGAGACTGTTCTTCTCCAGGAAGTTGAGTTCATTTCATTTTGACGCACGAGAGGAACAGGCCAGGGACGACGGTGACTCCAACAATGTTGACCGTGTTCATGAAGTACTCGGAGGGCAAAGGTCATTCCGGCGGACGCTCGGAAAAACGTCCTCGTCACCCAGACTTCTGTCTCCTTCCATCAGGGAGGAAAAACTGTAGGTCACCCGGCTGCTGCAGACGCGTTTCATCAAAGACGAAGAGAGCGTTAGTGTTTTAATATGTCATTGTAATTTAAAAGTAATGACTCCCACTTTGTCTTATTTTATCTGTGATGTGTGCGCTGGTTTTGATTACCATAAGACCATCCATCCATCCATCCATCCATCCATCCATCCATCCCAACTGGAAAACTCACATCCCTTTTGTCTGCCGAACACAATCATGCTCCAATCAGCGGTAATTACCCCAAAATTAAATATGTTCCTTTCCCTCCTCCTTCTTAAAAGACCTTTGCTTGATTACATTATTCACAGCAGCAGTGGCCGGATAAAAAGGAATCAGCTGTAGAAAAACAAGTGACGGAGTTTTACTGCCACCCGAAGGACGAAGCGGACCAGCACCGGAACTGAGCCAAGAGGAAACGGATATTTCTGTCCTGCTCTATATTGACAACACATAACGTAATAATCAGCGTTTCAATGATTTAACGGCAGATCGGGTTTTTTTGCGTAATCACCACTGATGGGTGGTTTGTGTGATTTTTTTCCAAGATGCCTTATGCCAATCATGTCCAATTCAAACTTCTTGTAAATGAACTTAGATTTGATTTTTGGAAAAATGATTTACGAATCTGAATTTGTGAGGGTTTGTATGTCATTTAAACGGGTGAGTTTATAGGAAATGGAAAATGTGTGGAACATCAAGATAAAAAACAAACAGATTATAGTAAAAATGGGCATGATATTGTTCATAAAGGAGTGAACACACAAGTTGTGATTTTTTTACACTAATCTGTTTTGTTTTTTTAATAATTTTTTTCATTTTCTTTCTTTGTCTGTATAGTTACTTACACACCAAAATATGTTTTAGGCTTCAGACCGATCACTGCATGATAATGTCGTTGTTTTTTCAATAGAATACGTCAAAAAATATGATAAAGAAATAGTCTGTGATCGACAGTGTGGGGGATTTTTCAAATTCTCTCCCAGGTTTGCACAGAAAAAGCTGAAAAGTGCAAAAGTGCAACTGTCGTCCCCCTTTATATCCACTGTAACAGTGTCAAACAGGTGCGCGGCTCTCTGAAGCCGACAGAATAATCGTCTTTAAACTGCTGCAGGAGCATGAAAGCGCAGGAGAGGCCCCGATGGTGAGTACAGCCCTTTCATTCATGACAGTTTTATATTCAGACGGAGGGGAGGGGGAAGGGGAACGAGAGCAAAGGAGACAAATCTGCAGGAAACGCAACAGATTAAGTTCTGCAGTGTGTGTGTGTGTGTGTGTGTGTGTGTGTGTGTGTGTGTGTGTGTGTGTGTGTGTGTTCCCACAGGAGCTGTACACCACCGTTTTACTGCTCTCACACAAAGTGCAGAACATGTTGTATGGTACATAAAATTAAAAGAAATATCTATTTGTTGGCACACAAAAAATAGTAGATTAGCTTGTGCATTTCCACGGCACTGTTGCATAATAACTCAACAGAGACATAACAGTCCTTTACAATCTTACAATGACCTTTGACCTTTGAGATTTACTGAGACAGTGACAGGTCATTTTAAAGGAAATCAGTCTGAGCCGACTGGGACCCATATGGCTGGTTACACACACACACACACACACACGCGCTGCAGGCCCATGACTCAAGGTCAGTCGTAAACAAGCTCCCACCCTGACCTCCCTCAGTTAATGATAAGTACACTACAGGGTCCAGTCTATTACCTGCAGCGACAGAAAGCACCACTCCTGCTCGTACGACTGCTCAACGCCGCCGTCGTCTTCGTCTTCGCCTCCCCCACCGTGCGACACCTCACAGTCTGCACACGTCAGTGCTTGCAGGTGTCAGTGTGTGGCCCGTATATGTGGCAGTGGGAAAAAATCACATTTATCACAATTTATAAAAACGTGAGGATTTGGACGCTGGAAAGTATCCTGGGGTTAGATACTGTCAAAGAAAATGTCAAAGTGTTTGTCGCGTGAAGCTTCAGGTTTCTGCGCCTGCGGAGATTCGGCACAAACTGCTGAATAAAAGGATCTGACTCAAAAACCAGGACACAGTGAAAGTTTAAGTGCATATGAAAGAATGAAGAATATGGAAAAGGAAAATGTGCAACCTGTCGCTAATATCACCAGAAGCCAGCGCAGAAGTCAAAGTTCCACATTTCAATCCATTGTCGTGACCCAGCAATTTAAACATCATCTAATTCATACACTATAACAACGGATCTACTCTTAATATTATGCCATTTTCTTTTGTTGACATTTCATATTCATTATAACTCAATGTAATAATCTATTTCTACAAAAACTGTAAGCAAAACACACACACACACACACACACACACACACACACTGGTGTCTCCGTGGGCAAATTGAAACAAAAAGGAAAGTTCAGTTTTGTTTCTCCCCGAAGCCCAGAAATCCAGGGGATTTGTCCAGTGACTGACAGATGACCTTGTGCGTGTTCGTGTGTGCGTGTGAGTGTGTTTGCCTGTGGATGCAGACGGAGAGATGTTTGCCCTAAATGGATTATCAGTGAAGTGAAGTGAAGTGGGGGGGGGGGGGGGGGGGGGGGGGGGAGGAAGAGGAGTCGGCCCCTCAGGCTCCTCTCGTCTCTTGTTGACTGTAGTTCAGTTCAGCAGCTCTCCTGCTCACAGGATGTTTGATGTCTGTGGTTGTTTCATTTTCTTTTCCTTTTTTTCATGATTTACCTGTTTGAACTTCATCCAAAATATGCTTCAAGATGAGTGAGTGAGTGAGTGAGTGAGTGAGTGAGTGAGAGCGGAGGGAGAAATCAGCAGCTTGACTCAGCTCTTATGCCACCGGACAGGAAACATCCAGCAGACGTGTGTGTGTGTGTGTGTGTGTGTGTGTGTGTGTGTGTGTCCAGTCAGAGGCGTTCCTCCCCTGCCCCGCGGCTCAGGCCTGTCTTCCTGTACGCCTGTTTCCCGGTGTCCCGGTCTAACCTTGGACCTGCTGCTGCTGCTGCTGCTTCTGGCTCCACATCAGCTATTCATAGCTCCGCTTGTTCTCCGGCCTCGGAGCACATCCGTCAGGGGGAAAATGCCACACTTCGCCCGGCCGGCGTAAATAAAAACAGGCCTGCTGGTTTGAGAAGCATGTCTGGAAGGAAATGACAAATCACTTTAGATCATAAACTATAGGGAGCAGTGGTATTACTACAAATAAAAAAAAAAATATATATATATATTTTATGGGAGCAGGGTGGTGGTTTCTCTCTCGGTGCTTAGTTTTTAATGTCACTGCAGCGCTGCACTTAAAGTCGCAGTTATAGAAATATGAATCCTTCCTTTCTACCTGTTTACTGCATGGGGGGGGGGGGGGGGGGGGGCTGCAGGGACTCACTTCACTGTGCTGTAAGCCACCACCTGTCTGCTGCCTGGCTCAAGGGCACTGACGGCAGCTTCTGCGGGAGGTGCCATCTTGTTTTTAATCTGATTAGTACAATATATATATATATATCGAATGTTTTTTTAATAAAATATATATATATATATATAATGATAATAGTAGTAGTTGTAAATGATCATCGAAATGTTAGATTTCGATGATCTTTCTTTCATTTTAAAGAAACAGAAATTACAATATTTCCTAAATCAGATTACAAATCATCACCTAACGGGCGCCAAGGTTTAAATCTGCCTCTTCAGACTCTCCACACACTCGTCTGTTCTACAGCTGTGAAATCTGTTGCACCGAACACGCGCGTCTCTCTCCCTCCGTTTACGCATCCCTGGTCGGAAATGTTAAAACCGCCCCGAAGCGCGTCGAAGCACTGTTGCTCCCCCTCGCCCCTGTGACCGCTGAATGTGCAGCGAGCAGATCCCGCATTACCCCACGAGCGCCGGAGGGGGTTGGGTGGTGGTGGTGGTGGTGCTTGGCCCCAGTAATCAGCGCAAAGTTGAACTTTAATGGTGGAGCGCCGGAGCGTTTTGTAATCGTGACCTTTGGCCTCCTCACAGGCCGGCGTACGCTCCAGTGCCCCGCGGAGACGGGGAGGTGGAAGATCCTGTTTCCTGCCACTTTGTGGTGCCACGTTCAGACCGAAAAGATTAGAGCTATCGCAGCAGAACCCGACGTTGCCCGTGAACACACGTGGTGTTGGTGGTGCAGATGATGACGATGATGACGACGTGTTTGTTGGTTTCCTGCGAGGCCGACGCCAGTTTCTGGAGATATGAGCTCTGGAAAAATGGGCCAGTCGCGTTGCCAGCAGCGTTTGCTCAATTCGAAGAATGAGAACATTCCCCCCTTCTTACGCGCTTCGTCTCTTTGTTCACGGCCACATTGTTTGAACACATATTTATAAAAGATAACCGTGTTGAATATGCTCCCAGAGAGACGGATGCTACGGTGATGCAGGCTTCTTTTCTTTTCATTTTCTGAGTAATTTGGCAGCTTCACTTTACTCAAAGGAATTATTCCACATCTTGGTAAATACACTTTTATTGCCGAGAGTCAGACGAGACGATCTCTGTTGTTCAATATTAACCAGCGGGCTACTGGATGGCTTGTTGCCTCAGCTGCAGGGCTCCTGTTCTCCAGCTGTGACCTCTGACCTCACACTTTTACCTCGGCGATCAATAAATCATAAATCACATTTCTCCGGCCACGTCTCCCAAAAAATTTGCCAAATTTCCTGCTTCGTGGAGACGAGCACTCGACATGCGCGCGCAGTCGCTTAGGCAGCGCTTCCTAATGAGTCACCTCTTATAATGAGTTTATCGCTAATGACTCTTGTTAATAAATCATTTTCTCCTGATGTACATGACTTGGTTGCCAGGTTGTTAAGAAAAATCCCCCCCTCCTCCCCCGACTCAGAACACAACGCGTTGTCCTTTTTATTGCCTTAAAAAACAGACCGATGTGATGAACTATTCACCTCTGACCTCCCAGAATAAAATAAATCCATTTACAAACTACATGCGTTGACGTTGTAAAGATTTTCTGATTATTTGTTTCAAGTGTGCCAGCGACAACTGACCCTAGCCCGATCGAAGTGAAACGCAGGATTAAAAATCGGTATAAAGTCAAAGGAAAGGTAGTTATGTTCACGTTGTGGCCACTAGAGGGCAGCGGTGTGACCCGGTGAGTCCGCCAAGTTGGTGTATTTCAGTGGATTTGCGTATATTCTGTGATGTCACCCTAACCATGACTCGCTCATCGACGATGCGTTGGTAGAGCAAATAAAGGCCCGCGATGCTAAAATAAAAAGCGTTTGTGGCAGTACCTGCTGTCACCGCTGGAGGCGCTGTTTTAGGAAACGGTTGTTGTCGTTTATTTAGATGTACGAGTTGGAGGACCTGTTGCCTTACACGGTGCTGTCAGTTTTAACTTCATGACGACAAGTTTAAGACGAAAAGTTGTTTGTCTCCACTTTAAGTCGCTTTGGTTAGCTCCAAAATTAGCTCTGGTGCTAAACCAAGTCTTTCATTCCTTCTGGCTGCTCAACAAAAACATGGCTCATTTTAAATGATGGCTAGCACAGAGTCTCTTATGTATTGCTCTCATTTGATGCTTTTATCACGATTATGAATGACTTGTAAGCTCATCTATGATTCATCCACCAACTGTATCAATCAGGTTTCTGCTCACCGTAACCCCAGAGGTGTCTTGTGAGGAAAGGAGTGGGTGTAAATTGAAATATCCCTGCTCACAAATCTGCCTCCTGCTCCTCATCCTCATCTCTCTCTCTCCTCCCTGCTCGCCTCTCCTCTGATTAGTGAGCCTGCATGTACCGGTGGAAACACTGAGGCTCTGAGGCTGGTTCTGCCGGAGCTCGGTCCGTGGGAGGGAGGGAGGGAGGGAGGAGGGAGGATGGAGGATGGAGGATGGAGGATGGAGGGAGGGGTCGGTCAGACAAGCCTCTTTCCTCTCTCTAATTGACCGGGGGGGAGCAGAAGCAGCCGGGGGATGCGAGCAGCCACAGACGGGAGAGAGAAGGTACATATATATACTGATATATATATATTTATATATTTATATATATACATACAGCCGACTCAGCAAAACCGCATTGTGATGCTTGATAATAAGCCATTATTGAAACACATTAGGTGGAATATAGATCCATTAGCGTGACGCGTGGTTACTAAGTGCTCTTTTTTGGGGGATAGAAGCGATTTGAGAGGCTGCAGGAGCCAGAGAGAGGAAACAAAAGATAAAGTGTCAATGAATGTTTACATTGTGGCTTCTGCTTATATGACTGTAAATAAAATGCTTGGGGTAGAGCCGAGAGGGGGGGGGGGGGGCGGTGGGGTGCGCATGGATGCTTTTTTCCTTTCTCTCATGCAAACACTTGAGCTGCAGGTGCAAAGTAATGCCAGGGACTCTGAAGTTGCTCGTGCAGCCGCGACTCGGTGAGTTTCATCCAAAACGTCTTCGTTGGTTTATTCTCTCTGTGTTCTGACAGAGAGGCTCCGCTCGCGCGCCGCGCATGGGCTTTCTCTGACCAAGTGGAGGAAATCTGGCTCAAATGGCCGATGTGGAACTGTTCAAGTTCGACGAGCCCGACGCGAAGGTCTGCGGCGGCGGCGGGGGGAGGTCACTCCATCATCATCATCATCATCATCAGCACCAGCATCAGCACCAGCATCATCATCCCGGCGGCGGAGAGGGTTCAGCACCATGGACAGAGAGCAGCCGGAGAGCAGCGCGGCCGGAGGAGGAGACGTCGTTCACGCGAGGTGATGGAGACACGGACGATGTCCGGCTGACCGGGGGGACAAGTCTGCAAACCTCAGGTCAACTGTACGAGGAGGAGGACGAGGAGGAGGAGGAGGAGGTGATGGAGGAGGAGGAGGACATCCCGGAACTTTTCCTGCTGTCCGACGACGAGGACGACGACGACGACGACCTGTCGTCGGGCGACCCGGGCAAGTCGGCGGACTACGGCTTCGTCGTCGCCGTCGCCTGCCTGGTGACCGGCATCTCCCTGGTCGCCATCTCCTACGCGGTGCCGCGGGACGTGCGCGTCGACCCGGACAGCGTGACGGCGCGCGAGATGGAGCGGCTGGAGCGCGACCGAGCCGGCGTCGGGGCGCACCTGGACCGCTGCGTGATCGCGGGACTCTGCCTGCTCACGCTCGGCGGCGCGCTGCTCTCCACGCTGCTCATGGTCTCCATGTGGCAGGGCGAGATGATGAGGAGGAGGGCGTTCGCCTACTCCAAGCGCGCCGCCAAGTTGTACGGCTCCGTCGGCCTGAGGGCGGCGGCAGCCTCCTCCAGTCCGACCGACGAGGACCTGCAAGTGCTCAGCTGAATGTATGGGACGTGCAGGGGGGGGGGGGGGGGGGGGGGGGGGGACTCAGTGCTCCGAGGATCCTGCCCCCCCGATGCCCTATGATCAGGGGATGGAGGAGGGGGTTCAATTCATAACAGCTTTTGCCAGCTGAGGATTTCTTTTGTCGTAGATCATGGGTTCACTATAGAGGTTCACCTTTTCCCAAGTCTGTCTTCATCCAGTCCTCACATGCCCAGCCCACAGGGACTCTAACTGCTCCTTCTGTTTGTGCAGAAAGTCCATTTGAATGTGAGTGATCGTGAAATCCATTCTGAATTTTGACTCCAGGAGTTCAGGCCCACAACAGCGACACGTAAAGCAAAAAAATCCAGTGTTTTGAGATTCTTCAATTTGAAGACATCTCGTGCCAAAACACTTTTTTTTCCCTTTCTGATAACGTCCTCACAGGAATTCACAACTCTTGTTGTCAAGGCAGCGATTCATCTTTTCACGGCTGATCCGGCTGCACTGGCATGTTTTTGCTTCGTCGCCGCGCGAGTGGCCTCATTGAACTCAGTCGAATCTGACCTCTTACACAGTTCACAGACTTTTGATTTCATTTTTAATACACACACACTTGCCTCCTCACGTTGCTGTCCGTCCACCGCGGCTCAACGAGAGGAAAGGGAATTTCAACCTAAGAGTATGAAAACATTGGGAGGCACCTACTCGTTTTTGTTTCATGATTCATACAGTCAACGCCTCATATTAACTCCTACTGAGTTGATTTTTTTTTCACAAAACAAGGACAGTGGTTTTTGTCCGCTACTGGAATCCGACCGGTAGTTGATCTCTTTAGGACCACAATCACAATTTATTTTGAATGTACATACAGTATGAGCATGTTGGTAGATGGACTTGAAAAATGTGAACCTATCTTATATAAACCCAGGCCTATAACCAAACCTAATGATGATGATGATGATGATGTTGATGATGATGATGATGATGATGATGAGCAGCGCACGTCCTGGTTTCCCCAAGTGCCCTGAGACCAACAATTCCTGCGACTAAAAAGCTGCTTCGGCCAATCAGCGTTTGTGATGTCATCACAGAGCGCCACCCTAACCCCTTGACCCTTGACCCTTGACCCCAAACATAACGTCGGTCCCAGGAGAGCAGCCACTTGGGGCAATCAGGACGTCCACGATGAGCCGCACAGAATTATTAGAAAACTCATTTTGAAAAGGTAAAACATGAACTATGCTTTTTATATTATTTCTGTCTTTACATGGGTGGGTTTACCTCATGACGATCACTGACCCGTCATCCGTTTTTCGTTTTGTTTTCCCGCCGCGTCACGGCTTCTGACGGAGCTGCGATCGGTGAGTTCTTGTGCGGTGGTTTCGTCACTTTTCCACCTCGCCAGAAACCGCACTTCACTGAACTGCAGCTGCAACGAAGCCGAAGAGCCAGATCTGGGTTTTTTTTCTTTGTGACAAAATGCATGAATCCTTGGTTGAGACATTCTAGGTAAATATAACTGGGACGAGCTGAAGTGACGCTCGTGTTTGCTCGGATTTGTTCGAAATGAAAAAAGGCAGACGCGTAATACCACAGGAGGTGTAATTAGATTACGCGGTTGAGCGGAGCGCCGACGTCGTGGCGGCTCTGTTTTTAAAAAAACACGGGGGGGGGGGGGTTTGACTGCAGATGTTCGAAGCGCGTGGAGAAGAAAGAGAAGCACAGAGAGAGAGAGAGAATCGACAAAACCCCTGGAGGGAAGCTCTCCTGGTGATTGGTGTTACTTCACCGCTCGTGGGATTTCAAACAACGACAGTGACAACAGCATCACGGGCTTCATTGGAACACCAAGCCACTTCTGGAGTGAAATGTTTCACCAACATCCAAAAAGGAGGGGGGGGGGAGTAAAGGGATCGCCTGCTGCTCGGACAGAAGATCGGAAGATGGACAATCGCGTAATCTCTGAACTGGACGTGCTCACGAGCAGGGTCACGCTATCCTGCACGCGACCTTCGCCTCAACTCTCACCTCGTTCATGTGACTAGAAGAGGTGGAATCAGCCCCGAAGCCTTCATGAAATATTAAGTCGGATATCTTTATGCTAATCGGTCCTTCGGGTCAGCGGTTTACAATCTGGGGGGGTGTTTGTTCGCGTGAAAGTGAAAAAACTCACCTCTCAGAGTAGTTATTCTGCGCAGCCGACTTTTTAACTCCTCCCAAGGGTTAACGCCTGTGAGCTTGTTGAATTAAAGGTGACATATCATGCTCATATCCAGTTTCATACTTTTGATTTGGGGCGACCCCTTGAAAAGGTCAACATGCTCCTAATGTTCAGAAAAGGCGTCAGTGTTCTCATACTGCCCGTTCCTGCAGATCCTCTTTTCACCCTCTGTCTGAAACGCATGGATTTATCTAAGCCCCGCCCCCTCTCGATTAAAAAAAAAACAACCCAGTCTGCTCTGATCGGCCGGCTGGCCCAGTCTGTCGTGATTTGGTCAAACGCTTGTAAAATGTGTGGGAAATGTCACGGCCCTTCAGCAGAACAGATTGGATGGAGATTCTCAGATCGCAGGCGGGGTTTACCCCCCAAAAGAGTCCGACTGTGACGTCACAGTTGGACAGACATCTAAACCAGTTGTTCAGAGGAAGGCTGTAGATATTAGCCAGGCCACAAAATAACCACAGTGTGGTCTTTTTTTCACAGTTTGTGGGCCACATTAATTCTCACAAATAATGAAAAGGTGATGATTGCATAATATGTCTCCTTTAAGTGACATATTTAAGCACCTTTAAGCGTGTGAATTGAAGAGGGTTGGTGTAGCATAGTGAAAGACAAACGCGAAGGTCAGCACCTCTAGATCAAAACCTGCACCGTGGACCGTGGAGATATTCTCCTTTTCCACCGCCTGTTCACTACAATGAGAATTTCTCCCCGTTGACATTAATTCAAGAGGATTCAGCCTCGAGAGACAACGTCGCTCCTCAGTTATGGAGGAGTTGACGTCAGTATACTTGACATTCACCGCTGAAGTGTCGGACACACAACTTATATAATATTTTGACAAAAAACTTTCCAGCCAAGAGGTCCATTTACAGGCAGAAGTAGTCGTCTATTGAACCTGAGCTTGTTGTGATGGGATGACGTATGTCAGCTTCTGTTTCTACAATCAAGAATGAGGCTGTTATTTCATTTATTGCACTATCAATTCATTTGCCAATTAGCCTTTGCACATATTCACATCGGTGAAGGTGGAAACAGAAGATGTTTGGATTTTTGGTTTCTCTAAAAATGACCTTTGATTAATACAATTGGTTTTGTGTTATCTCCCCGGCAACATAAAAGCAAACAATCCAACGACTGCTTCCAGATTCTGTGTCTACTTTAGCCCAACTAGTATATTCTGACTTCAACGGTAAAACTCTTAACCCACGTGAAAGGCATTGATGGACAAAAAATGTCATCTTTTTGTGTTCATGTAGGAGCCACGTCGCTTGTATCTGATCGAGGAAGTAGCTGAGGTTGAGGAATGAGGAAGAGGGTTGAAGCTGCTGGTTTCTTCCTCATCAGGCGCATCGTTAGTGATGTAAAGGGCCCGGGACGCTGCCGCAGCTTTAATTAGTGTCTCCTGTGCTTGTTTAGCCGGGGAACTCTGCCAGACACAAAATCAAACCTGTGATGAATACACACACACACACACACACACACACACACACACACACACACACACACACACACACACACACACACACAGTCCCACGTGAACTCCCAAAACACCAAAGACAATCCTACGCACACGAACACACCGTGAATCGCTCAGGCTTGTGCAGAAAGTGTGTGCGCCTGCAAACACACACACACACACACACACACACACACACACACACACACACACTGACAGACAGATGGACACACACCAAACACACTCTCGACTGGCACACACACACACATACACACACACACAGATACAGTAGTATATAACCCGCTGCCCCCGCCTCTCCCATGAATGGAGTAAGAGTAATCATTCATGGCAGCTGGCAGCAGGAAATGGAATTGGATTGCTGCAGGGGGGGGTCACTCGGGGTCAAGAGCCAGGGTGTGGTTGTGGACACTGGGGAGCAGGAAGAAGAGGGAGAAGGAGACGAAAAGCCTTTGCGGCGGAGCGTCTGGCGGGCCACTTATCATCAGTTGTCATGACCACTCATCCCGCTGAGTGACAGGGCGCCTGACAGAAAAACCCCTCTCTGGGTATATCACACACTCGGTTCTGTTGGGATTCATGAATTAGGAATACGATCGTGTCTCCGGGTCTGAACTGCCTCTCTCCTTCTCTCTTCCCCTCGAACTATTGCCTTAAGTTAATGACTTATTCAATAATGACTCTCGTTACTCCGATGGTTGCATAGCAACGGTGGGCAGATTCGGTCACAGCGCCGCCGAGAAAGAAGGGACTGAGGAGAGCTCCAGTTAAGACGGGGGGGGGGGGGGAATAGAGGAACTTGTGGGGAAATAAAATCATTCTCCATGTCATTTTCTATCAGCTTTACTCATTCAGCTGATAAAAGCCCAAATCCTCCCAAAGTGACACCCTTCTCCTTTTCAAACTGTCTTCCAGGGGGTTCCATCTACCTGTAGGCTGC
The DNA here is from genome assembly GCF_022379125.1 of Scophthalmus maximus. Taxonomy (NCBI): domain Eukaryota; kingdom Metazoa; phylum Chordata; class Actinopteri; order Pleuronectiformes; family Scophthalmidae; genus Scophthalmus; species Scophthalmus maximus. The sequence goes on along the minus strand of NC_061536.1, from coordinate 12,372,190 downwards.
ATCCTGACCCTCTGCAGGAGGAGGGGGAAGAGGGGGGGGGGGGGGCAGATATCTGCAGCTGTCAGCCCGTCGCTCTCCGTTTAAAGGCGAAATCGTCTTCGTTGACCTTGCGGCGACCCCTGAGCTCGGCGCACGAGAAGCGAGAGACTGCGGATTCGGGAGTTCACTGATCCTGTATTTCTCCCACAGCTCCGCCACCATCTTTCCCTTCTCGCCTTCGTTCGTGGCGAATAAGTCGACCACCTGCTGCAGGTTGAGCAGCACCCACGCACTCATGCGACGCCCCCTCCTTTCTTCTTCTTCTTCGTCTTCTTCTTCTTCTTCTTCGTCTTCCGCCATCGTTGTGAAGGAAGAGGAAAAAAGACAACAAGGGACACCATTACCATAGAAACGGGGTCAGCCTGTTGCTACACGGCGGCTCACAGTGGAGTCGACTGGAGTTGGAGACGCTCTCCCTCTGATTCGTCGCTCGCTGGCGGCAGCATGCCACGACGTGTCTGCGCGTGGAACCTGACACGCTCTTTTGAACTCTCTGCGTCTGTCTCCGCGCGTTTCCGCCCCCCCCCCCCCGTCAAAAGCTTCCCCGCTCTGCAGTCAGACGTGAAGCAGAGGCTTCCTCTGAGGAACCTGGGATGATCAAACGTGAAGCGTGGAAGAGTCAGGGATGATGAACAGACGACTTTCGCTGGTTTTTCACGGCGGCGCATAGTTTTTTTTTCGGTTTTCCGTTACTGCGACACACAGACTGCACTGTGAAGTTCTCCTCCTTCATTTCAAGCTGATGTTCTTTTTGCGTTTTATTTGTTTGGTCGCCCTCCTCTCTCGGATTGTGACGGAAATTGTCGCGGTGTAGGGAACATCTTTTCTGTTTGCATTGAAATATTGAATAAACAATTTCTTGAAAAAGGACTGAGTTGAGAAAAGCGTCTCTGGAAAAAAAAAAGGAAACTCTCCTCACTTATTCCATTTTTTAGTCTCGCAGCCCCGGGGTGTAGGTACACATTGTGCAAATGACATATTTTTTATGAAAGTATAATTTGTTGTGTCATTTGTTGGAACATTATGGAATCAGTGAAACAGCCATGAAGCAAATGCTTTGCCTAAAAAACAAAGCGGGTGAACATCTTCTTTTGCATTATGCTGTGTCCACCTCCAGTGTGTGTGTGTGTGTGTGTGTGTGCGTGTGTGTGTGTGCGTGTGTGTGTGTGTGTGTGTGTGCAGGGGGAGAGCACTGACATGAATCAACACATGCAGACAGGTGCTGTAGTCACAGCACATGCCAGTGGCAAAGAAACATAAAAATACAAAAATAGAAATATAAAGTTAAAAAAAAAATCACGTGTGCCACAATTCTTGGTGGAGGACGTTGGCACCAGGAATTTCTTCTGCGGAGTCTTCTAAGACTCAAGGGGACTTGAGTTCTATTTCACACGCATGGGATTGATTTGAAGTGTCCGTGCGCCTTGTGCTGACGTACAGTAGGTGGACTGTTGGTGAATGTGCAATAGAAAAGGGTCAAACCGTTTAATCACTGCGCTTAAATATCACTGAAGAACGACTCAATGAGAATAAACGCGACGTTGTTATTGTCTGTGCCGGGGCCAATGCCATTCACAAGTTTCGCTAAATCCGGATCGTAGAAACCAAAACAACATTTGCTCCATCGAACAGAGATGCATCGTCGACATGTGAACACTTTGTAAGAATCTCTCTCGGAGAGAGACAGAGAGAAATAAAAGAGATACGTCTCTGTCTGTGATTCCACTGAAAAGATCTCTCCGCCCCTTGGGGGGCGGTGACGTGACGGGAGGAGGGTGAATGAATCTCGCAGCAGGAGAGCTTTGCTTTACCTCGTCTCTGATTTATGCTGCAATTTGTCCCGGCGTGCCAGGTTTTTCATATCTGCACAGATAGCACCTGAGCGAGAGACCATAAAACGGCTTTCTTGCAGAATGCTAATTCCGCCGGAGATGTTCTTGAGGACTGCTGGGGAGGAGTTCTGACGTTATTATTATTATTATTATTATTATTAAGACGTCATGTGTATTGTTGTGTCTCGCTAAAATAAACAGAGTTCTGAGTTTGTCCTAGCTGGCTTCAAGGCTTCACATCAGTTCTCTCTTTTTCTTTTTTGCAGAACTGTGTAAAAGTCAACACTCCTCTCTCCTCTTAGGATGGATGTTCCTGTTTCTCTGTTTGATCCACAGACAGACGTCACTGTGAGCAGTTTCCATGTATGAATCACTTTCCCCTGACAAATAGTCCGCGTGAAAACTTTTGGCAGTGTGTTTTTTGGATAATCTAACGTAATGGACGCTGACTATCTCCAACAAGGATGTGGTTGGTTGGTTGGTTTATTGGATGGTTTGTTCCTTAGTTAGTTGGTTGGTTTGTCGTTTAGTTAGTTGGTTGGTTTATTGGTTGTTTGGTTGGTTTATTGGTTGTTTGGTTGGTTTATTGATTGGTTTGTCAATTAGTTAGTAAGTTGATTGGTTGGTTTGTTTGATTTATTGATTGGTTTGTCGCTTAGTTGGTTGATTGGTTGGTTGGTTGGTTGGTTGGTTGGTTGGTTTATTGGTTGGTTTGTCGATTAGTTAGTAAGTTGATTGGTTGGTTGGTTTATTGATTGGTTTGTCGGTAAGTGGGTTGGTTGGTTGGATTGTCGGTTAGTTAGTTGGTTGGTTGGTTTATTGATTGGTTTGTCACACACACACACACACTTTATTTAGCATTGCACAATTATTATATATTTTTTTTACATTTTCCCCGATTTCCCCAGGGAATAATGCATGGAATTGAAATGTCCCTCACCTGAGTTATTGACAGACAGACAGACAGACAGACAGACAGACAGACAGACAGCTAGATAGAGTCTCTTCTAATTAAGACTTGTGTTTTTGAGCAGAAGTCTGTGAAAACATTTCAGGTTGCACAACAACAACAACAAAACATTCTTGGTTCTTCGGTTGAATCGTGCCGCCTGTCATTGGATTCAGATCAAACTCGGGTAATTCACATCTGTGTCATGAACAAACACATGGCGAAAAAAATAAATACAAAAAATAAAAAATACATGGGCTCCCGAACACTGCACCTTGTTTTCTCCTCCTTTTTGCGCTGAGAAAATAATGAGCACTCACGCTGAGCGGGAGGCTTCACAGACGGGTTCAGTCCCAGGTTCCTGCCTCCGAGTCCCTTGTAGTGCACATGACAACTCTGCGCTCGTCGCCTCTCTCTGATCTGCATCCTGCAGCAGCGGAGCTGCCACATACATATATATATTTTATTTTATTCCAACCCAGTCAAGATGATTTTCTCTGCTGTGTGTGTTAAGTATTTTCTTTGAGGGTTTATCGCAAGTTTATTGGGATGATCAGATATAAGCTGAGCAGATTATAGTGTTTCATTTCAGAGATGTCAACAAGAATTCCCTCTCCGATGGAGAATTAAAAAACCCTTACTGGAGATTTGATTTTGCAAAACATGACACATTTCACTGCTTGTAAAGAAACTTTCTACTGAGCCTGCTCTGAATAATGCGTCCAAAGCTGTTTTGTGTGTGGTCTATGTTCAATATCTGACAATGAGCCTTCAGAAAAAATTGGAGCAAAAGGCTTTTTAACACACGGAGGGAATGAGTTGGAAATGTGACTAGTGAGTTTGTATTTTCCCATAAATATCGGAATCGTGTTCTCTCTTTCATTTCTCATCCACAATTTTTTTTTGTCCACACCACAGACTTAAACACAGATCTTTCCGTCTCCTGCGATCCGCCGGTGCTAACTGGTGTCTGTGGCGGATCACGCCACACTACTCCGTCAGGTTTAACGTCCTTCCTCACACGTGCGCACATGTAATATTCATATGGACTCGTAGCGCGAAGGCCCACAGTAAATGTCGACGGACAGTACATTAGCGGTACACTATTGATTTCACGCATCAGCGTAATTAACAAAGAGTCCATTATGGGGAATATGGGCAGGCCCCTTTTCATGGCCTACTTTGTCCACACGTGGGTCCGATTTTACAGGAAATCTGCGAGATGACATATTGTTTTCGCCACAAATGGAGCCAAAGCTTTCGCAGGAGGAAGGTTCACTTCTAACGTACTCATTTTTTCCCCCCTCTTTAGTATGAAAAAAAGAGAGAACGCATCACCAAAGGAGCAGCTCTTGGAACGGGGCCGACAAAAAGCAGCTAACGTGGTGTTTGTGTCAGGACGAAACGGGGGCGGGTCTTATATTTTTGTGAAATCCTGGCGCTGAGACAGAAAAGGCACAAGAGCCGTTTATATTTTCTAGTTTGTCCTGATTAAATTGCTTAAAATAAGAAGCCGGCAGAGTTCACCGAGAGAGGGATGGAGCCCACAGTGTCTTACATCCTCTGTCACTCGGGGCTTGTTCTGTATATTTTCAGGCCTGGGCACTGAGACAAAGTGCCTCAGCACTGTTGCCTGGTGACTGCAGCACTGTGCCGGCTGCACCCTAACAAGCCGCTGGCCATCGCCAACAGTGTACAACAGGAAGCTGTTTAGAAACTCAATGGGAAGTTCATTTTTGAAGGGGGGGGGGGGGACAAGCTGTTGTTGCTGCTGTTTCACTCCCACCTCTTTACTGTCCAGAGCATTGGAACTTCAGCAGCAAACCACCTGGTAGAGGGCAAATCAATCTCACCAGAAGACACGGCGCCACATCTGTAAGTGGATTGTCGCTTTTTTGTTTTGGTCCGTAATCCATCAGCTTCATTCCTCTCCGTTGCCCTTATGTCTTTATTACATCCTTGGCACCTTCTCTAGGTGTTTCACGCTCCAGCTGGCTCCCGCTCTCATAAAGTGGACGTGGAGGTGGAAGGCGGCCAACCGCTCAGATTGAGTCCGAGATTTGTCCTGGACGGACAGAGAGAGAGAGAGAAAGAGAGAGAGAGAGAGAGAGAGGCAACGGGGACGGGTGCCAGCAGAAAAAAGGAACATTCGCTCCCGTCGAGGTGTTTTTAGTGCGGCCGTTGGACACGAATAAGCTCTTCCATGGAGAGTTCATGAGGGAATTCATTGCCTATTCGAAAAATGAAAATGTCTACACTCAACTGGAGCCTTTGAGAAAACAGAAAGTGATGAGAGAGGAGTTTTTGAAAGTTACACTGTATATGCAGAGTTACTACCTCCATCATTTAACTCTTGAATGCATTATACTCGTTCAGGTAAGGCCAAATGTCCAATGGGTCCAAAGGGCACACGTGTCCAAATGTTTGACCCCCCCAAATTTTTTCGGGGGATGTAAGCTGCCTTTGTTGGGAGGCAAACGTTACACCAATTCATCGTTTCATGGTGTATTTCTTTGTATTTTTTCAGAGTATATCTGCCTTCATCCAAAATCAGACACACTCTACACACTGCACCATGTCCCCGGCTGTCTGGAGGGATAATAATCTAAATCTGTACTACAGCTTTGGAGCTCTAAAAAACAATTGTACATTCATGGAGCTGGAACACAGAGACACAGTGACATTTTAGGGGCTATTTAGGGGTTTATTCTTTAATTAATGCTGCTGGTTCTCAAAAAATTATCTAATCCAGGAACAAAAAACCTCCACTACAGACGGAGTTAGCAAGGACATTCATATAGCACACAAGGACAATCTATCAGTTGTTTAAATAACTTCAATTTAACTGTGATATGAGTGACTTTGTGTCTGTTACAAGTTTGTGTTTTCCTTCTTTTATTCAGATCCTATTCAATTATTATTGTTGTTATGATTATGATTATTATGATTATTATTGTCACTATTCTTATTCTTAGTATTAATTATTATTATCATCATTATCATTATTATCATCATTATTTTTTAATTTTTTATTATGGTTATTATTATTCCTATTATTATTGTTATTATTATTAATATTATTCATATACTTATTATTATGTCTTAGCAACCCCGGGGGAAAGAGATGACGTCTCAGGTCTGTACCTGTCCTCTGGGTGACGTCACACGTCTTTGTTCTGTTGTGTTTTGTCAATAAAGTTTCTTATTGAAGGCGAGCAAAGATGGCGGACTACGACTTGACAACCAAAATAGCACATTTTCTGGACCGGCATTTGGTTTTTCCTCTCTTGGAGTTCCTGTCAGTGAAAGGGGTACAGCTGTTTCTTGCGTCGTATAGCGACAACTTGTGTCGTAGATGTTTATTATTTCATTTTCATACCCCGGAAACGCGATAATCCGCCTCAACCGGCTAGCTGGCTAGCAGTCACGTCAGTTAGCATGTTAGCAAGCAACTGAACTCCTTGTTAATTTCAGTCCGTTACTACTAAATGTCGCTGTAACGTTAATTTAAGAGGCAGCGAGACTAATGAAACAAAAAGAAAATGGCGTCGTTGTTGTGTTCAGGGTTTGGCCAACGTGGCTGTTACACTCGTTGCTATACGTGTTAGCCTTGAGCTTTAGCTTAGCTGCTAGGATTAGCTCATAGCATTCAAGAGGGACGAGCAGCATCCATGTTAACAGCAACGTAATGAAATGGGAAATTGATCCTGCTCTCTTTTATGAATTAACAGCTTCGTGTCTGAGGTAACGAGATATTCATCTTGTTAATTAAGAAAATGCAGAAAAATAGAAATATGACTATTCTGCTGTTTTGCCTCGTCTGTTTATCTCGTTAATTCAGAGCTTCTAAATGAAAACCTTCCTCAGAATCCTACATTATATAAAACTCGTTTATTTAGAAACGAACGGGTAAAACATTTTTTCATCCTCAAGTGAATACATCACTCTCACCTTGTCTGTGATTCGCTCATCGTAAACGTCACTTCCTGGTTTCTGTGCAACTCTCTGGGCATTTAGCTGCATGTGTCATAGGTGGATTTTTATGATTATTATTTAATTTTGTGATTTTTTTTTCACAGATCTACAATGAGAAGGAACTTCTCCAGGGAAAGCTGGACCTCCTCAGCGAAACAAACATGGTGGATTTCGCCATGGATGTCTACAAAAACCTGTACGCAGACAAGGAAATCCCACACTGTGAGTAACAACCTGCTCTTAGGAACATTTATTTCAGCATATAAAATTATCAGCATATAAAATGAAGAAAACAAACAACCCAATATTTGGTGTGACTACCTTCTGCATATAAAACATCACTGGTTCCTTCAGGGAAAGATCATTATGACTCCGGCTGAATGTTTTGGCAGGATAACTTGTGTGATTGATAAGAATGTAAACATCAAAAGTGCCTAAAGGTTTTGCACAGTACTGTAAGTAATGTATATCACTTCATAGTAATAAGGTTGAATAATAGGGTTACGTTTTTTTATATATTTATACCAATTTTTTAAAGCTAAAATGCCAAACACTCACAGGTTTCAGCTTTTTAATTATGCACATTTTCTTTAGCTAATAGCAAAATGAATATCTTAATCCAGGAGTGCTGTTAAAACGAAACAAATTTCTCACTCTTCTGACATTTTCATAGACCAATCAATAAATCACGTAACAGAAAATAATCAGCGCTCATTTGATGATGGATATAATTAATTGTTAGTTGCAGCATCATCTTGGCCACTTCAGCTGCTTTATACATCAAAGGAATGTGCACTGTAGTTATGATATCTAAAAATGAATCTTCCTGAGATTGGTTGGAGTAGAAGTGCTTACTTTGGCGGCCACACACACGTTACCAGCTTTTGAACTCTTGGTTGTAAGTTGTTCATTTTTCCACCATTAAAAAAGAAAACTATAAAGCAGAATGACCATACCATAGTTTCTTTGTAGCTGTGTGTTATGGAAATTGAAAAAAATGTGTGATGGAATATTTTGTGTCGCAGCCTTGAGGGACAAGAGAAGCTCTGTGGTGGCTCAACTGAAGCAGCTCCAGTCAGAGACGGAGCCCATTGTCAAGATGTTTGAAGACCCGGAGACGACTCGACAGATGCAGTCCACAAGGTCAGAACGACTCTTTCTCTCATATACTCTCCTTTCAATATTATAGTACAGCTGATAAATATTGATCTGTTTCTTCTTCATCAGAGATGGGAGGATGCTGTTTGACTACCTGTCAGAAAAACACAATGTAAGTTTTTGAAATGTCAATCTTGTATTCACACGATTCCTCTTTTTGCATATAAACAAAAACTGGGCAGCTTTTTAATCTCGTACGGTGGGTGGCACAATGTGTGTCTTTGTTACCATGACAACCAGCTGCCGCTGAGAGCCGGCACGGCTGTTATCAAATCTCAGAATCATGAAAAAAAAAAAATCCAACGACATTGTATACTGTTTTTTAATTTAAATTCTCATTTTTTATTTTTTTGTATTTCTCTAGTTTCGTCAAGAATACCTGGACACGCTCTACAGGTACGCCAAATTTCAGTATGAGTGCGGTAACTACTCTGGGGCTGCAGAGTACCTCTACTTCTTCCGCGTCTTGGTAAGAATAATCACATTTTAGCAGAAAAAGTGAAGTATGAAAAGTAATTTGAGTTTTTTTTCTCTTTTCTTTAGAAATGTGATTTTTTTTTTTCTCTTCCAAAATACCACGTGGTCAGTCTGCTGTACTTGTTGCTCTGTGCTCAGGTTCCCTCGACGGACCGGAACGCCCTGAGCTCTCTATGGGGGAAACTGGCGTCCGAGATCCTGATGCAGAACTGGGAAGCCGCCATGGAGGATCTCACCCGACTGAGGGAAACCGTCGACAACAATGTAAGAGGAGTAAACTTAGTTTGAATGTTGCAAGTGCTTTTGGAAACCATGTAGTGATCACGTCTGTCTGCTTCAAATTGATCTATATAAGCACATAATTATTATAAATTGTAGTAGTTACAATGTGAACCCACTTTCTGAGAATTTGTCTTATGCATGCATCACTTTCTATCATCCACTTTTTTGATCATCTTTTTATTTATTTTATTTTTTTCAGTCTGTGAGTTCTCCGCTCCAGTCCCTCCAGCAGAGGACCTGGCTCATCCACTGGTCCCTCTTCGTCTTCTTCAACCATCCCAAAGGCCGAGACAACATCATCGAACTCTTCCTCTACCAGCCTCAGTGAGTCCATGTGTTTTCACCACAATAGCGAATATAGTCCGATAAAATAAGACAAAAGTATAAGATATATATATATATATATATATATATACACACACACACACACACACACACACACACACACACACACACACACACACACACACACACAGGCTTTACAACTGTCATTCCTTTTATTGAATTCCTTATGTTAGTCAAGGTCATGTGTGAGAGGAGTGGCCTTCAGTGTAGTAAGGCCTTTAAATTAATGTATTGTATTTTTAATATCAGGTGTTTAACAGCATTAATTAAAGATTGCTCAGCTCCTCTATGTGAGAATATATTTCTTATTTCAATTTCTTTCCTTTGGAGTAAAAAAAAGACAGATGATGCCCAAGTCCGTTGTGATGGCAACCAAACGATGGCGCTACTGTTTTTTTTCCTTTTGCATTGTTCAGGTACCTGAACGCCATCCAGACAATGTGCCCACACATCCTTCGCTACCTCACGACCGCCGTCATCACCAACAAAGACGTGCGAAAGCGCCGGCAAGTTCTCAAGGACTTGGTGAAAGTCATTCAACAGGTAAGATCAATTATCAAGTGTCAGAAGAGTTCATTCTTATCTCATGGGCCTGGAGCGAGTGAATAAACGGCGCAAAAATAACATCTCGCTCCCGCAGGAGTCGTACACATACAAGGACCCGATCACGGAGTTCGTGGAGTGTCTCTACGTTAACTTCGACTTTGACAGCGCCCAGAAGAAGCTCAGGGAGTGCGAGTCGGTAAGGAACGGCTTCTTCCATAAGTTTCCCCCTGCTTGACAGTGTGTGTTCGTCACGGTCCACAGGCCTGAATCGCCCCCCGTACGCAGTTAGCCGTCTCCAGGGACTGAGGGGTAATGTGAGGCTTCTCTTAGCCGTGGTGCTCTGATCTCCTGAGACCCAGACATTTAACTTTGCAGCTATTCAGCCTCAGCAAATCCACGCCTGGCCTGATTTGCTGGCGCTGGCTTTTTTTCTTTTTTCTCCTGTTTTCATTTTCAAAGCAGAGGAGCTGTCAGATTTTGAAGCCTTGGTTGCCTCCTCTTTAGAAACCCTTCGCTGCAGTTTTTTTCGTAGTTGTGCCCGGGGACCACTTCAGGCTCTCTCGTCAATTGGCTTTTTAACCACTCTCGTATGAATGTGTGCAGTCTACAGTGAGGGAGCCCTCAGCTCGGCTGTCAGTTAAAGAGTGTGAGCACAAGGATGGAAGAATGAAGAACGTTCTGCTGTCGTGGACTTTAATGATCATGAATTCAAATTTACACATTTTGTTGCTTTTCTTTTTTCTCCTAGAGATCAACGACTTTTTAAATTACTGTCTAAACATCATCACATGATGCTTTTGTTTAGTTGTTAAGTAGTAATATCACTCTTGATCACAGATATGAAAGAAAAAAACGAATTAGTAGTATTTCTGGATTATTGTGGTTAGATTGTGTTTATCACAGCAAAGCACTGAATAATTGGATTTCTTACACAATGATGTTGCCACATCTTTCACATCCTGAGACACTAATGCTATTCCCACATTTAAGCTCCTCTGGAGATTTAAAGTGGCCAAACATCCTGATTGATGTTTCTGTGATCGCTGCTGTAAAACACACAGGTAGAGGCTTCACAACGACAAGCCTACACAACTCGGATGTGGTGATTTGCTCTGTGGTTCCACGTTTTCTTTAGTATGATGGAGAAATGTGTTCACATCTTGGTGTGTAACAGTCCATATTATTATTGCTGCAAAAACATGTCTTATGATGTAACGACCAGTTTGCCGTCTCTCCGCCTCAAATCATGTAGTTTCTGAAGCAAACTCAAAAAGCACAAGTTCTATTTTCATGAAACAAATTTTTATTTTTTTTTAATTTGTAGTTTCATGGAAATAATTTGACTCGGCCAAGTTGTGAGTAGCTACTTGTTTTTTTCTGGAGTAAAACCCATGTGGGATTTTTTTTTTTTTTTTTTAACTTTGCAGTAACATTAATCAGGAAGTGAAGAGGTGCCACTTGATAATTTGCCATCTTGAAATTGAAATCTTTTTCCTTTTCTCTTTTCCTTCAGGTTCTCGTGAATGACTTCTTCCTGGTCGCTTGCCTTGAGGACTTCATCGAGAACGCCCGCCTCTTCATCTTTGAGACATTCTGTCGGATTCATCAGTGTATCAGCATCAGGTACAGAAACTTGTGAAAGGACAAGTCGCCTTAGAAGATGAGGAAAAGCTTTGAAAAGATCTTTTAACATTGAATGATTGATGTTGTGCAGTTATTTAACTTCACGGCGCTCCCGTCTCAGTGTAGTCAACAGTAAACTGTAAAAACTTTGAAAGGATGTTTACTTTTCTGAAATGCCTCCTGCTCCTCCTCCATCGCTCTCTCCCGTCAGCATGCTGGCAGACAAACTCAACATGACGCCCGAGGAGGCGGAGAGGTGGATCGTCAACCTCATCCGGAACGCCAGGCTCGACGCCAAGATCGACTCCAAACTGGTGAGGCTCCGCAGTCGCTGATCCACCTTCAGTCAGCTGAGCTTCACGTCACTGATCCTGGCGTAAACAGGCTTCACAGGACGACTTACTTGTGTAGTAATATGGCTTTGTCAGTTTATTTCTTCCTTTCTTCAGACTCAAAAACTTAACAGTATATGAGACCGGTGAGCATTAATTAGGCAGTTTTAGATTAAACAATTTTGTTTTGTTTCCCAGGGTCATGTGGTGATGGGCAACAACGCGGTGTCGCCATACCAGCAGGTGATCGAGAAGACCAAGAGTCTGTCCTTCCGTAGCCAGATGTTGGCGATGAACATTGAGAAGAAGGTTGCCCACAGCAACAGGAATGAGGTAGACGGAAAACACAAAGCTTGAGCTTTCATTACAAACATGTAGCCGGGTTACGTATTCATGAGCTGCCTGAAAACGACCAGTTCGAGGCTTGATTCATTTTAATTACATCAATAATTCTAGTATCAGTTGATAGTGTTTGGATCCACAGGCGCCATTTCCACATTTGTATTTAAAGATAGATCTGTGTGGAAATACTACATAAGAATACGTTTACATTTTAAAAATGAATATTTTCTCAATCAAAATGAGCGTTTTATCTCTGAATCTGAGGTAATCTCCTGAAAACGCGTATCGCCTGACCATTAACGTTCACTGAGCCTGCCACTGTAAACAGGAAGCAGACTGTCTACCGGCAATTGGTTGTTTAGTTACAGAAAATACTGCGAATGAGAAACAACAATGCGGAAAAGTAAGATGAGGGATTTCTTTTCTCGGACTGACGACGAGTTGGAACTGTTACTGACAGGAAGTGTTTACATGTGTAGTCGAGTCGTGACTGAAAAGAACCAATCAGGAAGTGAATTTAAAGTGACTGCGTCATCGTCGCCAAAGGTCTCAGTTTTTTGTCCGTCCGTACTCTAACTACTATGTGGGTTGCGGCATTTCCAAAGTTAAGTGTTTCAGGCACTCGAAAACCCCAGAGTTGTGTGGATGTAGCCTCAGAAAACTGCACATTTCGTTTGATTCACATGATTTTAATTGCAGTGCTGAAAAATGTGGAGGTAGTGTGTGTTTGTTTTAGTCCCGTCACTCATTCTGATCTGGAGGCTGGCAGCTGTGTTCAGTCGGAGGACGTCTTAATTATGGAGCACGTCTCTGTTCGTCGCCTTCATGAAGTTTCTTCTGACACTTTTCTTCTCACGTTTGTTTCTCAGACTCCGAACTGGGCTGCTCAAGATTCGGGCTTCTACTGAAATAGAGACGTCAAGAGGAGGCAGGTGGCTCCTGGGATGTTGTTTACTGCTTTTATATTGTATTGAAGAGTTTTATTAGCTTATCCATATTTATCATAAAGTTTAACTTTACTAAAAACATAAGAGAGGGAGGCAGCTGCCCTGATTAACTTATTATTATCCTTCATGATGCTTCATAGATATTTATATTCACTTTCCTTCTCAAAATCTATTGTGAATCTGGTTATTTATTTTAACATTAAATATTTGTAGCCTCATAGGAAAAACTGATCTGATTCTTCTTTCTTTATTATTATTATTCGACCACTAGATGGCGACGTTTGTCAATTTTGTTTTAGTACAGCTGTCTGCTGAAAGTTTTCAGCTGTGGGGCGAGGAGTTATGGTAATTATTCCTAAAATTAAACTCATGAAACTTTGTGTATCGGAGCCGTAGTGTAAACCCAACAGGAAGTCCGCCATTTTGAATGAGATGTGCAATTTTGACCCATCAGAACCCCAGATGACTGTGAGGGCCTTTAACGCTGCTTGTAGCTTTAATTTATTAATTCAGTGTCTGAATTTCATATTTGTATTATTTTTCATAAAAAGGAAGAACAGACAGATGCAAATCTGACTTGTACATGAAATGAAAAAGGCCTGACCTGATGAAATTGGATCAAAACTCACAAGACATTATTATGCCTCGGTCACAACCTTGGATGAATTTCAAGTCTCCAAAAATTCTATCGTAACCCTGTTCATTGGAGGTTCTTCTTTTTTTCTTCTGCTCATACAGTTAATATTTCACCTCACCTGATTATTTTTTTTTTATATTGAATGATGCTGCGAAGATTATTCAGCAAATGTTTGACTTAAATACGTAAATGTGCAGTGAACCAACAGGACATAAAGTACAGACTGGGTTTGTTTTAAAACCTGTTGGGTAAATAGTTTTGGTCTATTAAAGTGTCTATATGTTCTCAGCTTGTTAAGTCTGTGTGACATGTAGCATGTAATCTTAAAAGGGCTGCTGGGGTTTTTTTTTGTGTCATGGCTGTTAAATCTTAAGAAACTAAAATAACGACTGTGAAGGAATGACAGGCAGCTCGAAGACTAGAAGAACACACCTACACCGCCTGGAACTGTCATTACACAACATTTCGTCCGGCAGCTGTTCAGGTGACTGAAGGTTTATACCAGCCGCTGTAACTCTGAGCCACTCCCCCAAACTCTTTCCTTATGCACACACGCACACGCACACGCACACACGCACAGAGAGAGAGAGAGAGAGAGACTTTTCCAGGACTCTTTAAAATACAACACACACGCCCATGCTGACACACACACACACAAACACACACACACACACACACACACTCTCACACTCTCACACTCTCAGAGCTGACGTGGGCTGAGGTCTGAGCAGCGCTGCTTCTGGAACAGCTGGTATCCATCTGCGGTTGCTGTTTCTTCTTCCTGCTGCCGTTGAAGGCACCGTGGCTTCTCCGCCCTCCCTCCCTCGTCCGTGAGGGCCCCCCCAAAAAAAAACCCCAGCCGGCCCTCTGCAACCCATTCACGTGCTCTGCAGCAGCAGTCGCACTCAGGACGTCTGACTGACTAGATAGTGCTGACACAGCCTGCAGCATGGATATCCTGACAGCCTGGGCCGTCACCAACCCGGCAGTGGCCCGGCTCCTCTGGGTCCTGGCTCTGGTGCTCGCCACCCTCCTGGTATGGCTCCTCTTCTGCTGCTGCTACGGTGGGAACCAGAGCTCCTCAGCCCCCCTGGAGAACTACTTGGCAGGTAGGTGACACCCACCCACACACCCTGCCATGCTGACACCATCCCCCTCCTCCTTCCACAACAACACTGATGCTTCTTATTGTGAAACCTTCAACTCTTTGAGTCAGGCTCAGTTTTACCAGGAGGGAACTGCTCAGTGGGAAAAAAAAGTCAGTTTGTTTCCTTCCCCAAAACTGCAGGATCCACATTTTCCAGAAGCCGCCAGCTTCGTGTTGGCTCCGGCTCCGCTCTGTGGTTGGAGCAGTCACTTTTTTTCTTTTTCTTTTTTTAAATGTGCCTTCCACCCATGTGAGAGGGAAACAATGGGTCTTTCATACTCTCAATACAATAAAAACATTTTAATACGTTCAGCAGGCTGCTGTAAGCCCAACGCGTACTTTTTCCATCTAAAGCAGAACATGAATCTACACTTTCCTGCTGAATGGGAGTGGAATGATAATAAATATCACCTGTGAACTGGTGACGTGACGTCACGGCGTCGAGATGCTGCGTCACGGCGACCGCCATGTCCCTGCAAACTACATGTGGATACAGTGAACAACGATTTATGACTTCTCTGTCTTCACAGCAATATCATTTTTTACCACTGTGACAGTTGTTGAAATGACGATGGTTGATCTTTGGAAATGGATGTGTTGTTGATTGAAATGTGTTTGTTGTTTCCACACAGTGATGGCAAAGCACTCCAAGTCCAAAGCTCCAACTCAGGTGAGAAAAAAATCCATCGCATGAGAGCGACTCGCTGTTCTGCCAGTTTTTTTTTTAAAATGGACATCGTCCTCGACTGCAGGAAGGAAAAAATATATATATGTATATATATATACATATATTACACAAGCAAGTTCTCACGTCGGCTTGTAATTCCCACTTCTGTCTTTAGAGGTCCTCCCTCACTTGCATTTGAGTGAAGCAGTGAGCTGTGCTGAATAAAATCAACTGTCACTAATTCACAAAAGTACTGAAACCATGATTTTTTATTGGCATGATGATCACATGTCTCTGCCTGTGTCTGGAATATAAGTTAAACCTTGTCACATTTTCACTCGGGCCTGTTTCGTCAATGTCACACAACGAAGGGTTGAGATCAGATGAATCAGGACGTCCCTTATGAACAAGGTTTGATGCTTTGAAATCAACACAGTGCCTGGAATTTAGATCCTAAAACAGACCAGCAGTGTTTCAAACTTCCTGCAAATCATGGTCAACCACTTTGTGTGATTTCAATGTCACAACCAAATTTCATGGCAACTCAAAAAACCAACAGTAGCCAAGACATTTGACTGAAAACCCACAAATGTCAGCTTGGTTGTGGAACGCGGCGGTCGGTGGGTAGCCATCGTCAGGGGCGACATTTCGCCTGCAACATTTAGGAAAGTCACTGCTGCCGGTGGTTGGTGTGATTCATCCTGCGGCATATCCTGTTTTTTAAATACTTGATGTCGTTCCCTCAGTAATAAAGGGAAGTGCTGCCTTTTAATGTTTCCATCCTCTTTATAAACACAAGAGGAAGTGGCTTTTAGGTGACGGACAAAACAAACATTGTTCAGCCCAGTCCTTTGGAAAACTTAACAGAAGTTGTTTTTTTTGTTTTTTTCCCAAATGAAAAGTGAAGCTGCAGGCGACAACATGACTCATCCGCAGTTAGCACAGCACGCAAATCACAAGCTACTTAAAATTGAATCTCCCTGTACCCCCTTTGTCCCATCTAGTGTAATAATCTGTGTAATATCATCTCCCGGCAGCTGCGGCCTTATCATGAGGATGAATCCACGACCTAAGTGCAGGCCGACTGGCTCTCTGTGACCGTAACTGGCCTCGCTCTCTTGTGTGTTTTGGCCCAGTCAGTAGTAGTAGTAGTAGTAGTAGTAGTTTGAGAGTGTGTTGTTAACGCAGAGGAAGAAGCACTGTGCAGCCCCTTTGTCAGCGATAAAGGTTGGAGAGTCTCTCTGGAAACTGCTCTACGCGCAGAGAGTGGGGCCCTTTGTCTGGCCGGCACTTAACCCGCCGAACAAAAGGTCCATTTCCCCCTCGGCTGCAGACCAGCGGACTCACAAAGAGACATGTGAGGTCTGTGGCTGGAGAACGGAGCGACACACATGCAGGGGAGCGCAAGTTATCAGGCCGTCCGTCGCCCGTTGTAAATCATAGTGAGTAGGAGAACCATACGGCAGATCTACTAGCTGCGCCATGAGCATGCACTTCTCCACGAAGGAGCAGGGGTGTTAGGGATCGGACAGGAAGACCACGAGAGGCTGTGAGAAGAGGCCGGGGAACATTCCCGTCGCGATCGGCGTCGGCCGGAGGTTCAGAGGTCACCGCTGAGCTGAGCGACGCTGCGTCTGCACGTTTCCATGTTCGTGCAACATGTGAAATGGATGATTTCATCGTGATTGCATGAGATTTTCAGCCGGATGAAAGAAAAGGCTTGTGCGTTTTTCTTTGACAGTGAAAATGTCCCTCAGGCATTCGGTCATCTTTAATTTATATATATTCATATGATATAGAACTGGGGCTGGAGTTTACTGTAACACTGCTTTTTAAAACACTGCGTTCCTCAAATCTCTTGACTGCAGATACGAAGAGATGCAACTTTATTCATCCCAAAGGAAAAGATTGACACTTCAATTAATGCTACGTGAAGTTAAGCTTCAATATTAATATCTGTGGATGTTTTCATCTTTTAGGGTTATTGCGTTGAGGCGTTGCTACTGGTATCGAGGTTAGGATTATGATTAAAAGTTCAAGTGGAGAAGGGAGGTAATGCCACTAGGAAATTTAAGATACTCATATTGAATTATTGGGATCAATAGATCTACCAGGACACAAGGAAGGTCGTCCAACGGTGAAGACCGAGTTTATGAAAGTGGGAAAGCTACGGGAGAATGTAATGCTTGTGTCAGTCAGTAAAATGCCGCAAGAAGTAGGATTACATGAGAAAAGATTTCCCTTCCCACTAGCTCCCACATGGTTATTTCCTCGTGTGTCATTATAGTTTCATATTCAAGAGAAAATAAGGGAAAAGGAAAAAGAAGCCGGTAGGATGGAAGAACTGGATTTCCCAAATTGTTTTCCAAGATTTAAATAATAGTAAAGCAAAGAACATGTTTACTAGGAAGCCTCTGACCGTGTGTGCCAGAAATCAAAACCTGCTCTTCTATAGTTGTTGACATCTGTAATTAGAGAGAGAACTCCTTGTTTGTTGCTTAAAGGTAAGCAACAAACAAAAAACATGAACTAACCAAAGGCAGCGTGTCGTTTCAGAGGAAGAAGAAGCCCAAGGAGAAGCCAGCAGCTCCGGTCCGGTCAGAGGAAGCGCCGCCGCCGCCCGTGGTGGTGAAGGAGTCGGTGGCCCTTGGACACGAGCCACCGGGTCCGGCAGTGAGGAAAAGGAAGAGACGACCGGCCAGAGCCGGGATGGAAACTGTGACCGAAACACACACGGTGAGGAACATTTCTACTAAAAGGGCCTCGTTTCCTGGCTTGTTGTGGCCACAGTTTCCACTTTTCGTTGGGTTCTAAATAAATCAGGTTTGGGATTTGACAAAGATATTTAGATTTGCACTGGTTGTCAAGGTATGAGCCTTTTATTTATTTTTTTAAATGTTCCCAATATTGTGTTCAATTTATTCACTGTGTCTGTGATGGAAGTAATGACTTTTACCCGGGTGAAAAGAAATGTACTTGTCCCTTTGTGTCTTTTCTCAATATTACAATTAATACAAGCTACGTAATATACATATAAAATGTGTTGGAAAGACTTTAACTGTGTTCATATTTTTGGGGGGGTCTGTTAAAAGCTAAATGTTATTTTCCCATTTTAGATAGAATCATTTTTAATGTAGTATTCAAGATGCAATCTGAATGCAACTTAACGGTGCCACGTGTAAGATCTATCAGCAGAAATGGAAAAATAATATTCAGAATTATATTTTCATTTGTGTATAATCACCTGAAAATAATTTTTTTTCTTACCTTAGAACATCATCTTCTATTAAGGCCGCCATGTTTCTACTGTAGCCCAGCATGGACAAACCAAACACTGGCTCTATAGAAAGCGTTTCATGTTTTTTATGTCACCTGAAGGCCACCGTAGGTTCTCCATGAATGGGGAGGGGCCAGGGGAGGGTCATCCAGTTGGTTGCAATATGTAACTTCACCGCTAGATTCCACTAAATCCACAAATCATCTTCATAAGCATCTCATAAACTATAAAATATAAACGTGTTCCCTGGAAACAGAAGTCGGTTTCTCTCATTACATCTGTCATCATTCTGTTTTTCCCACACCCAGCCTCCCTCGGAGGAGGCCTCCACCTGATGTTTTGCTGCCCACCGATTTGGGCTGATTCACTGTACATACAAAAACATATTTATGTTTTATTACCACAGCAAGTGAACATGTCTAAACTGACCCGAAGTCACCTTCACCTTCCTCCTCCTCCCTCTTTGCCCTCATGAGGCCACTTGGCACTGATCAGATTAAACCTCCTGCGGCACAATGGGCACAGAGCTGGCACAGAGTCCAGGACTGATGGCACGCAGCGTTTTGCGAACACAAGAGTGGGCTCAGTGTCGGACTGAGGCCCCCCACCCCCCAAATCTCCTCCGTGCCCATCGATTCATCCTCCCGAGTGGGAGACTCATCACGTAGTGCGGCCCACACAAACAGTCAGTCTGTCGTCCGTGCTATTTGGATTATGTAACGTCTCAGCATGACCGTTTTTAATTTGACTCGGTACAACTTGGTCCCGTTTGGAGTAAGAAAAGACTTAAAAACCTGGAAAACACGAAACGGAATAAGCGAGAGGAGAGTAAATCCAACAGATTTGCAAAGTGCCACAGAGGTGAGGCATCAGAGGAAGAACATCATACATGACTGAACTTTGGAAATGTCACTTTTCACATTTCAGAATTGATTGATAGATTGTCAATCATAGAAAAAAACTTGTTATTTTGTTCTTTTTTTAGTTTTAAGACTTCATAATGACAGTTGTATGACAGAGGAGGGACACATACTGTACAGGACGGCATTTTAATATCACTTTCTTACATTTCAGAATTGACCAGATATTCATAGGTACATTAATCATTTCAATCATCAATATATACACGAAGCATAGAGGGAAAATTAGCCAAGTTTAAGGTTTTTTAGTTCTTTTTTTGGTTTTTGTTTTAAGAGCATCATAATGACATTTCTGTATATTTCAATGAATAAATGCTCAACACAAGGTCCAGATACATTTTGCAGTAGAAATACAGAAATACACATATAGGTTAACTTTTTCCCAACACCAGCTGACAACATCATTGTAAACGCTAGTGGTTCCATTCAACCCCTTAAAAGGAAGGATCCTCTTGAGCTGGCTGACTTCAATCTGGACCGACACAAACTGTAGTTGTTAGAAATGACAGCTCCCTTTTTGAAACTGTGTCTTAATGTACATCAATGCAATTGCAGATATTTATGGCCGTGTCACACCCCCCATTTGTTTCCACTTTGTCCCACGTGATGATGCTGAGCTCAGCAGCATCCTAAAGGTGTGGAATTTAAGAAAGTGTGTGTGTGTGTGTTCGCGCGTGCCTGTGTGTGTGTGTGTGAGGCGGAGGGGAGGGAGGATGAGAGGGAGGGAGGAGGGAGGAGAGGAGAGGATGAGAGGGAGGGAGGAGGAGGAGGAGAGGAGGAGGGGAGGGAGGATGAGAGGGAGGGAGGGGGGAGGTATTCTATGCATGGCTCGCGGGGCTGAGGGCGCACAATTCCTCCTCCTCTCTCGACTGGTCCTGCAGCCCGGATCGGTCCGGGTCGGACCGGATCAACATCCCTGCACCCGGAGCCTGGATTCCGCAGGACGCAGGCGCGACCCCCGCTGCGCACGAGGAGGAGGAGGAGGAAGAAGAGGAGGATGATGAGGATGAGGATGGTGATGATGAGGATGGTGGTGGCTCTCTCTAAGTTTTGAGCGGATCTGTACACGGGGGAGAATCGCTGCAAAAAAACACAAACGGACGTTTCCGATTGGTTGACGTCGAACCAAACAACAGCGCCAGCGGTCACGGATAGTTTTGGCGTGAGTAGAGATCATTTTGTCAATATGCACGTTTTGCCGCATCGCTGACGCTGTTTACCACATGATGTAGTGTCGGTACAGAGAAGAAAAAAATACACCTGCAGACTGGAAGTCATCCGACTACAACCTTGTGAGAGTAAGCGCTGGTTGTCTGGGGCATCATCCGAACAGCAGGTGCGCCCGTCGAGTCTCTCCTCACTGCGGCGCAGGTGCGGCGACGCAGCAGCAGCAGGACGGGACTGGTTCATCCATGACCTGATGATCCTTCACATCCTCAAGTCCATCAGTCCAGAGGAGAGAGAGAGAGAGAGAGACACAGAGACAGAGATGGAGATGGAGAGAGACAGAGGGAGAGAGAGAGAGACAGAGACAGAGATGGAGAGAGACAGAGAGAGAGAGAGACAGAGATGGAGAGAGAGAGAGAGAGAGAGGGAGAGAGACAGAGAGAGAGACAGAGATGGAGAGAGACAGAGAGAGAGACAGAGACAGAGATGGAGTGAGACAGAGAGAGAGAGAGACAGAGATGGAGAGAGAGAGAGAGAGAGAGAGGGAGGGAGAGAGAGAGAGAGAGAGAGAGAGAGAGACAGAGACAGAGATGGAGAGAGAGAGAGAGAGAGAGAGAGAGAGAGAGAGAGAGAGAGAGAGAGAGAGAGAGAATCTGCCCAGTGTCATGGGGGGAGTCAGTCACTGGGCAGAGTCTTTTCATTCCAACACACACACACTCAACTTTCCTCCATGTCCAGGTCTGGCAAGTTTCAGGAGGAGCATGCTCCCTATTGCTCTCCGGGGTTGCCTGGTAACTGTACAGCTGGAGCCCTGATGCTTTCAGCATGCATGGATGGAACCTCTGCCCCCCCCCCCCCCCCCCCCCTGAAGTATTTATACTTCTGCTCCCTCTTTTCCTGCAGACATGAAAGTCTGAGTCCCCGGAGGCCGAGCTGGTGTCCAGTGTTGGCTGACGCGTCCAAACGTGGCCAAATGCCCATGACTCCATTTGGATCAGTCAATGATCCGCCCCATGCAGGAGGATCCATATAATGTGTCACCGCTCCACTTCCAGAGGTGAACACTGACATCATAGTCAGGAGAAAAACCTCCGCAGGGGTTCAGGAATAATGTGTCATCATGTGCAGCAGCTGTTGTGCGCGCACACGTTCCGTTTCCCACTTTCGAAAGACGCTTCGCGTCAGTCGGACACTCGGGCAAACAGATAATCCGGCCCTGTGACGCGGCGACCGCATTTGGGAAGTCGCAACCTTGAATGTGAGCTGTAGCTGATGCACTGTGGTCGTTGCTCTCGGGACTCTGGGTCCCTGCCTGCTGCCGTCCAATCATCGGAGAGGCTGCGGGGCCCGGCTGGCAGCCGGCGCATCCTGTGGAGAGCATCCTGTGAGCTGGATGGTGACTCGGCAGAAAAGAGAGGAAGCCAGTGGGAGCGTAGTGACGCTGCTCGGCACCTGCTCCTGCTCCTGCCTCCTCCCCAGCAGCAGCAGTGGATGAGTCGGTGTTTCTTCAGACGACAGTCTGAGCACGGGGCTGCAGCACGGAGCTTTTTGCCCCATAACCGCTGCACATATGGATCAGATGTCTCGAATTATTTCTGGGCAATCAATACTATCATTTGCGTAAATGTACTCGTTGTAATCTGCTTGACTATTTACATTTTCTACACTTTCCGAGGAAAATCTGGTACTTTTCTTACTCCCGTGCGTGTCTCTTGACAGGTGGATTTACTTTATACTCTATTAAGATTCTACATTCAAACACATGACGAGTTTAGAAACCGTTCAACATTAGCTGAGTGCTCTTTGAACTTTTGGCTCGGAGTTGTAGTAAGTAATTGTAATGGTTAATTAATTATCTCCATCAACTTTCCTCCACGAATCCTCTCTCATCCCCTCAGTTTCATCCTGTGAACCTTTGCACAACATCCAAAACCTCCTACGTTGAAAATCTTTTTCACTGTTTGAGCTGTTTTTTTTTGTTGCAAGTTCACGTTTTTTGAATCCGCTCATTTGTGTCACAACCAGACCATGGAGGAGGCGCGGGACAAGCCCAAGAGGAGGCCCCTGGTGCGGGCCGCGTCGGAGGAGACCTCCAGCGACCTGCGCTCCGTCACCTGCTCGCCGTCCCGCGGCGACACGCTGCCCTGGAACCTGCCCAAGCACCAGCGCATCAAGAGATCCAAGTCGGCCTCTGGGGACGTGCTGGACCCGGCGGAGAGGGCCGTCATCCGCATCGCAGGTACGAGAGTCCGCGCACTGCTGCTTGCGTTATCCCCCAGAGTTTCTTCTCCAGCTCCACCGCTCGTTCACTGTCTGAGTCGGGCCTCGGGCGATGCGACCCGCTGACTCAGCGCCTTCCTGTGGTGTCAGGTTCAGATCGTCCCTTCGGTCCACAAACAGCAACACTGACCTCACCCCCCCCACACACACACACACACACACACACATTTTCTCCTTCCTCCCTGGTTGTCTCTGATATTGATTCGATGGGGTGGGGTACTGCAGGAGTGTTATTGTCTCTGCTTCGCTCCCTCCACGGGCTGTGATCCGGCAGCTCTGGTGATGACAAGTGTCCGGCTGGTTTACCGTGGTGCCTCCGGACATGAGCAGGGTCCCATCAGATTTACTGGATGAAGGTGACTTGTGCCGCGGCGACGCTGGCGGCCTGATTCATGAGCTGCCGTTTTCTAATCTCACAACAAACATGCAAGTTTTATCAGACAATATTCTAATCATGTCAGGGGCGAACTTGTCTTGTTTAAGAGAGACAGTATTATTGATACGGGGTTCAAAGTGTTGTGTAGTTTGTGACTTGGTGCTGCTGCGGAATATCGCCGCGTCTGCCGCTCGACAGACGATGATGATGAATTATTCAGCGCTGCTTTCAGCGCGTGCGGTTTTTGTCAGAATCTTGAGTCGTGGCTCCATTATTGATTTTTTTTAAAAATACAGTCTGCTTGTGTCAGCAGTGTCGTATCTACTGTGCGGGATATATATTTTTGGGGGCCCTGTGGTGCCCCGAGAGAAAAGTGCATGGGTTTTTCCCTGATGCTTCTTCTGCCACTTTCAGCTGTTTCCAAATTATAGATATTGCCCAAAGATAATAGATACCAAACTACAGTTCATGTTAGTCATCCGACTAATGATCCAGGACAGAGGGAGTCTGTGCAGTAATGGACTGTGGACACCAGAGGACAGTATCCAGAGATAAAGTGCAGAGGAGCGCGTCCTCCTCACTGTATTTCTGCTCTCAGTGTATTTTCCATTCATTTGACTCCATATTGGGGATTTGTAAACTCGTCTATATGGATATTTTTTTGATTTTCTGAGATTCGTGATCACTTTTTTGCATCTGCGTTCATGTGCGCTTGAACTTAGATCCTTCCTACATTCAAATTATGAGGCAAAATTTGTTATATGATATATATATATATACGATGAAGGTTACGTGACGTAATTTCTTTTCAATGTACTTCAGGTGGATTTGATTCAATCTCTACACTAGATTTTGTACTTTCTTTACTAAATTTGGGGCTTTTTTATGACGGCACTGTAACACACAGCTACTGTTCTCTATTTGTATCTTCCTTTACTTCTCTTACCTTCCGACGAGGAGGTTTATGTTTTCACTCCTGCCCGGTTGTTTGTTGCAAAAACTGCTGAATAGATTTCCACAAAACTCGCTGGAATGATGGGACATGAGTCAAAAAGGAATCCATTAAAAATTTTGCAGCTAATCTGGAAAAAGGGGGCAGATCCAGGAATTCATTAATCACTTACTTTAACATTAGATTGGATTACTTTTCCAAATAAAAATCCAGATCTAGTGGATTTAAATGTGGGTTTTTTAAGGGGACTGTTGAACCTTGGCAGATGAATGAGCTCTACTGAGTGCCTTTTCAGTTTTATTCGAAATTGATTTCACCATTTGAAAAATGAACTGAACATAAAAAAAGCAGCCTCGTCACGGAGGGAACAGAAGACAAATTTGATTCGATCAATGCGAAGGTTAAAAAGATGCTCATGCCTCATGTCACTCATCACAGTGACAGTAATTACACTGACACTTCAACAGTCATACTTTACTGCCTGGCACTGAAGGTGAAACAGTGATTACCCTGATATATAACCGTGGAACACATTGTCCCTGCACCGACTGCATTTCAAGCTGTAGTTAGTATTCAGGCCCAACGACCTGTAGGGAAGTAACCAGGCAAGGTCACAAATCAGCGGCTACACACAACAAACTGTGACTGAATAGTGAGGGAGGAGGAGGAGGAGGAGGAGGAGGAGGAGGAGGCGGCGGCGGCCGCTCCTTCCTCAGATGTGTTGTTGTTCTAGCAGAGGACATTAGGCAGCAGAGCAGAGTCTTTAGTGTGGTGGCGATGTGAGGGACGGCACGTTGGCACCGCCGTCTGTCACTGGAGCCGAATTCAGAAAACAAAAGCAGCGAGGTTCGTATGTCGGAGGGACACCACCTGGTGGCTGACAAGAGGGAGATTCAACAGTGTATATAACGGAGACGAGCTCCTCCGTGTGATGAGAGGAAAATCCAACCGTAACCATCCCGGTAGTTTCACTTTAGATCTGAGCGGTCCGCTGGTTTCCTTCCTTCCAGTTTGACTTTCTGTTGTTGTCAAGGTGTCTGTCACTGTAGCTGCGAGCTATTTGTGTCCATTTCAATCCAAACAAGCCACCACTGATACTTTTTTTTCTGCAGCCTGACCGTAATTACTCTGATTGATTGATCATTCCAGGGCCAAGTTCCACAAGGGTTCCGGTTAGGATTGACCTGAAGTCAACGCTGCCCTCGGTGTGGTGGTGTTAATGTCGCGTTATTAAGTCGTGATTGAAAGTGTAACCTCTTTGTCACGCCGGAGATTGATGGAGTTTTCCAAAACCTCAGCTGGAATCTGTGATCCCTTCCAGGTTCTAACTCACTGCTTGAGAAACGCTGCGCTCCGTCGCAGATTTTGCAAGTTGCACATTTTTTGCTCTGGTGTAATACTCTCCCGATGGCTGAGTAATCACACAGTCCCAGAGGTGTGAGAAAAATGATAAGGCGCACAAATGTGCTCGGGGGCTGCGACCTTATCTGCCACAGTTCTGTTGCCTCTACGGAGAAAAATTCTGATCTCATCAACACTGGGGAGAAACTTTACTTGAGTAAATTTCCTCTGAACTCTTCCTTTTTTTGCTTAAGATAGTGAAGCTGCAGTTTTTCTAGACATCCTGACTTACTAGCGTCCCCTGATTCTTTCGTGAGGGTCCGCGAGCAGTTTGAATGTAATCGTAGATCTTGGCGGTGTGCACCGAACCTTCACACCCCTTAAACTCCTAATAAATGAACTACTACTAATACAGTACCTTGCATTCATTTGCAGCACTGTCGGAATCTCGATTTACTCGTTTGCCAGATGCTTTTCTTCAAAACTGACTTAATACTGAGCGACAACAATCCGTACAGTAGGAGACCTTGAAGTAAGAAGTCCAAGGTGTAGGAGATCAGGCAGACTGCACCGAGTGCTAGTTGGGTGCGTTAGGGTTTTAGAGGTGTTAGGAGAAGAAGTTTTCCTGGAAGAAATGACTTATCAAGAGGTTCTTGGAAATACAAAGGGGTTTCCTGCTGCTCTGACAGCGTCTGGTGGCTCGTTCCACCATCGAGAAGAGTCTGGACTCTCTGGTCGCGCTGTTGCCAAACGTCAGTGAGTTGACTTTGATTCGGACGGACGTGGATAGGGGATATGGACGAACAGCAAAGTGACATGAGCCTTTTTTAGGCTGATTGAAGACGAGATGCAACCGTAGACTGTGTATGAAAATCGACGTAGTCACCGGGTTATCGGAAATTTGAGACGACGAAGAAGTGCCTGAAACCTGTATTCTCGGTGATGTCCAGTAGAGGGCGACGCCACTGGTTGCTTCTATAGAAGTCTACGAGAAAGTGTCTCTACTCCTCACTTGACTCAGTTTCACTTTCTCCACTTCAGTGTCAAAAGAAACCGAGTCTGTATGAGAAAGCGACAAAGGGCAAGATGTCTTGTTTTGCATGAACCTGACACGTGTGCAATTCTTAAGCAAGAGACGTTAAATATCCAAATACCATAATGGTGCATCAATATGAGGAAGTGCCTGTATTCTCTGGAAAGACCAGCAGAGGGCGACTCGATGTCGGCTTCTATAGAAAATAACTCTACTTCTCACGTGATTCATAACGTCAGTGAACATTTTCCTGAGCAGTTGATGGTTCAATCTCTAGTTTCAAGTCTTCTCCAACACAGCGTGATGTTCATTTTGTGAATTGACCTCCATTTACAGTCAAACAGACCACGATCGACGGTCGATGATTGACAGCTGGCCCGTCCGATGGTTTCCGGTGATGGTTTGTTTGTGAAAGAAAAACACAAAGATGGAAGTTTGCGTCAGTCCCCTGTGAAGTGACATTTCAGTTCTTGGTTTTTTCCAGTAAAGGTCACACATGATAATTCCCCTGCAGGATTTTCAAAAGTTCTGTCTCTAAGTCTCAGCTGTGCGATCCAGCACTCATCCACTGTTTTTGTCCCAAACTGAAGAGGTGTGGTTCTCTGGCATCAAAACCTTTCAAATCAAATGTGCCGTCATTCAGTTTTGGGAATACGACGTCACTGTGAGGCGAGCGTGCGCCGTGAGTTCCTCTTTCCAACGCTGTGGATATAGAACAGGGTCCACTTGGGTTTTTTTTGTCTTGCCCCAGTTGTCTCCTGCGGCAGGAACTCGAATAACCCCTCACAAGCTCTGTCATTTGTTTTTTTCACCGGGGTAGCCATGTGTGTCTCTCTATCTGGGGTGGAGTGTGTGTGTGTGTGTGTGTGTGTGTGTGTGTGTGTGTGTGTGTGTGTGTGTGTGTGTGTGTGTGTGTGTGTGTGTGTGTGTGTGTGTGTGTGTGTGTGTGTGTGTGTGTGTGTGTGTGTGTGTGTGTGTGTGTGTGTGTGTGTGTGTGTGTGTGTGTGTGTGTGTGTGTGTGTGTGCGTGATCCACTGCTCTGCCTTATAACTGGTATCTATCTTTGTGGCGTACACTCGCCTCTGTGCCTTTAAGAGGAGGGTTTGATATGAGTGTATGTGGGTATTTCTCAAGCAGAGGAGAGAGGGGAGTGGTGGTGGTGGTGGTGGTGGTCTGGAATGAAACCTACAGCTTCAGTGGGAATACCGTGACTAAGTGTGGGTGAGGCAGAAGGGTGGGGACAGACAGATAGGTGGGCTGACAGCACCGAGGGTACAGAGAGTCAAAAACAAAAAGGGGGTGGGGGCGGGGGGGGCAGGAGGAGGAGGGAGCACGATGCCAGAGGAAAGTTAAAAGGAAAGTTTGCAGACAGGAGAGAGGAAGGTACCAGCCAGGCCATGTCCATGTTTCAACCGGGTCAGCGGCTGCCAGAGGAGCAGGACTATGTGCAGGCGTACGAGAGCGTCAGAGAGAAGTATAAAGGTAACAGACACACACACACACACACACACACACACACACACATGATGAGGGCGCGAGCATGTTTGAATGGGAGGTGTGTGTGTGTGTGTGTGTGTGTGTGTGTGTGTGTGTGTGTGTGTGTGTGTGTGTGTGTGTGTGTGTGTGTGTGTGTGTGTGTGTGTGTGTGTGTGTGTGTGTGTGTGTGTGTGTGTGTGTGTGTGTGTGTGTGTGTGTGTGTGTGTGTGTGTGTGTGTGTGTGAGAGAGAGAGAACCTGGATGACCTGCCAACATTAATTGGTTCCATATTGATTCACACACATTTGTGCGATGTAGAGAGAAACAGGAAGTGCAGGGTGATGTCTCCGCTGGTCATGACATGGTGGCGGGGTCAGATGTGGCCCGACACCTTTGTTGTTATTATAGTTGGAGACGTTCGAGGTGACGTGTGTCTGTGAAGGGAACAATGTCTGTCTGAAGTGAAGGAGGCTAAGATGATGTTCGAGCGATGGGCGACTTTTGTACCAATAAAAAACAGGAGAGGAGGCCTTGTCTTCCCGTGTTGTTTCCCCAGATCTCCACTTCGCTCCCTGAGCAGACTCCTGGGATTCGCTGAGAGGAGGCATTGGGACATTTGGCCTTTGGTCTGCACAACCTCAAGATGTTCCTGCGGGTCATTACTGTAGCTCGCGGGTCTGAAATTGAGTACCAACCCGCCGTGACATCACCCGTTGGTTTGCGAACTGCCGTCGTGAAGCCTGGAGTTTCATTAGACCAGCGCCACCTTGTTTTTCTTTTGGAACCAGACGTAGGAGCAGGGGGTGGGTCTGATTGAGAGCTCCCCCACCTACACCTGCAACCATGCGCCGATTGGACGGTACCAGCTGTCAATCAAGCTGTAACCACGCTCCGTTGCATACGGTGCAATAATTTACAAAATGAACATCACGCTGTACTGGAGAAGACTTGAAACCATAAACTCTCCATAAACTTTAAAGGTTATAAATCAAGTGGGAAGTAGAGTCATTTTCTCATAGACGTCGCACTTCTTTCTACGATCCGTGGAGTCGCCCTCTGCTGGTCATTCCAGAGAATACAGGCTTTCAGGCACACATCTCGCACTTATCGCTTTTCTAATACAGACTCTGTTGCTTCAAAACATTGGAATAGAAAATGATCCGTCAGGCCGCCATATTTGGTTTGACTCACGACTGCACCGGTCAGTCTCTCGCTCTCAATGTGAATTGAAGGCAGGTGAGTTACAGCAACAACTGGAGGAGGTTTGGGTCGAGGACACCGGCGGACGGGGGCCTTTGGTTCCGATTGTCGGACACGAGTGAAGACGCAGCCATCTGTTTTTATTTTCGTGTGAAGTATTGTTGCTGACAAGCGACACGGATGTTCAGCAAAATCTCTGCATAAAAATAGGTTGGAAATTAAAAACCAACTCATAACCGTGGGGCGTAACCTCCACCCCTCGGCTGCAACAGGACCCCTCAGGACGAAATGGGCCGAGTCCTGGTTCTCGGTGCGATGGGAACCGAAGCGTTCCTTCCAATCACAGCGGTCCAGTCGTTTTCTTCCCATGCGGCCGCCTGCTGTGGCCCGTCACTGTGGGCAGAGCTCCTGCTGTGTCCCTGTGGCACCGGTCCGATGCCAACTTCTCACTTCCTGCTGCTCTCTCTGTTGGGGTTTTTTTTTTTTTTGACTTGAAGCATGTTTATTTGAGACGAATGTTCCTCCAGAGTAAAGTCTGAGAACCCCCAGGTGGCCCCGGGCGAATGAAGGAGGCGGGGCGAAGGTTGGTTTTCATCAGCCGTGAAGCCGATGTGTGTTTTTGAGCTGAAGGCGGGTTTATTGTCTTGTCAGCCCTTTTTCTGCTGAGCCATTGTGCCAGGTGATGTCAGTAGTGTAAACCGTGGATGTAAATAAAGATGGACGACGCGTCCTCCCACGTCATGTGTCACTATAGATCGACTAGTGTTGGAACATGAGAAGCTCCGCTTTGAATACTCTTTAAATACACTTTCTCCGTCGGTCGTCATCGTATTCTGGTCCGACACTTAGCTTGGTACGTTGGTTGCAATAAGTTACGTGATGAGAATTACATCTCCGACTGCAAGTGTTGTCCATGATTGTCCAATGTTGTCTTTCAGCGTTCGTTCCTCCTTCTCACGGAAGTGCCCGGAAAATCAGAAATAGTGAGGCAGGAATATTGAGAGAACTCAGTATCATGACTATCATGACAGTATCAACGACCTCCGCTCACTGCAACAACTGCAACGGCCTCGTCCCGGGCTCACGTGACCCGTTACTTTCTAAAGGCCTGAGGTGAGCGCAGCCTCAAGGATGAATTCTTTTGAGGTCAGTCGCTGGTTTCACTGTGGAAAAAGAAAAATAATCCCGGAATGTGTTTTCAAAGTAGAATACTTTTGTGCTTCAAGATGAATCTATGATAAAAACAAATTTAAAAAAAACACTTTTAGAACTTCAAGAGGCAAATTCCCTGTTTCGCCAAAGTTTTCCTGCAAATATATTCAAAGTACAAAGGAAACTGACATTGAAATAAAAATGAATAGACGAGTGAAGCTCTCAGGTGAACCTTCGTCAGGGTTCACGGGGCAATGGGAGCAGCTTTTGTGCCGATCTCATCTTTGTGTGTTTGCTCTGTAAAGCGCTTGTTCCTCCCACAAGGTGGATTATAACTGTATGTCATGTCCCACTCCCTCTTTTTAAACACCCTGGAAATAAACCGGCACACGGGCAAACGTGCAGCTACAGCAAGACCCCGTCTTCGCACTTGAACTCTGCTTTGTGTGTGTGTGTGTGTGTGTGTGTGTGTGTGTGTGTGTGTGTGTGTGTGTGTGTGTGTGTGTGTGTGTGTGTGTGTGTGTGTGTGTGTGTGTGTGTGTGTGTGTGTGTGTGTGTGTGTGTGTGTGTGTGTGTGTGTGTGTGTGTGTGTGTGTGTGAATACCGTCTAAAAAAGGGGTCCGATGAGTTTGCCGTGCGGAATCGCTGCAGAGGCGGATCTTCCCCTCAGAGAACCACCCCTCCACCCCCCACCCCACCCTTCCCCACCCCTCCACACTTCAATTCCAGTACTTGTGTCGGATCAGTTTCATGCAACTTGACCCCCCCATATTCAAAAATAGTAATAGTCGTCAAGGTACTGTGCACACAGATACACTCAGATCAGGAGAATTATTCTGTTTCCGTTCCACCTGCTGCTTGCGAAAAAGGGACAAAACAAGTTTCCTTGCCGTTGCTGTTTCATAGAAAAGGAAACGTCTCTCAGTTTCCCCTCGAGTGTTAGATGGAAAAGTTTCAGCCCTGAAGTATGATTTGATCTTCATTAATGAACAGGGTGTTGTTGCCGTCAAGGCCACTTACTGTACGTATTGTTTCAGGGGCCTCTCGGCGTGTGATGACCTCCCCTGACAGAGGACACATGCTCGTACATTATCTCCACACATGTTCACACCCACTCTCCGTCCCACAATGCTCCGCCAACTGCGACGGCTCGTCGTACTGTTGGCGGTCCAGCGGCTCGTCAGGCTGCGGCGCGATTCTTCGCACTCGTCCGCTACTTCGCACGAGCTCGCCAGACGACCTGTTTGGTCTCTGTTTGCTCACATGTGCGGCTGAAACATACTGTGTGTGTGTGTGTGTGTGTGTGTGTGTGTGTGTGTGTGTGTGTGTGTGTGTGTGTGTGTGTGTGTGTGTGTGTGTGTGTGTGTGTGTGTGTGTGTGTGTGTGTGTGTGTGTGTGTGTGTGTGTGTGTGTGTGTGTGTGTGTGTGTGTGTGTGTGTGATTGGATATGACTGTATCCACATTGTCAAGTGTATCCCACAGTTTGGTCCGTCTTTCAGAAACTAAGAAAAAAGTCTTCATCTGAAGGGTTATTCTTTTTTTTTGTTTGCTTAACTTTATGACTACTTAAGAATTTACAAAAACTCAATTAAACCGTAGAACGAGTGCCAGGTCTGTGTGGGAACCATAAAAGTTGGCAACATTTCATGGGAATACATCCTGGAGTTGTTGAGACGTTCTAGTCGCGGACCAACAGACGGACCAGCATCACTGTCAGGGTTTTATATATATATATATATATATGTGTGTGTGTGTGTGTGTCATCAATTGTTGGATTTGAATGGATTTGCTGTTCTTCGGCGACGCGCTTCTTCTCGCGGGCGGCCTCTCGTCACATCTGTCGGTGCTGCACAAAAGGCCCGAATGTGCCTTCTTAGAAGGGACGGCTCGAGGGGCCCCTCGGGAATCATTCTTCCTCATGACATATTCTGTGAATTCCTCCCGTGTTGGGTGTCTTCCTCACAACAAGACCCCCTTTTTATTCCGTCTCAGGGACGACACACACACACACAAGCCGTGTCAGTCTGGAGTCGCTCTTGTTCTCACAACACATTTGGAAATAAAAAAGGAAATGCTCTCCACGACCATCTGACGACCCCCCCCCCCCCCCCGGCATGACCTCCCGACCCCTGTGGTCGAGAATCGCCGGGTTAGATGACGGAGAGAAATTTGCAACTTTTCTGATAATCGACGAATCATTTCACAGTAGAAGAAAAAATGCAAAGGACTTTCCCGACTGTGAGAATTTGCTGCCTCTCCTGGTTGTACAACATTTCACCTCGTGTTGTCTGAAGCAGTGATGGGACAGATATCCGTTGTTGTTGTTGTTTTCTTTTAATATTCCAGGGTGTGGCAGGAGCAAACAGGCTATTCTGAGCCGCTGACCCGAGTGGTTTGTCGTCTGTTTTGTGTATCTGTGCGAGGACGGGCTGCAACAACTGCACATGGAGTTTGATATCACTTTCGAAAGAGGGGGGCGGAGTCAGGTGGCTCATGGCGCCAACGCAATGACATTCAGCAAACGAAAACTTAATTCGCCCTTCATCTTCTCAAATACTTCTGAGATCAATGGTACAAATTATGCGGTTCTCGCGGAGATGAAGGGGACTTTTTGGATTCTATTCCAGGGACGAAAAACATATCTGAACATAAAATGTAATTTGGCCTCAATCTAATTAGGGTCAGTTGGGGTAACGGGCGATATTTCAAACATGAGCGATGATCACGTACATTTCTCGCTCATCTCCGATCATGGCACCGAAACATCTGGCGTCCGGCCGAGAGGTGAATTCTTTTGGGGGGGGGGGGGGGGGTTTCCGCACGGTAACCGATTTCGGCACTCTCGCAGAACAGGAAGCGTCTGAACGTGTCTAGAAAACGGTGCAAAGTCTCGTTGCTGCATGCTTTGTACATCTTTGAACTCACATCATTTATGATCTTTGGTATGTCACGGTTTATTACAAGGTGCAGAATGGGACGCGTGCTATTAATATTCGAGTGTGATGTCTTTATTTAGCCGATGTTTCAGGTGTGTATCTTCTTCCTGTCAACAGTTGAGGATGCAGTTGATCTTTAGGTATTTGAGACGCAGCCAGTTCCGAGTTTGCGGCATTGGAATAAAAATGTGCCGATGCCAAACCATAGAAAAATATGCTTTGAGCTCACAATGGCTAAGTTTAGTATTTGGACCCTTATTGGATTTAGCAGCAGCGTCGATGGCAGGACAAAAGGATCCGTACGGAAAAGCACATGCCGACTCCTCTGCGAGTCCAAAACGACAGCGATATAATATTCGATTAAGACACAAAAGAAGCGCTGTGGTGTGTTTTTGTGCCGTTGAAGGAATAATGAATCAGAGAAGCTTCTCAAGATATCCAAGATAATTTGATAGACTTTGATCCAATATCACATTCTTGTTTTAAGTCACAAGCGTTTGCTAAATGATTCCAAATTTCTTTTCTTTTCTTTTTTTTTTAAACATATGAGCGTCTTGCTGTCGTCAATTAAACGGACTAATCTCAGACCTCGTTGCCAAAACACTGCACTCGCTGCTGCTGCTGCGGCTGAGACTGGATCCGATCCACCTTCGGCCTTACATGCATCCATTGATTGTGTATTGACTGGACGAGCGAGCGACCGATCGATCGATATCCTGCCTCCCTGAATCATTTCTTTCCTCCAGCACACGCGTCTGTTACACGCCCACGGCTTGAAAATGTGCCGACGTTGCGCTTCCATTTGTCCGGCGGCATGAGCGCCGTTTTCTCACACTTGACCTCGTTGTTTCGGGCACGAGAGCAAGATGAAGGATCTGTGTGTGTGTGTGTGTGTGTGTGTGTGTGTGTGTGTGTGTGTGTGTGTGTGTGTGTGTGTGTGTGTGTGTGTGTGTGTGTGTGTGTGTGTGTGTGTGTGTGTGTGTGTGTGTGTGTGTGTGTGTGTGTGTGTGTGTGTGTGTGTGTGTGTGTGTGTGTGTGTGTGTGTGTGTGTGTGTGTGTGTGAGGCAACAGGAGATTTGGGTCAGGGCTCAGTTTGGTTTCCGTGTGGATATAAACAGTGTTGTGTCTGAATTAAAACCAGACCACAATCTTCCCCTGACCTTGACTCCAGCACTGTGAGTCTGAACATGACCGGAGAACAGAGTGCGATAATGCTGTAGTCACTACAAGGGGATCTGTGAATATTTACACTACTAACACTGTGCCGGTTCACAATACACCCGTTTTGAAAAAGGGCCAATTTTTTTTCGGGGACCCTGGAGGCAGAGACACGTTCACCTCTGTCCGCAGACTCACTGCCCCGCCCACGATGCTGCAAAGAAGGCAGCCCGTTAAATTCATACTGTATTAACATTTAACATGTCGCGGCGTCCAAATCGCACCCAAGGTCGACACTGCACTTCTTTGGGCCTTCGACGAACACCCGCGCTCGAGATCCGCGAGCCACAGACAGGGATCGACGTAGTCGCTGGCTTGTTTTACGTTTGCAGTTGAGCACATGGACATTAATTCCAGGAGACGGGGGTTCGTCCCCGCCGGGCGTCTTAATGTCACACCGAGCGGCTCCTCTTGTTGCACTGACAGTGACGGAGGAGCTCCGAGGAACATGATGCTGAGTCACCGTCGTGCTGATGCAGAACTCAGACTTCAGCGTCAGGCTATTTGAACCTTTTACTCAGACAAAACACGCGCGACGTCACACTCTCTGTTTCTTGGCCGCTTGGATCCAGCTGTATGTACTGTACTGTTGTGATGGGATGTGATGCTGCAGCGTGACTGCTATTGGCCGAGGCGCCCCCCCCCCGTGAATCACCGCGAGGATGAGAGACGGGACGGCATCAGGGAGGGATAGGAGGGAGGGAGGGAGGGAGGGAGGGAGGTGGGCTCCTTGCTTTCACAGTTTCTCCGCTGACAGGATTTGTGTGCAGCGAGCGGGGGCAGCCGAGAGAGAGAGAGAGAGAGAAAGAAAGAGGGAGTGAACGAAAACACTGAGCTGCCAACTCCTGTGGCAGAGGGAGGGAGAGAGAGAGGAAGGGAGGGAGGGAGGGAGGGAGGGAGAGAGGGAGAGAGAGAGAGAGAGAGAGAGAGAGAGGAAGGGAGGGAGGGATAGAAGCAGCCCGCCGGGAGCCCAGAGACATTTCCATCCTCCGGTGTGGCGTGTTTTGGTGCCGAGTCGACCTTGAGGAGCTCACACTCGACTGTCTGCAGCCCGAGGCGGTCGCGAGGGGGGAGCATGGATTCCGCGAGGTCCATCCAGCACGAGATCAGCTCTCTCAAAGGTACACCTCCCGACTTTCTGTTTTCGTCAGATGCTGCTTGCTCACACATCGGCATCCCCGCGGCTCTTGCAGGGCCGCCCCGCTTACCCCCGCACGGTTTCCTGCCCGGTGCGGGGAAACTTCCTCTCCGCGTTATGCTGCAGATGTCCGGCTGAAGAATCCGAGTTGAGCTGCGAATGTTTCAGGGATTGTAATCCTCGGTTTGGTTGGCTCACTCGTGGATGAGAAAAAGGAAATGAAAAGCTTTTGTGTTTTCCCTCTGGCGTGGGGGTCGGTCCAGGGGTCAGGGGGAGTCACTGTGCTGGGACGGTGTGTTTTTATGAGATGCAGTGGGAGGCTGCTGCAGCATGCGGCACGTTTTCAATGCGTCAGCGCCGGGAGATGCAGCGTGGGGCTGCTGCTGCTGCTGCATCGCCGCGGTAACGGATCCGGTCCAAGTGTCGCTCCCTGCCCCTCGGTCAGTAGGGATGGGGGATAACCTGGTTCCTAGTCACCGCGTGGTTCCCCCGTGCTGCGCGGTCCGGACGCAGCGTGGCTCCATGTTTTTGCTCTCACACTGGTGTTTACATCGGCGATGTCCCTTGAAGGCGTCGCACCTCTGGACCTCAGCGTCACCGAGATGAGAAACGCAGCGATGCCGCAGCTCATTTCGTTTGCAGGTGCACTTCAGAGCTCAGGTCTCTGTTGGTCAGAAGCTGTCGCATTCACAATCATCGTTACTTCCTTTTCTTATCAGTGCCTGATTCAACTTTTATTTCTCTTTTTTCCACTATTTTAGACGGTGACGTTTCTCGTAAAAAGCCAAGACAGATAAAGACAGTTCTGTAACCTCCTGAAGGCCTTCGTAACATTTTATTAACCTTATTCTCTAATATTTAAGTTAATATTAATCAATTAGGTTTTTGAAAAGATGTCGTTTTGGTCATTCAATTTTGGGGTATGACATTTTCAATGATGTTTAAGAATTTGAATAATACTAGAGCCTGACCAATATGGTTATTATGGTTATGGGCTGATGTCTTGTTTGGGATTAAAAAAAATTCAGATTCCAATATATCAGCTGATACATCTAAAAAAATTGGCAGTCATTCCTAAGATGTCGTTATCAAACGCTCATGACAATGACATGTCAATGAGGATCAATATTGTACAGTTTAACCATAAACCTTATTATAGATAAAAAATAAATTAAAAGAAAAGCACGAACACAACCAAACACATAGAACTTGAATTAAAAAAACAAACATAAATCCAAATCTTTTTTTGTATTGTTGGGTGCGTAAAGTAAAAGTTTGCATATCACCGATGTGTCTGTGTAAGGTTCACATTGGCACTCGACATCGCTGTGGTTAATTGCTCAACTTGCCAAGTCAGACATCCTTCAGGCCTTTTTCATTAGTCCCTCATTAGTTAGACAAACTGAGCAAAGTGCAGTTTTCTTAAATTGGCATCCGCCCAGTAAGTCTGTATCCGCAGGGCATCTTCATTTATTCCCGATCCTCTCGTCGTCGTCGACGCCCCGCAGGAACCGCGCTGCGCGTCGTTCCACGGTCAGACGTTTACTGACCGACATTTACGGACGCCTCAAATTTGGGAGCGTCCGAGCGAGGCCGCCGGGGAAAGTGACTCAGCCCCAAAAAAAGCAGAGGGGCCTATTTTTAAAAAGCTCCACATTCTGTGCGGAGCTGAGGTTTTTGCTCGGGCCTCTCCCACTCTGAAAAATGTGGTAACTCTTTTTGGACGAGGCATTTTTTTTAAATCCTGGAGAGGGATCTGAAGGAGCAGAGGCCCAGAATGTCCGTCCCCCCCCCCAGGAGGGCGGCGGAGACAAAAGCTGCCTCGCTCCACTGAGCGCTCCCAATGGAGCTCGGTCAGACTCGGTTCATTTGTAAGCCCGTCGTCACCTCCGGACACATTTGCCGCAATTGTCCCGCTTCCCGTCAGCTGCTTTGTTTTTCAGCCGCTCGGCGCAGAATCTGCTCTTTGAGCGCAGGAGCCCGTTTGATGATCTTTCCCGTATGTGTTGGGACACGCCGGAGACGCGGTTGATCAGCGGCCTATAGTGACCTACAGTGACCCGTCGCTGTTCCCCCCTCTCTGACTACCTCCCTCTACCAGCCGGATCTGGGTCTTGACCCACATATGTTAAGCTCATTTTCAGGCTTGTGCAGTTTTCCGACAATAAAAGCTTTTTTGTAAAACTTTGCAGGAAAGAAAATCCAAGGGAAAGCTGCATTTGGCTACTGACCATTTGGATCAGAAATGTTTCACTGGCATGAAGGATAATGACCCCCCCCCCCCCCCCCCCCCCCCCCCCCCCATTTCTCTTTTTTTGATGTTCTTTAGTTTCCAAACTTCTCATGCTGCTGTTTAAGGCTGCGACTACGCCGCCGCCCTTTAGTTTTCAACACCTTTTGTCCGCACCACTCCGGAGAGTTTGTGCCAAGTATGGAAACGCAGCGGGTCCCCGGCATCGGCGCACGGACGGGCGGAAAACGGAGACGTCTGGGCACGAGGACGCAGCCGCCCGCGTTCACTTCCTGCTTGCTTCTTGTCCTCACGACTCAACTTCCGGCGTCGAGGGCCAAGCGTTGGACACAGCGACCGTCAGCGAGAGTTCCACCTCGTCGTCGTAGGTGGATCTTCCGAAAAACAAGCAGCCAACTGCAGATTAGCTGCGATATCCAGTTCAAAGGAAGCCGAGGGGGCAGGGGTCGGCGCACTTGACCCCTGGGCGGTGTGGCGTTACGGGAGCGGCGGCCGGCGAAAGGCCCGAGCAGCCCTCCGACATTTGGCAGGTTCACCTCGTGAGATCTGTACACACACACACACACACACACACACACACAAGTGTGAGAGCTGTTGCCTTCAGATTTAGGTCAAAGGAACAGTATTGTCGCGTCACTATATTTTCTGATTATAAGAAATAAAGGTCCGTCTATTTCAATGTGCAGCATCAGAATCAGCGTTTTCCTTTTCCTCCGTCGCTGCACGTTTTTTTAAAATGGGTTCTCGCTGGGTTTGTAAAAATCTCCATGTATCTCAGTGCAGTTGTACGTATCAGGTGGCTTCATTCATCTGGTGTGTGTGTGTGTGTGTGTGTAGGATGTTGCGGATGCATACTGTACATCCTGTCTGTGCTCCGTGCTCGGCGACCACGGGGCTCGTGTGTCACTCTGCCCGTCAGTGCTCGGCAGCTCTCACTCAGATGCCTCAGCCGCCATTTGAGCCGCAGGAATCGCGGGGCGGACGACCGCGTGTCACATTCCTCACCTGTTTCTGTCCGGCCAGGCGTGTGATTCACTCCAGATGGGAGAACTGGAAAGTCTCCGTTGGGTGTGTGTAGAGTGTTCACCCTCGAACCACATGCACAGACGGAGACAGAACATTTGTTAAGTTGTTAAGTTTGAATCTATATTTTTACAATGGCTTTCATGGCTACGTGTATGTCTTTAACACATTTTCTACCTTTTAAGGTCAATAACTGGTTCAGTTTTATTACTTTCTAGAGCTGCAACCGTTTATCTAATAATCGACTAGATTAAATTAATCGCCATCTATTTCGATAATCGATTATTCGTTCTTATCAATTTTTTTTGTCAAAATTCCCTGATTTCAGCTTCTTAAACGTGAATATTTTCATGGTTTCTTTGCTCCTCTGTGACAGTGAACTCAATACCTTTGGTGTGTGGACAAAACCAAACATCATCTTGGGGATTTGGGAAACACGATTGACATGTTTCATCATTTTATGGACCAAGCAACGGATCGATTAATCGAGAGACTAATCGACAGCTTAATCGATGGTGAAGATGATTGTTAGCTGCTGCCCGAGTTCTTTCCAGCCACATCAGGCTGCTGTTCTCGGCACGAGTTAGCGGAGAGAGGAAAAAAAGACGATTAATCAAAAATCCAAAAATTGAATAAACAGAACAATTTAAGGACTAAAATCCCTCAAGTAATGGAGAGTTTTAATTTGAGGTATAATGCCTGTCAGTCACGCCGGGTGACAGATTTCGCCCCCGTGCTCCTCGGTGAGCGGCCTCCTGCAGTAACTCAGCTGATGTGATTACATAATGTCATTAACCTCAGGGTTCCTGTAGTCCGGGAGGGGCGAACCACCCCGGTAATTTGACACATCCTCTCCCTCCGTCTAATCCTCCGCCCGCTGGGACGCAAATTACACTCGCCACGCCGCGTTATGACAGGGGGAGTGGAAACAGGTGGTGGTGGGGGGTCACTCTTAAAACCACCTGTAAGATGGAAGGAGGTCAAATCACTGCAGCGTCTCCGGTTCTGCCGGAGTGTTGCCAGGAGAGGCCAGCAGGTGGCGCTGTCAGTGAAGCAACTGCAGGACCAGAATCACGTTAGAGGCCTTAATGAGCCTGCACAGAGCTTTTTCCCATTACAACGGGCTTCATTATGGTTCCACTGATTTG
The DNA here is from genome assembly GCF_022379125.1 of Scophthalmus maximus. NCBI lineage: Eukaryota > Metazoa > Chordata > Actinopteri > Pleuronectiformes > Scophthalmidae > Scophthalmus > Scophthalmus maximus. The sequence goes on along the minus strand of NC_061536.1, from coordinate 12,332,004 downwards.
ATTCCTTGTTCCCGCGGTCTGCCAATTAACACCGCGAGAGACGTTTTTCTTCAATTAGCTCTGGAGCTGTTGTAGCCGTTTCGCTCCAAGTTCCTTTTTTTTTTTTAAATGCCAATTAAATGTTAAAGAGTATATTTTCTTCTTTTCGGAACAAGCTGCATTCTCGCCCACCGCGTCTTTAGCCTGTGCTTCTTCTTGCTTTTGTGCTTTCTACTTTGTCAGTGCACTAATTATTACTTAAGTGATATTTACAGACCTGCTGATGGAGCTCGGTGCCTCTGCAGCTGTCACGATGGAATGTTACCATATTCCATGAGGCTGAAAGTAACTCGAGCTCTGCCTACATGTTATATATATATATATATACCGTGTACTATATTTTTTCTTTATGTAACTAGTGGTTACATTCGAGCAGCGGGACTGACGTTTAAGTTTGTCAGTAATTGTGAGTCATAAAGCCCTCACCCTTGTGCCGCGCTCTGCCCGGGACTTCTCGTGGCATGAGACGAAGCTATAAAAACCCGCAGGAGCTGTTTGTTTCGCCCAAACCCTCTCGCCGCAAACGAACAAAAAAAACGGCCAACGAGCGCCAGCGAGACGCCCCCGCTGGGTTCGTAAACGAAAACACGCCCTTTGCTTTGCGGGCTGCGGGCGAGCTCGTCGTTACCCGGGCGCACTTCTTTCTCATGCCGGTGCAACGAGGATGGGGACATGTGGACGGAGTTGAGGGGTCGTTTATTTTAAAGAAGGCCCCTTTCACACCGTCGGCGGTGGGTTTATGAGGAGGGCTCTGCGAATGGCATCCCACGTATTTCATGCTGACAGTGGCCTCAGAGTCTCCCCTGAACCAAAGAGGGTTTGTGGGACTCTGCCAACGGGGTCTTCTGGTGGTCCGCCATTGAAAAAACACCATTGTTGCGCCCCGGTGGACGCATCGCCCATCACCCCGGGTGATGTAACACCCCTCTCACAAGAGGCTGCAGTTGTTGACAGAGCGTCCTCTTCGACTGGCAGTTCAGTAGTTTAGCACCTATGAAGATACTTTTCTTTACAGTCTGACAACTGGGGTGCTTTAATGAGGCCTCGCTGAATCCGCCAAGAGAAATGGGAACACTGGAGTCAGTCAAGTGTAATTATGTATGTGAGGTGCTGTCCAACGCGGGGGGCAAGACGGAGGCACAATCAACGGCAAACATCTGGGCTTATTGTTATATTATACTGCGCATGACTGATTACTCCCTGATCTATTTTTCGAGTTCTAGTTTTTTAATCCGTGTTGTTTGAAAGTCGTCGCATCCCTGCGGTCGCGTACAAATACCAAAGAAGCCAAGGAGTCAACTTGAAGAAGATACTTCGCTGACAGCGAGTCGCAGTATAAAACCCCATTGAGCATATTAAACGGTATCAAAACATCCATAGGAATTCACTCCCACAGCATATGCCATTCCTCCGCCGTTGACTGGAATGTTCAGTATGTTGTAAACAAACGTCGCTTGGCCGATAGAAGACAAAGAAAATGTTGCTTCCAGCGAAGCTTCTGAGTTGTGGCACGGTGCAGAAGTGTAGTGGGGAGATCAACGGCGCCAGATACTCCAAAGTTTTGCTCTGGAATTTATCTTCAATCATGCAGGTTGGATGTTCCCAGGGTCAGGTTTGTGTTTTGTAGACTGGAGATTAAAGTGTGTGTGTGTGTGTGTGTGTGTGTGTGTGTGTGTGTGTGTGTGTGTGTGTGTGTGTGTGTGTGTGTGTGTGTGTGTGTGTGTGTGTGTGTGTGTGTGTGTGTGTGTGTGTGTGTGTGTGTGTGTGTGTGTGTGTGTGTGTGTGTGTGTGTGTGTGTGTGTCTGTCTGTGTGCGCCTGTCTGTCTGTCTGTGTGTGTGCCTGTCTGTCTGTCTGTCTGTCTGTCTGTCTGTCTGTCTGTGTGTGTGTGCGCGTGTCTGTCTGTGTGTGTGCCTGTGTGTGTGTGCCTGTGTGTGTGCGCGTGTGTGTGTGTGTGCACATAGTATGAAAAATCCCTCTCTCCAAGATAATGTCAAAACCAGGCTGCGCCCACTTCGTCCTGCCAGTTTCTGCTATTATGATTTTCTTTTTCTTTTTTTCATCTGAAAAACGTTTTGAAGGTTAGCTGAGGTTTTACGAGGTTCATCACCATAAATCTGTGAAAATGAATTTTTATCATCTGAAGCGCTCTGAAGGTCGGCTGAGGTGATGAAGCCGCCGAGCGACTCCCACTTCCTGGAAGAGTCCCGTCTGTTTCTGCGGGTTGCCAGCAGCAATGCTTTCGCCTCTGACCACCGCTCTGGCCGGTTGCTGTACTCACTCACATTTCTACCGTGTGTCATGTTACCATGGTTACTGGAATTCCTGGCCAGCCACGCCCTATCATTTTTGATGACTCACGGTCACACCAACTCTCATGTTCCTTCCTCTTCTGTTGCCATGGGTTAGGGTTAGGTTTCCTCTTAATCACACGACGCTCTCGTGATCTCAAAGTGGCAAAGTGCAGTCGTCCATTTCTCCAACTCCCTTTTTTTTTTTTTAGATCAGCAGCCAAAAAATGGAGTTCTATTAGATTTTGCACCGCGCAGCGTTTTAATCCTTTAAATGCGTAACATCATTTCTGTCGACGCTGCAGCAGCTGCTGCCTCTTGATGCGGTTTTCTCGTAACAAAGGCTCAAGTGTTTTGTTTGTTTTTGCCAAATCACGGTGAGCAGGTCGCGGCCGCGTCCATTAGCTGCTCAGGGAGTCGGCCATTTTGGGCTCGGTTGCACCCTCAGGACGGCTGCAGCCCTGAGTGGTTTGTGCGGAGGGAGTGGTCCAACTGGTTTGTGCCGCTTTGCTTTGTCGTGCCCGGCGGTCATTCGAAGATTGACACACGACGTGTCTTCCTCATACGTAACATGCCGCGGGTTGTCGCAGGTTCAACTTGACATTTCCTCCTTGTTGAAATGGCGACGTTCGCGTCTGGCTCTTGCAGTCATGAAGGCGTGAACGCAGGTTGAGGGGCTTGAGATGCTTCCTGAGCCACACATTGGGTGGAAGTGTGAGAGTTGCAGGATATAGTCGAGAGTTTATCACCGCGCTGGAACGCGGAGGAACACTCGGCCTGCCAGCGGAGTTGAATGGGTCTGTTTTAACGGCGGGCCACCGTCACCTCGACTTGTCCGCATTCTCTCGCCCTCGGACCGCCTCCGCCATGGCGATGGGCTTTCATCGCGGCTCGAAGGCTTATTTTATTGACACCCTGGGCAAAGGTTGGGGGCGAGTGGAGCCGTCGTTTCATGGCAACAGCCAGTTCACACGGGAAAAGCCGCTCAGGGCAAGTTGCCAGCGACGCTATAGGATCAAGGAATCGTTGACCGCAGAGAGAAGGGGTACAGATTGTTTTCGTTCCTCATGGCCACCTGAGTGTCGGTTTGTGGCAACCGAGCAAAGAGTCTGCAGCCGCCGTTCCGTTTGATTCGGAGCCACAGGACAGGTAATGAGGAGCACGTGGAACTGGCAGAACGCCCTTCGCCTGGTATGATCTGCAGCGGAGCCTCGTCTGGGTGCTTGTTCTACTGTGCCGTGCCTCAGAGGGGCGGGGTGATCCGCGCAAAGTTCACGCTGTCAATCACTAGAAGGTAAAAGGTTTTCGATACGGCACATCCTATTGTTTTTGTGCACAGTGGCGTGGCGCTGTCTTCATTCGACTTGAACCTCGACCCCGTCCTCAGCAAGCCCACCGCCTCCTCCGCATACTTCTGCTCCCGTTACGAAATGCTGCTCCCAGCAGAGACGGGAAATCGGTTGCACATCCATTGTTGTTGACGAAGAACGGGGAGTGAACAGGCCAAAGGTGATTTTTTTTTTGGGAACTGTAAAATGGTATCGCCAGATGTGGGGCGGGATTTATTCCTGATATTAAAGTTAGGAGAAAGACAGTTAAAATAGAGCAGCTGTCCGCCGACACATGCAGGGAACTCGCCATCCCCTGCAAACGTTTTTTTCCGGACCTCCTGTTTGGGAGCTTGACGAGGGCGTGGTCACCGCCCTGGCCTCCATGTTGCGGTTCCGCCGTCGGAGGTTGAGCAACAGAGACTCAAAACACAGGCGCGATTGTCTTCTCCCCTCGATGGGAAAGAGATGACTCGATGGCTTTTTCCACTTAAAGGTTCTGCAGGCTTTGGCTGGTTCGGGGATGTGAGACGTGAGCTCGGAAGGGGAAAAGCAGCGGAGACCTGAGATTATGGACTGTCAGTTCTCTCGCAGTCGCCAACCATTCCTCGAACTTTCCAGAAGACGTACATGAATTCTCTGACACGCCTTGAGAAAGGGAATAGCGACTTTGACAGTTTATTAAACGGTGCGACCTTCATCAGTTGAACACACGGAGAGTGTTTTTCATTTTGCACCCTTTGCTTTTCGTTCAGTCACATGTTAAATGTCCTCCGTCGCTCGCCGCGGCTTCCCCCTGTCGTGTGCGGCTCTGATCTGATGGTGGTTTCCTATCAGGCCTGCCGATCGTGGCTTGTGGAAGCACGCAGCCCACTTTCTCAAACAGGAGGTCACTTGTGCAGCGGCTTGGCTCTCGACGAGATACCGCGGTTCAATGTTATCTGGAAGGGGGAGAAAAAAAACGTGTGTCTTTGAGCTGATGTGATGATTGTGTGGAGATGTTGTGGAAGGACCTCAGGGCGACGAATCGACTGGAGGCCGTGGGGCCTCGGTGAGGCGGCTCCAGTGTGTCCATCTCTGTTGGGGAAGACCGATGTTGATGATGACTAGAAAGATCTTCGCGACCCCCCCGTCCGTCTCATCTGCCCGTATAGAGACTATCTGGGCGTTGCTATGGGCGCCGCTTTCGCGAGGCCGGGCGAGAGAGGGATAATTCAATCTTCTGATGACACAAGCGATGGCCTTGTCATTTTCCATACGGCTGAATAACGTCATACGGACCAATTAGGTGTCGTTTTAACTGGATTATACCTGCGGTTTAGCATCTTGATTAAAAAGATGTATTCATGTTATTGTCTGTACAACGTTCAGTGATAATTGTGGGGAGATTTTTACAAACCAGGGATTCACTTATTCTGGATTCTACATATCACAAGGCAACTGATGTAAAGAGACAAACGCGTAAAACATCCCGGCAAATATTACATTACATTATCAAAATTACACTTTGTAGATATTAGTTGTTTTTTTTCTGATGTGGAGAATTCAAGCTTCAGATGAGGCAGAAAGCATTTAAATCGAACCTACACACTGATGTCAAGTTATTAATCTTTATATCTTACATATATTTTCATCCATTCCCTGATGTGAAGGTGTGAAGGCGTGGCAGCGTTCGAGGAAAATGTGCGCGTGTGTGTTTGCGTGTCACGGAGTTTCAGGTTATTAAAAAACTGAACTTTTATAATTTTTTTGTTTTTTAATCAAATTTTGCAATGGGTCAATTTGACCCGAACGCCACATAAGGGTTAATGTTTGTGCTCTCACTCTTGTATGAGCATTGTCATAGATAATAATAGATATTTTTTATTGAGCCACTGAACATTGGAGGTTTCACTTAACATATCATAGACGGTAAATACAAGACACATTTCTTGCGTTTGCATTCAAATGACCGATGGAGGTAATCCTGCCATCTGCTGGGGGAGAAGTTTCCCCCTTTACGCTCTCTCCTTTTCACTGCGCTGCAAATGATTCACATGCACATCCTGTTTGTTTCGGATGCAGAACCACCCAGGCAGGTTAGTCTTCCCACCGTGTCGCCGACCGGCACGTGCAGCACCTTAACAGGTCGACTCAAGTGAAACGTTGCAGCTCGTGGCAGATCATGAGCCTGTCATATTCAACTGCCGCGACTGAATAGCGCTCCATTGTCCAGGGGCATGAAATGTGACTAAGCGGAGGCTGGGAAATGTGAGTCCGATTAAGCCACGCTCAGCTTTTCCTGCCCGCGCCTCCGCAAGAAGGGGCCAGACGAGAACATGTGGCAGTTGCCACCTTTCGTCGGCCCCCGTCAGTGTCTCTTGGCCCAATGAACACAAACTCCGACATTTAAAAAGACAGCGCTGGGTTTGAATGGAACACGGCGGGCCGCGGCTCGCACACGCTGACAGATCGACGCAGATGAATCCCTCCAGAGACTTCATGGAGGCTTTGATTCAGCACGGCCAAGGTAGGGAGCCCCCCACCCGTCACCGGGATCACTTCTGTCTTCTTACCAAAAGGTGTCAGCACAGAAGTGCTTTTGCGGAGGAGCTCGTCTGCGTGTGGAGGGGACCGGAGAGGATGGGGGCGAGGTGCAGGGTGTGTCTCCCTCTCACCGCCGCTGTATCAGATAACGGTGCCGGCGGAGAGAGCTTCTGTGTGTCGGCGATGAGGCGGCAACACAGACACGTTTTGTAGGTATTTTTGCGTACGATTTCTTTGTCCCAGATGAACGGCAAGTTTGTATTTCAGAGGGACGACGACCTTGTGCCGGATACCACCCACGCTGCCCGGCAGTGTCTGGGATCATGTTCCCTGGTGTGAACTCTGGGGGAGTGGGGGTGTGGAGGGGGGGTCCCGAGGGGGCCCGAGGGTAGGACCAAGGCCTGGCTCCTCCACGTCTCCCCCCCCCCCCCCCACACACACACAAGATAGCTCGGGGTGAAATAGCAGAACCGAGACACATTAGTCATTTTTTGGTGTGGGGCTTATTAACTGTGGGATTGATTAGATTATACAGTAGTCTGCAGAGAATGTCAAGACAAGTCCAAGTTGTTAAAGCGGCTTGATCGGATCAAAACGCTGAAGGACGTTCAACTCGCGCTTGTGTAAATTCAAAACATGTGGATGCTCGTGTTCGATGAGCTGCTTCTTGCTTCTTCTTTTTTCGCGCCCCCCCCCCACTATAAATCACTTAAACGCTCAACTAATCGAATTGGTGCAAAACCTAATCGCTTGATCAAATACATTTTTTCCTCCGCACAGTTTATCCTCAAGCGTATTAATGAACAGGGAATCTGGAAATCATAATTACAGTCGTGAAAAGATGAAGAAAATCCCCCCCCCCTCCCCCCCCAAAAAAAAGGAAGAAGCACAACATCTGTCCGAGGCTGCTACTGTACAGAAGTGTGTTGATATGACTCACGCGCCCGGACAATATATCGCGCGGTTCGCTTCGTTACACGGGCTCAGTGCTCCGTCCTGTTCTGACTCGGAGTCCGAGGCGATGCAGTGGCCGTGCAGTGCGATCCACATCCTGTGGATATGTGGACATTGCTTCCACAGAGACGCCTTTGTTGCAGCAGCAGCAGCAGCTTTGCTGGCAGAAGTCATGTTTTCCGCTCTTTGTATAAAAAATCCTGCCCCCCCCCCCCCAATAAAAAAACCAACGTGAATGTGTCCCCATGAGATGCTGTTTCCACTGCCGAGGAGGGGAAAAAAAGAAAGAAGCCACAAATCAAATCAAACTCGCGTTGGTGTTTTCACTCCCCAGCCGAGCCTCCGGTCCTCTGTCTCTCTCTCTCTCTCTCTCTCTCTCTCTCTCTCTCTCTCTCTCTCCCCTTCTCCTTTTTTTTTCTTCTTCTTCTTTTCTTTCCTGCCTTCTTCTCAACACGCCCCTCTGGTTTTTGATCGGAACGTAGTGTCGTGGGGTCAGATCTGACTCCCCGGCACTTGGGGTTTTTTGTTGCTCTAAAAGTTGTGCAGACTCTGCGTGAGGATGGACCTGTGCTGCTGTTTGTGTCGAGGAAATCAAGACGGTAGGTCCCGTTCGTGGCTTTTGTTTTTTATTGCATTGCGGCTTTTAGTCTGTCGGCGCAGCCGGGGGATGCTGCAACGGGAATACGCTGGGTGGACATTTTTCCAATTCTTGCATTTTCCGTGCCCCTTCCCGAGGACAGGGCCACTCCCAGCATCCGTACCATCCGACAGGACGGTCGGGTGGAAGCATCTCTGACGTGCCCTCCGCTGCTAAACCTTCTGCTGTAAAGGGGGATGTTTGTCATTGAGGCTTCAAACTCAGAGCCAAATTGATTTTTTGAACTTAACAGGCTGTACTGTGTGTGTGTGTGTGTGTGTGTGTGTGTGTGTGTGTGTGTGTGTGTGTGTGTGTGTGTGTGTGTGTGTGTGTGTGTGTGTGTGTGTGTGTGTGTGTGTGTGTGTGTGTGTGTGTGTGTGTGTGTGTGTGTGTGTGTGTGTGTGTGTGTGTGTGTGCAGAGCATGCATCACAATATGGGAATCATTGAGCTAACACATGGCATGTGAGGAAGAGTGGGAGTGGGCCGACTCCTCCCACGGGGTGGGGGGTGTTGGAATGGAACTTTTTTTTTTTCTTCTTCCAGACATCTGTACACTGCTCCCCTGGCTTCAGGCCCAATGCGCTCCACTCTCCCCTGCAACTAATTCGCCAAGACTTTTATTTTTTTGGGGGGGGGGGGTTTGGTTCGAGAACCAGAACGAACCGCCAGCTCATGTAGAACCAATGAGCCTTTTCTTCTTCTGCGTGGCGAGTCCACTTCTTCCTTCTCACTTCAACTCCTGGTCTTCTGGAGGCACATTGAGATTTTTCTTTTATTCCATCATACTGAACCGTGCTATTGTGGTGTAGCGTTCTGCATTCTGCATTCTGCGTTCTGCATTCTGTGTGTATAAACTGTGCTCATGCCGTGCGGTGTCTTGGTACGGCTTCTATTTCTGCTCGTTTCATGGAGGCCGGTTGGCGTTCTGCGCGTGGCCCCGTCTCCGGTTGCCGCACAGCATTTGAAAGTGACACCGGTTTCTTCCGCACGCCATCTGATGTTCTGACAACAACGGAGACCAACACTCCTGTAATGTAATGTAATAGTGTGATGTCTCAAAAAGTGTGAAATCCTTTTTGCAGTTACAGCTGGACTTGTGAGGGACGATCTCATCGCGCGCCAGGGGCTTACAGTTCTCGCAATAATCTATAGTTTAGCGGGTGAAGTTAATTCTAAAGGAGTGTTTCTTTCATCCTGAGAAGCAGACATTGAAAATGTCTGAATCGTTCTGGTTTCAGGGCGAAAGTTCCCCTCGAGGCTCCTCGCTGCTTTAATGACAGAGTCCGTCCAGAGGGAAGAGGAAGAAGCACTTTATGATTTAAGGGCAAACAAAAAAAAAAAAGAAGAACGTGCTATTGAGGAGATTATGAAACGGCAGAGAACAGTATGTAGTTAAATCGGTTTCTGGGAAGCTTCTCGTCACCGGTGGTGCTGTCCAGGCATATGGGAGCATTTAGCATTTAGGCAAATGTGTGTTGAAGTTACATAATGAACGGATAGCGAGTGGGCGATTTCTTCTTTTCTTTTTTTGCGGGGGGAAAAATAAAGTGGGCAAGTCGTGGCTCCAGTACATAAACGTTTGGAGGAAGGGGTTTGGCCTTGGATGATCTCTCACTCGTAAAAACAAATAATTGAAGAAAAAAAAACCACGATGGAAAAAATGAACTGCAAAGAAAAGAAAATCCCACGGAATGAATGAGTTGGAAACTTTGACTCGGGCTCGAGGAGGTTAGAGAGTCTTGCTTCTTATCATCTGTGTGTGTGTGTGTGTGTGTGTGTGTGTGTGTGTGTGTGTGTGTGTGTGTGTGTGTGTGTGTGTGTGTGTGTGTGTGTGTGTGTGTGTGTGTGTGTGTGTGTGTGTGTGTGTGTGTGTGTGTGTGTGTGTGTGTGTGTGTGTGTGTGTGGGCCTTATATATTATTAACTCCTGCAGATAGGCTGCAGCAAGCTGGGGGGGGGCAGCGAGCCAAGTTCCTGTATTGGGACGAAACCGGTCGAGTGACTTGGAAGAGGATAAAACTTCTTCTTTTTAAAAAACAAAAAGAACCCTGTCAGATTTGCAAAGAAGTAGATCCAAAGACGGGTGAGAATAGAAATAGAGAAGGAAGAGAGGAACTGTAAAAGGACAGGGGAAAGGGGCAGGGAGGGAGGGAGGGAGGGAGGAGGGCACCTCCGCCAGAGGAGTGAGTCACAGGGAGGGAGGAGGGAGGAGGGAGGAGGGAGGTCTGCTCTTTCGTTCGTCTCTCCGTTGTAAAAAGCCGTGGACAACTTGGCTGCAGCGCTTGTTTTTAAAGTCCGAGATGGCACCACACCCCTAGGCGCTCCCCTCCCTCCCACCCTCCCACTTGCCCCCCTCACCTTTCACCCACCACCACACCCCCCCCACCCCCACCGGCCCGCCCACCTGTCTCCCTGGACTCTCCACTTTTGCACCAGGCCCGATGCCGGCAAGCCCCCCTGGAAATGTGTTCCCGGCCCTGGTGGCTCTGGGCCACGTTGTCACCTTGATCGTGGTCTGGCGGCTGCGAACACGCAAGAAGGAAGGTAAGAACAGGCGGGCAGTCGCTCTGCGCACTTCCCAGGAGATCGCACGAGCTGTGTTTGAAGAGGAAAGGCAGGTCAATGTTATTTTCCCCCGTGCAAATAGTCTCTCGCCGGCTGTCCTCGTCCGTCGTCTCTGCTCTCTCTCCCTCTCTCTCTCCCTCTCTCTCGTCCTGTGAGGTTTTCTCTTGTGGCACTCTTCCCCCCTCCTCTCACACACGTCTCAGCTTCCCGTGGAACGGAGATGTCGACGTTAACCCTGTAAATGCTGACTGCGCCGCGGTGACGTCAGAGCTGGAGAACTCTGGGTCCACAGGGGGGGGGGGGGGGGGTTTGATGTGCAAACCCCTTCAGCATCAGCTTTGGCTCTTTTCTTCCTTTCCCCCTTTAATCTGACTTCTGTCTTGGCTGGCGTGCCGGGGCACTTCAGGGCGACTTGACAGGGGGGTTTTTGCGTCCCCTCCGACTATTCCGAGTATGTTAACGACAGCTGTGGTTTTGGTCCTGGAAGAGTTCGGGAACTCGTTGGGCCGGTTACTTATTGGAAATACTTCTCGTCTGGAAATGTCACGCGCCGTTCATGTTGCTGCCAGTGGGGAAAACAATTACTGCGTCCGACCCACCGGTGGGCCGAGAGGTAACCTTCAGGCACCCGTGGCTTTTGTGCCTGAGGCCTGTTGACACAGCTCGCCGCGATGGCGGCTGTCGACGGCCACACCTCTGCGTGCCACACACACACACACACACACACACACACACACACCCTGCGGCGGATTAGCGGATGACAGCCCGCAGGTGCAGATAAAAAATATTAAAGAGGAACCGGTTTCGCCACCCGGGACTGATACAATCGGGTTGAACTCGCGATAGACGGCGAAGAATTTGCCCCGAGTCATCCTGCTTGGAGCCGGTCGTACGAGAAAAAGTTCCTCAAACGATCCGCAGCGTCTTTAGAGTGTTGGTTCGTTAGGTGAAGCCAGGCTATCACTCCCAGTTGTCTTAGTCACGCGGCAAACGCGCGCCCCGTCCCATTTCAAAGGAAGTCGAGGACGCGCCTTTCGGCCGATAAGCGGTGTTTTCACAACAGTGACCTGCCCGAGTTTGTTGTGACAGGCCGGGCTGACTCTCGCGGCGATGACAGTTCCTCAGAAGACTTTCTCCTGAAAGGGAAAACACACATTGCAGAACAAAGCCCCCCCCCCCCACAAAAAAAACCCGACAACCAATAGAAAGAAGGGATTTGTCCGACTGTAGCTGTTCTGTAAAGTGTGCACAGGCCGGAGCGCTGATCAAACAACAGGTTGCCCTGGGAGACTCATTTGACTGGCAGACTGGAGGGCAAACATGACGTCGCACAAAAAGAGAAAGAAAGTGAGCCGCGCGCTATCTCCGCCCGTCGGTCAATATTCAAAGGGTTTTGCGTCGGAGGAGATCGGCTTTCAGCTCCGCTCCTGCCGCAGTGCGGAGCACATTCCCCTCGTCCAGGACTCGCTCTGTGCTCCCGACCACGTGCACCTTGGAGCAGAGGAGAGAGGGCGGCCGTGGTCAGTGTCCACATCGCAGGTCCATTGCAACTCAAACATCCGTCGGAAGGACACGACTCTGAGTTGAGCTGCAGGTCGTCCTGGCGCGGCCAAGGTGCCTTTGACACCGCGGGGAAGGTGGAAGTGGGTTAAAAGTGATTTTCACCCGGAGCCAGGTTTAAAAAAAGCTCGCCGCCGCACATGCCGGCCGGCTAATGGCGGTGAACTCGACACCGGGGACCGTCGGTGGGCCGCGTATCCTGGATACAGTCATAACACACTGGGGGGGAGGGGGAGGGGGGGGGGAATCATCACGCAGATCCTCGGGACCTTTTTCCGAAGGAATCTGAGCTCTGTGACACAGAGTCACTTACACAAAGTGATTATGTGTCTCTGTGAACCCATGGACGGCCGGCGAAGTTCTGTTCTGAGGCGAAGTTAAAGCCGCCACTGTTCCTCGGCCACGAGACTTTCCTCAATGTTTTTTTTCTTCTCCCCTTCGTGTGAGGCTCTTTGAAGAAGCAGCGGCCTTAACACCGATTATGTCCAATCCGTTCAGGAAGCCACACCCAAATCTGCGCCGGGCGTCCGCGCGGACCACCAGGCGCCTCGTTCGAGGCCCTGCAGGATTTTGGGTCGGATTTCGTTTTGGGGGGCACGCGGTGGATACGGCTGTGACTCACTTTCCTGTCCACTCTCACTTGTGGCAGTGATTGCAGACTTTAGGGAGGGAGGACAGGCCGCGCTGCTGTAGCTGAAAAGTGGAAGAAAAGGAAAAGCACAAAAAATGCCATCGAGTTGAAGGACTGGAGCGTCGAAAAACAATGCACGCCCACCGTGTCGCCACATGCCCTTCACAATAGCCAGCCGCTCTAGTATTAGTCGGCCTTGTCGTCTGTCGTACAGTACAAACAATACTGTACGAACGACACCGGTGCAGACAGACAGACACCGGTGCCAAGGTCATCGTTGGATTAAACAGATCAGGTATCATGCGGTTGTTTGAAGAAGCAAACCTGTTCTTTTAGACACTGAACAGAAATATTGCTCTTGTGCACAGATGCACATTGTAATTCTGCTAATTGTAGATCTTTGCTCTTAAGATAATTCTTAAATAACTTTTGGTACTTTGCTCTTGGAATATAAAGCTACATGTTTGTGCTTTTGTGGTCACACTTACAGTCATTTTTTTCTCCCAACTTCTGGGTCACTATGTTCCGACAGGGAATGTACAGACGGTTGTTCCATTTAGTCACTGAAGTCTCAGAGACAGATGTATACTACCCCATAATAAATGGCATTTTATGGCCCTGACATAAAACGTATTTACAGTCACGGGGGCTCGTTGTTCGTTGTTGTTGTTGTTGTTTTGTGCCTTGGCTTATGAAAATAAGCCAGAACCTGCTCGTGAATGTGAACTATGTGAGGAAAAAGAAAGAAGAAAACAATGCTCCTCTGTTGAGTTATTTATTACCTACAGCTGCTGTGAATGTGGCCGGAAAGTGATGTCTTATCAGACCTGCAGTGCAGTCGCACTGTGCCAGACGACAGAATAGAAATGAAAACGTCAACGTTTATTCTGCTTTGCGTAAAAGGGCCGGGGGGGTTATGCAATCATGGGAGAGGCACAGACATCACACATGTAAAAATAGGGACATGGCGTGCAGAGTCCCCAGGAGTGTATGTAACACTGCTGTGTGTGTGTGTGTGTGTGTGTGTGTGTGTGTGTGTGTATTTTGGGGATGTCCCTCCCTGACGCGCTGCAATGGCACATGTCGTTATTACGCACTACGCATAGAGAGATCGGCAGGAGGAGGACGCACAGCGGCGGACAGTTCATTTCACCAACCAAAACAAAAGGGGGCTGGACTTGTGGCACAGTGCCTGCAACCTGACACGACCCTCTGTTTCTCTCTCTCCCTTCTCCCCATGTGGCTTAGATTGAGGAGAGAGAAAGAAAGAAAAAAAAGTTTTGAGGGCTGGTTCCACACGCGAGTCGGGGGGCGTTTTCCCAAGAAGAGTCTGGCGCCTTTTTACGCGCGGCGGCACAAACACACACCGCGCGGATGGCCGGAGCGGAGGACACGATGCGCGCCGCTGCTGCTCCTGTGCCGCCCCGCCGCGGAGGCGTGGACTGGGAAATGATGTATCGACGAACTAATTACATCCACGAGATGCGATGCGAGGACGTGGGCTCGCATCTGTACAGCCGCATGTGCTGCGCAGGTAAGGTCCGGGCGCGCGGCTGGAGCGCGCGTCTCCATCTCTCGCGGTCCGTAACAGGAGGAGGAGGAGGAGGAGGTTCTGGTGGGGAGGGGCTGCTGGTGTGCTGGCAATGTCGTTAACCGTTTCCCTGCCTCCGCCGCAGTAGCAGCGAGTCCAGAGGGTCAATGGAGTGCGCGTCGAGGTCTCTGAGCAAACTTGTACTGTTGTCATTAAGTTATGGTTTGACTTGTAGCAGTCGAAGCAAAGAAAAAGTATTGCACACGAGCATTAGTAATAAGTGAAAATAATCTCCTCCTCTGCCGCATGAGCCAATGGTCATGTGGAACGGAGATGGATTAATTGTGTGACAGAAAATTAAGCCCTAACAAATGTTGATGGTTATTAAGTGGTTTGATTCATTTTTAAGGCAAAAACTTAGACGTCAAACTGAATATGTTTTTGGACCAAACACACAATTTGAATGTGTCAACTTCAAGGCACATGAACTTTTGATTAATATTTTTAAAATAATTTTCTGACTTTGGATAAACCAAATAATCATTAGAATAAAGAAACGGATCACCCGCCACAGCCCTGTTGTAACGTTCAATGTTGTGTGTGTGTGTGTGTGTGTGTGTGTGTGTGTGTGTGAGTGTGTGTGTGACTCCACCCGAACATGCAAAGTGAATGTAAACAAAACACAACTTGCTCTTTGTTGACTCTCTCACATCGCCCCCTGGATGTGAGACAAAACATTATCTGTCAATTTCTCTGATCTTTTTTTTTTTTTTTAAAGTGCTGTGAGAAATCCCAAATTTCTTTTCTTTCCGTCCAGCAGTCAGATTTCTCCCGAGGTTTGAGGCCAGTCAGAACCGCTCCACTGGAAACTGTGTACGCTTGACGGACTGGCAGCTTCTGTGTGTGTGTTTTGGCTGCGTCGCCATAGCAACCGCTCTCACAAATCAGTTTTTTCTTTCCCACAAATGAAAAGTGACTGTCTGTAAACACGAGTCTCCGGGGGCCGAAACCTTGGACTTTCTTCACAGTAGCCTGAGCTCTGATTAGATCAGAGGAAAGAAAATCTGTCAGCTGCTTAGTTAGACATTAAAGTTGATCTTTTTTTATATATATATATATATATATATTCAGACTTTTCTCACATTCTGTGCTGAAGCCTCTCCGACAGCAGAGGGAGACAAACGAGCGTTCAGAGCAATCTCATCCTCCCCTTTTTTAATTGGTCCTGGCTGTCACATCTGCAGATCACTAATCAGGCAAATATCCATTCCTTCATATTTTCATAACCAGTAGAGTATGAACCCCATGTGGAGCTGATTATCTTTCGTTCTTTCGAACACAAACTGCCTGCAGATCATGCTCTTATTGCTCAAGTCTGCCGGAGCCTTCTTTATTTATCGATGGGAGGACAGAATGTGGGCAACTTAATGGGCAACTTCAAACGGCCACGTTGCCCAATAAATATCTGTCTCATTGCTTCAATGTGTTCTCGGAGTTTATCGTCCATCTGCATCTCCCTTTTTTCTTTTTTTTTTCCTTTTTCCCTACAACCACTTGAGTATGTTTTTGGAATAAATTTCCACACACCCAATGATAACAGACAGATCTTTGTCTTCATGCTCTCCGCCCCCCCCCCCCCCCCCCCCGCTTGATCAGCCCCCATAATGCCCTGCGGCGGCCTCCGGCGTTTCCCCACCTTTTGCGAACCATCCAAGATTCATACCATCACCCCTCCATCATAAATCCCCAACCCCGGGGGGGCCTGCGGACCAGATGACATCCCCGCGTTGATCGACACGCCCCTCGCCGACGCTGCGGGCTGTCACTGGTGGCCGTGTTATCGCAGAAAGGCGGCTCCCACCCCCCCCCCACCCGTCTGCGAGCGGGGCGGGGGCGCACCCTCGGCCGGAATGCATACCTCTCCCTCTGTCATTGTAAATCTCCTATCAGCGTAAATCCGAGTGCTCGGGCTTATCGCTGCGTGTTATCGCCGCAAGAGAAAAGGAGAACCACGCACACAATACTGCCCCGTGTGCACCGAACCGGCCTGTGGTTGATAACGGCTGATAGGATTACTCTTTAAACGCAATCATGGCATCAAAGAGCTTGTTCCCCCTTTGTGCCACTGTCTGCTGGCGTCATTGGAACAAATTCAGTTTGGTTTTTTTTTCCCTGCAGTGTTTCGGGGCCAAAGAAGCACAAATGCATTCGGGCAAAGGAAAAGCAATCGCCCCCGAAAATTCTCCAATTTGCTCTTCTGCACAAATTCTGCACAACTTCTCCCGACTTTTTGAATTTTCGGTAGTTTTTTGCCAAGAATATTCCAATTTTGTGTCTAGTTTTAAAGACACCGAAACAAAACAATGAACTGCGTTAGTCACTTTTTAGTCATTTATCTTCCTATTTTTTTTAATTGTAGGTTTTCATTCCTAGTTTACACGCAGCCTGCAGCATCGGGGGCTGGGGGCTGGGGGCTGGCAAGGTGTGTTACATCAGCGGCTTCCATCTTCTCAAGTCCCGACAGGCCGCCTCCCTCTGCTGGCATCCCAAAAATCTCTCTCCTTTCACAGTGTTATGTCAGCATCTGCGCGGACAACCGATGCTCCCAAGGGTGAAAGGTGTCGCAGGTATTCAGGCGCTTCAAGCGTTAAGGGGCTTTTAAAAAAAATGGTATTTACTGCGTGGAGAAAAAAATGTGCAAACGTATTGTTTTTCTTTTTGCCCCTCATGCACAGAGACGCACACTGTTCAGTCAGTCCACACAGTCAGCGACAATGGCGGCTCTGTGTCCGGCGTAATGTTCTGCCCGCAGCGCGGTTACTCCGTGAAAGCCCAACTCTTACTGCCTCTTTGTCTTCCTCTGTTTCGTTTGGGTCCACTTGTGGTGCCGTCCTGGACGGACAGACGCTTTTTTCATGCGAGACTGGGCAATGCATCAGAGAAAAAAAAATGATCCGAATCAGACGCTTCAAATAAACGCTCGGGCCTCGCAAGATCGTTCTCATGAAGGAATCTTTAAGTGCTTCTATTCTTCCCGCCGCTGGAGTCGCTCCAGTGGAAGGCCCGCTCTCCCTCCTGCCGCCTCTCGTGCACGGAAACTAAAAAACCCCGGTACGAGTTTGCCTCTTGACCGTGTGCTGATGGAGGAAGAGAGGTTCATGCTCGGGGGTTTTCTTCTTGTTGTACCATGTGCAGAAATGCCTGAAGGCAGCAGAGTCCTTGTGTTCAAGAACAGACTGTTCACTAGCTTGACCTCTGAACCCTTTTTCTTTACGATGATGATTTCCCAGTTGGGCTCCATGAACCTGTCGTAGGTAGTTTACCTGATGCTTTTGTCAAAAGTGACTAGGAGCACAGTGTGAATTGCTTTTATTTATTAAAAGCTCTCCAGAAGAACGACCAGCCATTGGTTCGCATTCATTCATGAAAATGAACCCACTTTTGAGAATAAAATTTCTTTTTTTGCCGGACGGCGCCGCAGTTTTGAGCCGGAACACTCCGGGTGGTGCGTTCAGGTACCAGATTTAAGAGCAGCTCTTAAAAAGAAAAAATATGGGAGCGCACATCCTCGCACACATCAGGCTTGCAGCTGCGTTCTCATGCAACGATAATAAAAAAGGGAATCCAACTAACATTTATGGTTTGGAATTTTTTGGGCAGCAATAATGTAATAAGTACATATAATCAACTGAAACATACAAAAAAGTCTGAGACGTCAGTGTGTCTGTGAGGGTCTTTGCTGGGGCTCAGCGAGATACTGTAAGTGGAGGCGGTGTCTCCCCCGTCTCACAGATGGCTCTGTGGTGAATGACAGCCTCTGACATTGAAGCCCGCAGGCAGGCATTTTGCAAGAGCTGGTGAGAAGAAAAAAAAATAAAAATAGGAGCATAGACAGGGCGGGAAAAAAAAAGAAAAGAAGGGCGGAAGACTCATGTTTATCAGCTGCATTGGTGGCTTGAACACACCCACTCGACTGCAGGAGCCTTCGCGGCCACGCAGAGTTCCAGGTCCCGCTCGACCTGCAGAAGTTCTTTTGTGATCACTGGCTGAACGGCGGCACGGCGATGGAGCAGAGATTCAGGAACTACTCCTCTGACAGTGTGGCTAGTGACGGGGTCTTCATAGAGGACCTGCACTACCAGGGGATGCTCAGGGCCACGGACCACAGGAAAGGTAGAGTTTGTCCTACTTGGTTTCCAGGATGCTGCTTCTCGGTAGTTTTAAAGTCGTCGGTACTTTTGCTCTGGCTGTTCTTTATTCAATTTTTTAAGAAAAACAAATGTAACGGTGGTTTAACGCCTGAATTTGTGCGGAGTCCGGTTTTGTCCGTGCTCGTCCCTCTGCCAAGCCACTTCGTGTGTCATCGATGTTCCTCTTTTTATTGGTCAACTGTGCCAGACACCCATTCGGCAAGGACGAGCAGACCGAAGAGAAGAAATACGTTTCACTTCTCGTGCGAAATTCTGATCTGAATCGTTGCAAAGAGTAGTTTATGGGGAAAAAAACTTTTTAAAGAATGACATTGTTCCTCAAATCATAAGTCAAGTCAATGCATTTTTCTTTTTTGTTGTTAAAGAAATTCAAAACTATCTTCTAAACATAGTTTTTTTAAATGCAATAATCAGTCGCAAAAAAAATCTAATATAAATATATAATTAATATTAGTAATACAATTTGCTAGAATATTTCAGATACTGATATATCCACCAATAGATGAACTGTAAAAATAAAACTGGCAATGATACCTTAGATGTCTCCATCAATTCATTATGTCACAGAAATGTATTTTAGGATTGATATTTTACAGTTTACCCATTAACTTCATTGTTAATTAAAAGAAAAAAATGCAATCAAACATATAAAGAACTTGCATCAAGGAATTAAACATGTCCTTCTTTAACGTCAAATGTAAACTGAAATGCACAAGTTTTCATATTACCATACATAAATGCAAATACAATTGGTCTTTGCAAGTCTGTACTGATTTCATCAGTAAACCGTACTGCATTTGAACGCACCGCGATGATCTCTCAGGACGACCTGATACAGTACGTCTCATCTCGAAAGTTTCTCTGGCTCAGAGGACAAAAAGATAAAAACATCTCAAGTCTGTAGCTCCAGGCTACGGGAAAGAAAACAACCTCAAGCCAAACAAACACATTGTTCGCAGCAGGGATCAGTGAAGTTTGCTTTTTCTGCGTCGGGTGATTTCACCGGTCTGAGTTTAAGGAATGTCACGAGCAGCGCTCGCCTTGATCCCATCACAACGTGAGACAGTGAACGCGTCAACAACAGGTTGTTGTTGGTTGTTTCTTCCTGCAGGATTTAATCCCAACTGACGAATCCTTCAATCACCAAGTCTTGCTCTGGAGCTTAACCTCAACTTCTCCGTGTAGTTGTCTGTGACTCACCGACCTGATGCCACCCTGACCTGGGCGCCGGCACCACGGGGCGTCGCCTCCGCCTTTTTTTTTTTCTTCTTTCCTCTTTCCCTGTTCCCCTTTCCATGTTGTCACGACTGCTACGCCAGCTTTGATCACAATTTTCTCAAATCAGATAACGCAATCAAGCTCCTCACAGTGTGTGTGTGTGTGTGTGTGTGTGTGTGTGTGTGTGTGTGTGTGTGTGTGTGTGTGTGTGTGTGTGTGTGTGTGTGTGTGTGTGTGTGTGTGTGTGTGTGTGTGTGTGTGTGTGTGTGTGTGTGTGTGTGTGTGTGTGTGTGTGTGTGTGTGTGTGTCGAGGCCCACAATGGCTTCGACTGTCTCCTCGGGTTTTTGAAAATGTGGAATCTTAATCACTTTTACTCCGAGACAGGAGTTTTCTCGCCTGCTCGCCACTAGGGGATGAAATTCCAGGGTTCTTTTTGCTTAAACGCAAACGTCAATAGGTTTAGGGGGAAAACATTGCAGAGCATGTCATCACACCGTAAAACCAAAACAGCAAAAGTCTTGCAGGACAGGACATGTTGCTGCAGAGGTGCGAACCTCAGATGTGATTTACTGGTCCCCCCACCCCCCCGACATGTACGACACCTCTCTGTTTCTGGTTTTGACGGACACGTTTTAAATCACGATGGAGCTCAGGTTCCCCCCGGAGTCACCGGCCGCATCTTCTGTCTCTCCGACTTCGTACGTCACATGAGGAGATTCTCGTTTAATCTCGCTCCAAAGTACAAAATCATATATATATATATATATATATATATATATATATATATATTTTTTTTTTTTTTTACTGCCGAGCATCTTCTCAAGCGGCTTTTATGGGTTCAGGGCCCTTCTGAGGGCTGAGGAGATAAATCTTAGTGGAGAGGCTGTCGGCTCTCTTCTTGGGGCAGAACAGCAGAAAGAAATCTGTTGATGTTTAGCAACACAGTTCATGCTTCACGTCTTCTCTCGTGTCCTTTCTGCAGACGAACGGGACCGAGTCCAGAAGAAGACCTTCACAAAATGGGTCAACAAGCACCTGATGAAGGTAAGAACCGACTCTCACTAACGCAAACAGACGCACATTGGACTTGATTGTAAAAAATCTCAGCAAATCCAGCACAATCTCTGCTTCAGTTCACCTGGGAGCATATTTTGAAATATCAATCGTTGCTTTTGGCAAAAGGAAGACGTCCAGATGTCCTTGAACGACCCTCAAAGGGTTTTTTTCCCCCCGTTTGAGTCGAACTCCAGCGGTTTCTTTTGCAATATCTGAAATGAAGTCAACACTGTCCGATCCGACTGGGTCTCACGTTAGGGTGAAAGCAGATAATCTGCAGACAGGAGGCCAAACGCAATCCGGTTCTGATTCCCTAAAGCGAACGTCTGTGGTTAAAGGCGAAAAGCATCCCCAGATGGCTTTTCTTCGCACGTTCCCAATCCACGGCACGCCGCTTGTGTTCACCGCCAGGCCGCGCTCGGCCCGCTCGGGTTTCACATCTGGCTTCCAGACCGCCGGCTGAGCGGCTCCTCGGGGCTCCGCGGGGGGGGGGGGGGGGGCAGGAAGCTCCGTTGCAAAGGACGAATTGAATCAAATTTAAAAAAAGGAGAAAATAACCATTTGTCTCTGTCTGATGTCCGGCGTCTGCCTGTTCTGCCTCTTGTCCCTCTGTTCCGTGCCTGCAGTTTTTTGTATCTGCTCACATCTGATCTGTTTCTTCTCTCCATCCTTCATCCTGTCCTCCCATCCTCTTTCCCACCAGCACTGGAAGGGAGAGGTAGGTTCCTGTCTGTGAGCAGAGTGCTGAGTGGACACGTTCGTTCCTTCCCGCATGCCTGTGTTGACGTTCCCTTTTTAACCTGAGCTTCCTTTCGGCGCGCTAACCTCTGACCTTTCGTTCTTCCCACCTCAACACTGCGTGGGTTTTTTTTTTGTAGAACTGTAAGAACCTTGTCTGCAGTGCAACTAGTTGTTACTTTCCTTCCAGGAAGGAGTTACTTTCCTTTTATTTTAGTTGTAGTCGTAATTTGCGGCTCTGCCCAGACTTCTCTGGAGTGTTCACTTACGTTTCCGAACCTCCGAGCGAACAGCCTCGAATACCTTCGTCTACCGCAGATCATCTAACCCGTTCGTGTTCCCTCACGTGCCAAATATCACAACCCAATCGTTATGATCGCCAAAACTATTCAAATGAGAATCAACGCTCAAATTCGTTTTCCCATTCTATTCGCCGACAGTGACTCCAGTCCCTCGCTGTTTACATTCTTCCCTTTAAGTTCTTCCTTTCTCTAATTTTCTTTTCTGTCAGTTAAGTTAAGTTCAGTCAAATGTGATTGTGTCCCATGTGTAATTTCCTTGCTGCCACTGCTGTGATTCAACACTGACGCTGACACGATGGGAGCGACCGAATGAACAAAAAACAAAATGTCCCCTCACCAATCGATGCAAATGTAACAACTGGAAGAAAGCTGACGCGTGTCTCCCGTCTCCCGTTTCGCAGGCGCAGAGACACATCACCGACCTGTACGAGGACCTCAGAGATGGACACAACCTCATCTCCCTGCTGGAGGTGCTCTCCGGGGAGACACTGGTGAGCGTCGGCGACTCGGCGCCGCCCCTTCTCCGAACCCTTCCCCGTTCTCCTCTCCTCTCCCCTCCCCTCCTCTCCTCTCCCCTCCTCTCCTCTCCCCTCCTCTCCCCTCCTCTCCCCTCCTCTCCTCTCCTCTCCCCTCCTCTCCTCTCCTCTCCCCTCCTCTCCCCTCCCCTCCCCTCCTCTCCCCTCCCCTCCCCTCCTCTCCCCTCCCCTCCCCTCCTCTCCTCTCCTCTCCTCTCCCCTCCTCTCCTCTCCTCTCCTCTCCTCTCCTCTCCTCTCCTCTCGTCTCCTCTCCTCTCCTCTCCTCTCCTCTCCCCTCCTCTCCCCTCCTCTCCTCTCCTCTCCCCTCCTCTCCTCTCCTCTCCCCTCCTCTCCCCTCCCCTCCCCTCCTCTCCCCTCCCCTCCCCTCCTCTCCCCTCCCCTCCCCTCCTCTCCTCTCCTCTCCTCTCCCCTCCTCTCCTCTCCTCTCCTCTCCCCTCCTCTCCTCTCCTCTCCTCTCCCCTCCCCTCCCCTCCTCTCCTCTCCCCTCCTCTCCTCTCCTCTCCCCTCCCCTCCCCTCCTCTCCCCTCCCCTCCCCTCCTCTCCCCTCCCCTCCCCTCCTCTCCTCTCCTCTCCTCTCCCCTCCTCTCCTCTCCTCTCCTCTCCCCTCCTCTCCTCTCCTCTCGTCTCCTCTCCTCTCCCCTCCTCTCCTCTCCTCTCCCCTCCCCTCCTCTCCTCTCGTCTCGTCTCCTCTCCTCTCCTCTCCTCTCCTCTCCTCTCCTCTCCTCTCCTCTCCCCTCCCCTCCTCTCCTCTCCTCTCCTCTCCTCTCCTCTCCTCTCCCCTCCTCTCCTCTCCTCTCGTCTCCCCTCCTCTCCCCTCCTCTCCTCTCGTCTCCTCTCCTCTCCTCTCCTCTCCTCTCGTCTCGTCTCCTCTCCTCTCCTCTCCTCTCCTCTCCTCTCCTCTCCTCTCGTCTCGTCTCCTCTCCTCTCCTCTCCTCTCCTCTCCTCTCGTCTCCTCTCCTCTCCCCTCCTCTCCTCTCCTCTCCTCTCCTCTCCTCTCCTCTCCTCTCCTCTCCCCTCCTCTCCTCTCCTCTCCTCTCCCCTCCTCTCCTCTCCTCTCCTCTCGTCTCCTCTCCTCTCCTCTCCTCTCCTCTCCTCTCCCTTCCTCTCCTCTCCCCTCCTCTCCTCTCCCCTCCTCTCCTCTCCCCTCCTCTCCTCTCCCCTCCTCTCCCCTCCTCTCCTCTCCTCTCCCCTCCCCTCCTCTCCTCTCCTCTCCCCTCCTCTCCTCTCCTCTCCTCTCCTCTCCCCTCCCCTCGGACAGACTTCATTTGTTCCGTCGTATATCCGTTCCCGTGTGTTTGTCGTAACTTCAGCTGTCCTAAAAGCTCTCCGGGTCCAGTACGGTCTCCTCGTCTCCACTCTCGCATGTGTTGAATTTGACTCCTCCGCAGCCCGGTGGACATCTCCGCACAAGGCCGGGGTTGTGCGCACTGCTCCGCGTGGCTCGGCCTCGGCGCCGGTCTGTCGGGAACGCGCCCTCCGGGTGCTGTAGCCTCAGAACACTAATTTTCATGATTTGCTTCCATCGCGTAACCTTTTTCTGCACTGACTTGTTTGACCCCCTGTTTTTTTTCCTTCCCTTTCTCTAAAATCCTGTTTGCTGACCTTTGCCCTGACCTTTCCCCCCCTCCCCTCCCCTCTGCCTCTGCCTCCCTCTCTTGCGATGCTCTCGCTGTGGTAGCCGAGGGAACGTGACGTTGTGAGGAACGTGCGGTTGGTGAGTGGTGCCTGGACTGTGGCTGGCCGCCCCCCCCCCCCCCCCCCCCCCCCCTCCCCCCCCCAGCAGGTGGCTGCTGGGTTAATGCATGCAGACAGTCACACTTCCTGTTTTACTGTCCCTTGTGTCGAACATCGTCCTCCTCCATTTGCCCCGAGCCTCTTTCTCAGGCGTCATGAGTTAGTATGCGAGGGAATAGTTGGTCCAGATGCATGGAGACTCGACTGTGACTGTAAGGACACTCTGGTGTAGAGCTTTTTTTTATTTATTGTGGAGAGTAGTTTATAAATATGTCGTATGAATTTTTACAACAAAAATTTTGTGTAGGGGCTGCACGGTGGCGTAGCGGTCAGCGCTGTCACCTCGCAGCAAGAAGGTTCTGGGTACGAATCCCTGTTCAAACCAACCAGGGCCTTTTCTGTGTGGAGTTTGCATGTTCTCCCCCGTGTATGTGTGGGTTCTCTCCGGGTTCTCCGGCTTCCTCCCACAGTCCAGAGACATGCAGAATGGGGTTAGGTTCATTGGAGACTCTAAATTGACCATAGGTGTGAATGGTTGTCCGTCTCTGTATGTGGCCCTGCGATAGGCTGGCGACCTGTCCAGGGTGAACCCCGCCTCTCGCCCAATGGCAGCTGGGATTGGCTCCAGCCCCCCGCGACCCACAAACGGATAAAGCGGTAGAAGATGGATGGATGGAAATTTCGTATAAGTGGGAAAAGGCAAATCCGGTTATTCTGCTGTATTTGTCCTCGATATAACTTTCTTAGTTAAAGGACCATACCGTACATCCATGTAGAATTCAGTGTCGTCTGCATAACAACAAACTTCTCAGCACAAACTTAAAGCACTCTCACATTTTTCAAATCTGGGTAAGATAAATAGTTGTGCACCCTTTTATTTTCTCATCACTCCACAGCTTCATTTACACGGTGGGATGTAGGTCTGTTTGAGACAAAAGCCTCTCCGCGTTGGGATTCTCCGGACATCGCCGTCGTCCGCCTTTCGAGAGAGAGCGGGACAAATAATCTTGACGCAAAAACCCGCGCAAGTAACGCGATGCGAAAAAAATTCCCCTCGCCTTTGGTCTGAACACGAGACCAAGATTCCCACAGTGTCGGACATTTTGGATTAGTCAATTTTCGTAGATGCTGTTTTTGAATCTGAAAGTTTATGAAAAGGTATATCTCCGACATTCTATGAAATAAAAACATGATATTCCCCCAATGGTTCATCCATAATTTGTAGTCTCTGTCAATACCATGTAAAAACACCGGTATGGTCCTTTAAACTGACCCCTGTGTGGGGTCAAACAGGAGTTTCAAGTTTTGGGTTCCCCCTCACCGTCCTGAAAGCAAAAAGCCAACGTTTTCGCCCCGTGGGTCACCGACGCATGTCACCGCCGTCGCTCCCCGGCTACGAATCGCCAAATGCTTATGGGGCGAAAATCCAAGACATTGTTGAGATGCTAAAAGATGTTTCATAAGGTGCAGGGAAAAGTCGATACAGTAGAGACGATGAGCGACGATGGGCTGAGAGGGTTGTTTATCATTCATCATCATCACGCTTCCGCCTGCACACATCCTGGCTGGATCTCGAATGCATCTCCGGGTCACGTGCAGTGTCTACGGGTCACATCTGGTGACGGCTCTGGCACCAAAACGCTGTGATCACAACCACGCCGAATTTGAAACGCCCACTTCAAATTTGCTGTCTTAAGTTCCCCGCACAGTAGAGTTAGATCTTTCTTTTGAAATCACAGAAGGTCGCTGCCAGAAACACCGAAACACCTCATTACACGGCGGCTTCGCTGCTTGTGCCCGTCGCTCGCCCACCGACCCCCCCCCCACCCCCCCGCCCCTGCTGACGTCCGCTGTTGTCTCGTTCTCTTGCAGCCGCGGGAGAAAGGACGGATGCGCTTCCACAAGCTGCAGAACGTCCAGATCGCCCTGGACTTCCTCAAACACAGACAGGTCGGTGACGGAGAAGGACGCGACTTGTCGCGCGCGTTCACACTCGGTGCTGCATTTTGACTCTGTTTCGTGTTCAATTCACTCAACCAACTTTTCGCTCTCAGGTGAAGCTGGTCAACATCAGGAACGATGACATCGCCGATGGAAACCCCAAGCTGACCCTGGGCCTGATATGGACCATCATCCTCCACTTCCAGGTAAACGCGGGACACTTTCAACGGCTGCTTTCGCTTTAATCGCGGCAGCGAACATAAACTAGGAGATTAGGAATTCAAAAACTTCGGCCTAAGAACAGCCGAGGCGTATTTCCTGAGCTACGTGCAGTGTTTATCTTTCTGAACCACCCAATCACACCGGATCAGATTCCTCCGCCGTATGACTAACGTGCATTTTTCCGACGGTTTGCTTTCATTGCAACCTGGCGACTTTGCTTCCGCTGCAGTCGGGAAAAAAATCAAAGTTTCCTCAGTGGGCCTTTATCGTCATCAGCTTCCGTTCAAGCCTCGACGTTGACACAGCAGTGACAGTTACGGCGCAGCGTAGCCCAGAGTCCGGCCGCCAGTCATCTCCGAATGGGCTCCACTGGACATTTGGCAGCGATTGGCCTCTTGTACTCAACTACCAAGCGTTCGTCGGTGGGCGGATGTGTTTGTCTGACTGATTGAATGTCCGCTCGGCAGATGGTTTTGGTGCAAAGGGAAAAAAGGAGTGGGAGTAGCCGGGGGTTCTTTGATGCCGCCATTTTTAATGTCGGGATGCGGCGGCGGGATCCTCTGACTCATCCCCTCGCGTGTGACTCAGTGGTTCCCATGGGAAAAGCTGCGGCTCGGAAAAACGAGTCAAACTTCGCAGGCCGCGCTCTCCGGCGTTCCAGTTTTTTTCCAGTAGATTATATCTGGCCGGGCGTTGGTGTCGTGTAATGGGGACATTTTGTTCAAGTAATAAAAGCACCAACATCCACGTGGGTCCGCTTCGGACCACATCAGGCGTTCCGTTATTATCACCTCCAAACAGAGCCCCTTGATCTCTTTGTGCTTTTGCGCCACGAAACAATGGTGGACTTCCCGCCGAGCTCCCCCGGGTGCCGCTCAAAGTTTACCGATACACAGGTCCGGGCTGGGATTCTCTCGGCACTTGTTTAAAACGAGAAGAAAAAAAACACAGAGGCGGAGGGCGAAAGGGCGGAGGTCCCTCTTTCCACTGGGCCTCTGAGTCACTCGTTGCCCACGTCCACAGCGAAGGGGTTTCCCTTCTGGACGGAAAAATAGCAGCAGGAGAGCAATGCCTTTCTTATGTCTCCTCCACCCTTTCCTGCAAAAATGATCCCTTCTGCTGTGACTCATCACAAAATGGCCACGGTGGAAATCAGTTGTGGTGAGGGCTGCGTTTTCATCACCTTATCGCTTGGAAACGCCAAATAGATGTCGCAGCTGTTTCTTTCGGTCCGACTGGAGCGTTCTGCATCCAGACAAGTCGAATGGTCAAACAAAGTAAAAACATACAAAGTCAAAGGTTTTTTCCTGCGATTGCTGCTTCTCCTTCTCACAGCGTGGGACTGGTTCGCAGGACCAGAACAGAGCCCTTCTCATGAGCACCGTTCGTACGTCTGATTATAGACACGGCACCGGCAGCGACGGGCGGAGGAGACTCCACACTGCGAAATCAGAGCCAGTGGAATTCACGTTCCACAACGTTCGACGTTTTCACCTTGAAGAAGATTAAATGTGCCGTTTGTTCTAGTGTCCATGCCAACCATTGGTTTTTGAAAGCGCCGCGTGCCCCGTGACTCACAGTTCAGTATCGCAGGCTCCTGATTAAAAAGGAATTTGCCTCCAACGGTCATTTACAGCAGCCCGGGTACTTAGGCAAGATTTAGTGTTTTCTGGGAACGTGCAATTGAACGTTTTTTTTTCACATCAGTGACTCATAAATGAGGCTTTACTTCCTTTTTCTGTCTCGGCGGAGTTTTTCTGTTTCTCTCCAGAGCCGTGACTGTGATGGGTTTCATGTGCGCTTGGAGAAGGAGCGCCCGGTTGTTAATTTGAGGTCTGAAATGTGACTCATCTCACGTCCACAAGGAAATTAGTGTTTGTTTTATGCCCCTTCGAACAACACTTCACTTATAATCAAAGAAAAAGTCATATGGGGCGAAACTTTTAATAAAAGACATCTGTTTACATCAGCTTCATTATTTGATATTTAGTAAGAAGTCATCCGTCTTGATCAACCGTTACCACCCTGGTTTGAGTCCTCCACTGTCCGTGGAATCCGCGCCGCTGACTCCGTCTTCTCCCCCGTCAGATCTCGGACATCCAGGTGAACGGCCAGTCGGACGACATGACGGCCAAGGAGAAGCTGCTGCTGTGGTCCCAGCGGATGGTGGAGGGATACCAGGGCCTGCGCTGCGACAACTTCACCACCAGCTGGAGGGACGGCAAGCTCTTCAACGCCATCGTGCACAAGCACAGGTGAGACGCGGACCGACTCACGGCGGCCGGGGGCGAGGTTCAGGGGCGCCGGGTCCCGCGGTTAAAACGGACGCTCTTCTCGGAAATGGCAAGAAAGGATGGGACAAAAGATTTGAACTAGACACTATAATACAATAAACTACATTTGTAAAACAGTCCAACATGATTGCTTTACGTGAAAATTGTTGAAACAGGATTTGAACATTTCAGGGACAAATAAGATAAGGGAATAAAACGACACGGTGCTAAAACATTAAAAACACAACATCAAAACAGTAAAATAATAAGAAAACAGACAACGCATGTATGTACTAGGATGAATAGAACGCTTTTTGGAAAAAAAGGGAAGGTAGTCCCAGATTTGAGGAGGTTATCTGAAAGGCATGTCGGTGTGGGAGTTGTTTTCCAACCACACACACGTTTCCTGGTTAGAGAAGCTCGGCTGGACTCGGCCTCACGTAACAGTCGGACGTGCATTTCAATGCCGCCTGTTTCTTTGGTTCGAGAGCAGGAATGCAAATTGCATTTTCCCCCACTTCGTTTCACCGCAGCACTCTGGACTTGTCAGGACAAAATGTTTCTTTCTTCTTTTTTTTGTCAAATCAAACCTGTCAGGCTTGAATTCCTCAGTTCAGCACTGACCGTTCTTCTGAGCGCGGGTGGAGCCTGAACTCCGACGGGGGCCCACAGGAAGCGACCGCTGAGCCGTGTGTTTTGGGTGGAGTGCCACTTAAAAGTCTCCGAGTGTGTGTGTGTGTGTGTGTGCGTGCGTGTGTGTGTGTGTGTTCGCACAGACAGAAACCAACCCCCGCAGGATCATCACCACACGGCACAGGAAAATAACACGTAGAGCTGCAGTTGGCATCGCTCTGGTGTGCAGATGACGGGGCGTTGCCTTTGACAATGTGGGTGTAGCACACTGCAGTAATAGTCTGAGAAGAGGGGGGCTGCCCTGGAGGAGCGCTCACTGGAGGCTCGGCAGGTCGCAGCAACGCGCCAGTACTCCCGGCACTCCGCTGTGGATTCCTTTCCTCGAGAGCTGCAGACATGCAAAGGGGACGGCGGAGGGGACGTGTTCACTGAAGACGTTCAGCCAGAGGAGGATTTAAACACGAGCGGGATAACGTGCGAGGAGGAGGCCGTTCCCATATCCGTACCGAAACCCTTTTTTTCCTGTCGCCGTCTCGACTTCAACCACCGCGACGATGTTGAAGCTGAGGCGCAAGTTCCACTCCAAGAGGCGCCTGCACAGCGCGTCCAGCAGCACGGCGGGCTCTGCCAGCGACCTGGACGACCGGGTGGTCATGCTGTGCGAGGACGTGCCGGCCAACGGGAGCTCCTTCGACTCGGGCCGCGGCTCCCAGAGCCCCGGGCAGCGCTCCAGCCGGGGGTCCCGCGGCGAGGAGCGCGAGTGCGGCCCGGAGGCCCCGCGCGTCGTCCACCTGAGCAGGGAGCGGTCGTCCAGCAGACAGGCCTGCTACGCGGAGCGGGAGCGGGACCCGGCCCGGCCGTACAGAGAGTACTACATCCAGAGAGTGGTGGAAGTGTACGAACGCTTAAAATGTGCTGTTCTTGCAAAGGCTTCCTCGGCTGTGCAGAATTTTACTCAATAATCTCTGCACCCTCAATGATAACATGCATACGTGCTATTAAGTTCCCTGCAGAAAGGGGGAATTTCAATCTTCCCTGCGAGTGAGGACTCTTGTTTTTGCTTGCCCTCTCTGGTATCTCTGGAGCCGTCTTATGAAGCAACTCGCCTCCAGCAACACCAAACGTGAAATATGCGAGATTCCATTTCGTACCTGCCAGCCGTCAACGTTGAATTATGACTGGCAGGTAAAGGACTGTGTCAGGGCGAGTCATTTGAGAGTAATCACTTTCTTTTTTCTCTCCCCCGTGTCCGCAGGCCCACTCTCATTGACATGAGTCAAGTGTACCGACAGAGCAACCAGGAGAACCTGGAGCAGGCCTTCAGTGTGGCCGACCGAGAGCTGGGCGTCACCAGGCTGCTGGACCCGGAGGGTGAGACCAGTCGTCTCCGAAATATTCCCTTCAGGGACGATGTGTTTACTTTGGTCTTTTGGCACATTCGCACAGAAGGAGGTTTCCAGAAAAGGCCTTTGAGATGCAGTGTTTATGATCACAAACTGCAATGCACAAATCTAATACATCAGTGACATACAAGTTGTTGTTCTCTCCCTCTCCAGATGTGGATGTGCCCCATCCAGATGAGAAATCCATCATCACGTACGTCTCCTCGCTGTACGACGTCATGCCCCGGGTGCCAGACGTTCAGGACGGAGTCAAGGCCAACGTGAGTCCGACTCCTCTTCCCCCCCATCCGACCGCCGTCATGTCGTTATGAGTGTTACGCAGCAGAGACAAGCGATGGGACGATAACGCACATCTGCCGAAGCAAACGTCTCGCTGTCAATTTGTCAAGTTTGCACATTTCAAGATAGGTTGACTTCACTGGCTCCCGCTCGAAACCGGTGGAGACGCAGGTTCAAGAGCCGGTTCCCCGTTGGACGGAGAAAGTAAAAAACGTCCTCCTCCGGGTATCGAACCTGAACGCGTGTGCCTGTCTCTGTGCCTCAGGAGCTGGAGCTGCGTTATCAGGAGTATTACGAGGTCGTCACCGTGCTGCTGCAGTGGATCCGACACCACATCCTCGTCTTCGAGGAGAGGAAGTTCCCCACCAGCTACGAGGAGATCGAGGCGAGTCGGCCGAATTAACGGCAGTGATGCGAATGGTGATGCTGATGCTGATGCTGATGCTGATGATGATGATGATGAAACCGATGTGTCTCTTTTTCTCCATCTGCAGATTCTTTGGCGTCAGTTTCTGAAGTTCAAGGAAACGGAGCTGCCGGCGAGGGAGGCCGACAAGAACCGCTCCAAACACATCTTCAAGTCTTTTGAGGTGAGGCGTCGTGAAAGTCGAAGGACATTTAAAGGGGGACATCTACTGCACAGTCTATATCTTTTGTGATTTGGGCCAAGAATCCTTAAAGTTAAAGTCATTAATATATTTAACCGAGACAATTTGATTCCGGCCTTTCCTGCAACTGTTGTCATTTAAAAAAAATAACAATCTTAGTGTAACACAAGGCAGAATTTACAGCTGTATCCTTTAAAATGTGATGCCGTCCATTCTGGGATCCAAACCTTTAGGACAAGGGTCTAACGAGCCGACATTCTCACAATCGTCTAACTGCAATGAGCCGTGTGGTGGTTTCTGACTTGGCAGGGTGCCGTCCAGGCGGGTCACGTCAAAGTGCCGCCGGGTTACCACCCATTCGACGTGGAGAAGGAATGGGGCCGCCTGCACGTCGCCATACTGGAGAGGGAGCGTCTCCTTCGGACAGAATTCGAGAGGCAAGTGGGGCCGCGGAACCGGAAAACCTCGTCACATGCTCCCGTTACCAAAGCTTGACTTTAAAAAAAAAAAAGACTGAGTGTGACTCAGTGTGACCACGAGGATGACTCATCTCCGAATGATGTTAGGCCTATTTGGTTTATATAAAAAATGGAACTGAGGTGGCTTTGTGGTGGTCGGGAAGTAGAGAAAAAAATAAACATTCGGGCAAAACACATGACAAGTGTGCCATCGCCACGGCAACCAGAACACGGCCATTTGATAGTTATACTTATAAGCCTGTCTTTTTTTGGAGCTCACATGGTGGACAGGGGCGTAGCTTTTGCTCTTGGATCTTAACAACACTCGAGAAAGTGTTTTTGAAAGATCATCATCTCTGCTCGAGAGGACGGTCAGAGCTCAGTCGTCATGGCGTTTATGAATCATGGATACGATTATAAGTTTCTTTTCCGCCAAACAGCAGAGTGAGTGTTTGTACATTTTTGCCACTTGACTACAAGTTCAGCTTCAATGACCTCTGACCTCCCTTCCTCCCCTCTGTCCCGCTGCAGGCTGGAGCGACTCCAGCGGGTCGTCAGCAAGGTCCAGATGGAGTCCGGGGTGTGTGAGGAGCAGCTCAACCAGGTGGAAACTCTGCTGCAGACGGTAAAAGACACGGAACCTCCAAAGATCCGATGCAGAATTAATCGTGGCCGCATGCAGCGCTGTAATTTCCTTTTTTTTTTGCGCAGGACGTGCGGATGATGAGCGCAGGGAAGCCAGCGCAGCACGCGGCGGAGATGGAGGCCGATCTGGAGAAGGCCGAGGGGATGATCCGCTTCCTCTTCAACGACGTTCAGCTGCTCAAAGATGGACGCCACCTCCAAGCTGAGCAGATGTACCGCAGGTGCGGAGCAAATAATCTCTATAATCGAACTCTGCAACATTTCAAATGACAAACATATGTGACATTACGGATGTCTAGCGTTGGATTGATAGAGACCTAAATGATTAGGCAAATATAACGAACGCTGTCACTAAACGTCCGAGCATTGATTTTTGTAGAGTGTATCGTCTCCACGAGCGGCTGGTGAACCTGCGCAGTGAGTACAACCTCCGCCTCAAGTCCGGTGTGACCACCGCGCAGATCCCCATGACGCAGATCCACACCACGCAGATCCACACCGCCCAGGTCCTGCAGCAGGCCCCCATGAGGGTGCGGCCCGAGCTGGACGAGGTCACCCTCCGCTACACCCAGGACCTGCTGGGCTGGGTGGAGGAGAACCAGCGGCGCGTGGACGCGGGCGAGTGGGGGAGCGACCTGCCCACGGTGGAGTCGCAGCTGGGCAGCCACCGCGGCCTGCACCAGTCGGTGGAGGAGTTCCGCGTCAAGATCGAGAGAGCGAAGGCCGATGAGGTACGGACAGTCGAGAGGAGAAAATACGTTTTTGTATATTTTCTAATGTGGGCATGTAAGACCAGTCCTTAGCTGACCTCTGACCTCTCCTCCCGCTCCAGAGTCAGATCTCTCCCGCCAGCAAAGCTGCGTACCGCGACTATCTGGGAAAACTGGAGCTGCAGTACGGGAAGCTGCTGGTGAGTTACAACACACTGGATATCAAAATAAAAAAAGAGAAACGTACGCAATAAAAAAATAAAAATGACTCGTCTTTCTAGTGAAATGACTCATCAACGAGTCGAGCCCTCTTCCTCTTTGCGACGAGCACATTTCAGTTATTGCCCAAAGCAGCTGTTGACTAATGTCACATCCGCGTCATTCAAACCAGTTGCCTGTTTCAAACCTGTGTCTAATGCTGCGTTCGAACCAAACGGAAAAAAAACGAACGTAAGAATAAAAATAAAATACGAACAAATTAAACTAGAAACAACTGTATCGTGAGAAAAACAAGTGGGCCTTCGGTCGAACCGTGAATGGAACCGTGATGAACGTCTGTCCAGTCCCTCGGAACGTTCCCCAACGCCGGCCGTCTGTTTGTCGCTGCAGAACGCCTCGAAGGCTCGCCTGCGCTCCCTGGACCAGCTCCACGCCTTCGTCACCGCCGCGACCAAAGAGCTGATGTGGCTGAACGAGAAAGAGGAGGAGGAGGTGAACTACGACTGGAGCGACCGCAACACCAACATGGCGGCCAAGAAAGAAAACTACTCGGTACAGTAACAACGTGATGTTCTGATAAGTTCTACCCCACAGTGCTCGCCGGTGATGCGAGTCCGGTCCGTGCTCTCGGACTGACAGCTGTGTGTTGTTGTTGTTGTTGTTGTTGTTGTGGTGGTGGTGGTGGTGGTGGTGGGCAGGGTCTGATGAGAGAGCTGGAGCTCAGGGAGAAGAAGATGAACGTCGTCCAGACCACGGGAGACAAGCTGCTGAGAGACGGACACCCTGCCCGGCAGACCATAGAGGTAGAAGCCGCTCTGCTGCGACAGTTTCCATGCGCACACATTACATTTAACAATCTTAATTCAGAAGGAATAGAATATTTCTCCTCCTCCTCATCATCAGTACTGCTCTCCCCCCCCCCCCCAGGCCTTTACTGCAGCTCTGCAGACTCAGTGGAGTTGGATCCTCCAGCTGTGCTGCTGCATCGAGACCCACCTGAAAGAAAACACTGCCTACTTCCAGGTCTGTTGACACACTTTATTATATTTATTCATTTTTATTTAATATGGCCAGAGAATCGATGGAGAGTTAATTACGGATAAAAATCTGCCAAGACGCAGAACCAACAGATTCTTCAAAAGTATTTAATTTTTTACCTGCAATCTGCCTTTTTATATTAATATTTATCAAATTGTTTTTTTATTGTTTTTGTTCGGTTCGACAGTATACGCTTGCTGTACAAGGAATTGCCCCTCGGGGATAATAAAGATATCGCCGCAACTTTCAATTGTCTCCTCTTCTTCTTTTTCCCCGTCCAGTTTTTCTCCGACGTGAAGGAGGCGGAGGAGCGGATGAAAAAGATGCAGGACGCCATGAAGAGGAAGTACACGTGCGACCGCTCCATCACCGTCACGCGGCTGGAAGACCTGCTGCAGGACGCAGCCGTAGGTTTCCTCCATCACTGTCTTGTTTTTGCGTCGTTGTTTCAATCATTCAGAATACCACTGAAGGGTACAGTCCTATTGTCCAGGCAGGAAACTGCAATTTCCCCGGAGATAAACCTACAGATTTTAAATCCTAACTTCACAACAACTGTTTTCAGTCTCGATTTCTAATACACACCCCCGCACTTTCTGTCGGAACGTTCTCCGCAGGACGAGAAAGAGCAACTGACGGAGTTCAGGACTCACCTGGAGGGCCTGAAGCGGAGAGCCAAGACCGTCGTCCAGCTGAAACCGCGGAACCCCACCACCCCGCTCAAGGGCAAACTGCCCATCCAGGCCGTGTGTGACTTCAAACAGATGGAGGTGAGCACTTAGCACTGTTAAGAGCGCGTGGATACAAATCAGGCAGCCCGCTAAACTCTTGCGCAATCCTGTTCTCGAATCCTCGGAACCAGATCACGGTCCACCGGGGGGAGGAGTGCGCCCTGCTGAACAACTCGCAGCCGCACAAGTGGAAGGTGCTGAACGACACAGGCTGCGAGTCGTCCGTGCCGTCCATCTGCTTCCTGGTCCCGCCCACCAATAAGGACGCCGTGAACAGCATCGCCGGGTGAGCTTACATTTGAGTTCAAATTAGAAAAACTAACAAAGTCACACATGGCGCTGATCTTCCTCCCACGTGTGCCTGCTTTCCTCAGACTGGACGGGAACCTCCAGAGGCTGCAGGCGACGTGGCAGACGATGTCCGTGGACATGAGGAGTCTGATGTCGTGGCAGTACCTGATGAGAGACATCCACATCATCAAGACCTGGAACGTCACCATGGTAACAGCAGACGGCCCGAAAACATGAACATTATATGAATCGTTTTTGATTTATTCTCTGATATTCCTTTTGAAGAAGTCAGACACTAATTACTTGAGTTTTTTTTTCTTCTTTTCTTTTTTTCCTATTTTATCGGCATGTGGAAAATGAGGCTAAAAATCATGTAGGTCTGAACTAGACATGAGACAATACTTTACCTTAGGAGTGAATAAACTGTAAATGATTTATTTAAATTTATAATTTCTGTGTTTATATAAGCTTTTATATGATTTAATGTAAAAAGAGTATATATTCACTTCACATGAGATTTATCTTGTATAATTGCATTAAGCTATTTTAATTTCGTTCACCACACTTTGTTCAATTATACTTATAACCATATATTATACTTGTACATCCATTTGTCAATGCATGGGCTCAGTGTTGTTTGATTCGACACGGGCGGTTTCGTAGGTTTCCTCATTTTAATTTCTACTCTTACTGACTTGTATTTTTATTGAATTTTTATGAATCGAGGCGCAGCTTTGTGCGGAACTAGTGTTTCCATGACGATTGCTATCCTATCCTATCTGCTGCAGTTTAAGACCCTGAGGGTGGAGGAGTACCGGCTGGCGTTGAGAAACCTGGAGCAGCACTACCAGGACTTCCTCAGGGACAGCCAGGACTCCCAGATGTTCGCGGCCGAGGACCGAATGCAGGTGGAGTCCAACTACAACAAGGCCAACCAGCACTACAACACGATGGTCAGCTCCGCCGAGCAAGGTGCGTACTACCGCTGCTGTAATTGGCTGTCGAGACATTTATTTTTATTTCAAAATTGTCAGTCGGACCAAACAGTTTTTTCTCATTGGATCATTTTGTGTTGACATTCAGTCGTGGTCATCTGTGTGTGAGTTGACTGTTGGGTTCATGTTTCAGGCTTTGTGCCGCCCAAGACAGGTAAGGTGCTTCGGTTCCAGTGGCAGATGTGTAACAGGAGCTTGTGATTGGCCGACCTGTGTGTGTGTGTGTGTGTGTGTGTGTGTGTGTGCGTGTGTGCGTGTGTGCTTTCATGTCTCATTTCACTCACTAACTCAATCAGCTTCGTCATCCTGACAGATTCTTTTGATATTCCTCCTCTAACTTCACTCACGTCACTCCTAGTTGCGTTCTTGTCTCTGTGCACGTGTATCCGTGAATGATTTAATAAATTAACCACCGTAACGCTTAATCAATATGGAACCAATCACAATCGCATGAAGGAGTAAATTTGATGAATTCACAAATCACACATACACGTTTTACTAAAGTCCAAAGTAGTTTTGTCATATTGTTCATTTAAAGATGTTTTTTCAGTGAAAAACAACACAGTATAAATGATTCTTCAAATGTCACTATTAAATTAAAATCCATTGTACAGTACATTTTAGGATAATGCTGTTTATTTATTCAGTCGTTCCATTGTTTGATATCACAAACTATATCTAACAATATATCTAATAACCAACTCACGCATACAGAACGTATGCCGCTTGCAAACAGATTTAAATATACACATGTATGTCGTGTACACATTATATATTTTTAAATCAACCAGGCGAACAAGACGAGTCCATGTGCAAGACTTACCTGACGCAGATCAAGGACCTCCGCCTGCGGCTGGAGGGATGCGAGAATCGCACGGTGACGCGCCTCCGCCAGCCCGTGGACAAGGAGCCGCTGAAGGCCTGCGCCCTGAAGACCGCCGAGCAAATGGTACGGTCGCGGAAAATCCAAATGTGTCGTGTGAAACCATACGGCGAACAGATCAGATGCAGGTACAAACTTGTGTCAGTTTAAACCTCGGTGTCACTATTTTTTGTCCCACACTCGACGGCAGAAAGTGCAGTCCGAGTTGGAGGGCCTGAAGAAAGACCTGACCTCCATCTCCGAGAAGACGGAGGAGGTCCTGGCCTCCTCTCCGCCGTCCGGCTCGGCCCCGATGCTGCGCTCGGAGCTGGACGTGACCCTGAGGAAGATGGACCACGTCTACGGCCTCTCCACCGTCTACCTGGACAAGTGAGGGGGCCCCCTTGACTCTCGGAGCGCTTCCTCGTTCATCTTACAGCGGATTTGTTTTTCTTTTAAACGACGTGAACCTCTTGATTTCAGGCTGAAGACCATTGACGTGGTGATCAGAAACACTAAGGATGCAGAGGACACTCTGAAGAACTACGAGACTCGTCTGCGCGACGTCAGCAGCGTGCCGGCCGAGGAGAAGGAGGTGGAGGACCATCGCAGTCAGCTGAAGGTACTGCCTCTTTTTCACTTTGCTCACATCTACAATCATTGCGAGCACATTGCTCCGTCTTGAAGACCTGGTCCTCTTGTCCGACAGTCGATGCGTGCCGAAGCGGAGGCCGACCAGGTGGTGTTCGACCGCCTGCTGGACGAGCTCAAGAGGGCGACGGCCATCAACGACAAGATGACGAGGATCCACGGCGAGCGCGACGCCGAGCTGGAGCATTACCGCCAGCTGGTCAACGGCCTCCTGGAGCGCTGGCAGGCCGTGTTCGCCCAGACCGACGTGAGGCTGCGGGAGCTCGACCTCCTCGGCCGCCACATGAATTCGTACCGCGAGAGCTACGAGTGGCTCATCCGGTGGCTCGGTGAGGCGAGGCAGCGGCAGGAGACGATCCAGGCCGTGCCGATCGGTGACGGCAAGGCCCTCAAGGAGCAGCTGGTGGAGGAGAAGGTACGACACTGTGAGAGAAAGGGGAAAGGGTAAAAGAAGGAAGAGTCATTAAGCCCCCTGGTGGTCACTTTTGATCGCACAGATTCAGAAAGAAACCATCAAATCCTCTTTCTTTGCTTTAGTTACTTATGAATTTGAGTTAATGTCTTTATAAGAATGAAAACAAGACTTGCAGCCGTAGCTTTTCATTTCTGTTCTGACAGAAACTCCTGGAAGAGATCGAGAAAAACAAGGACAAGATCGAAAGCTGCCACAAGAACGCGAAAACTTACATTGATTCCGTTAAGGTTTGTGATAATGTGATCATCTTTACAAGTGAATTGTATTTGAGTCATTTTTTTCAGCTGGACTTCAAGTATTTTTTCTTCCCTCCTTTTTTTTAGGATTACGAGTTCCAGATTCTGACCTACAAAGCCCTCCAAGATCCGATAGCATCGCCTCTGAAGAAACCAAAGATGGAGTGTGCGTCTGACAACATCATCCAAGAGGTACAGTGGAGTGCAGCTGTGCCAGCGGTGGTGTGATGATCGTCACCTGGCCTTGTTAAAAACTTAAACAATAGTTTGGCATTTTGGGAAAATCTGTGTTTAGCTTAGCACAGAGACTGGATACGGGGGGGACCTGCTAGCCCGGGTCTGTCCAAAGATCAAATAAGAAAGTGTCAGTCCTCATTTCACAATTTCACAAAGCTTTATCATCACTGTGACAAAAACACATCTGAAATGCCTTTGACTGTAAATTACATAATCATGTTAACTTTATTTGTTGTCAAAGAAAGTAGGGGAAAGTAATGTATATTTTTCAAATTAGATGTCGAATAAACAATGTGTTGACTTCTTTCAGTACGTGACTCTGAGAACCCGCTACAGCGAGCTCATGACGCTCAACAGCCAGTACATCAAATTCATCCTGGACACGCAGCGCCGCCTGGAGGACGACGAGGTAATCACACACGCTCCGGAAGAAATTCACTAACTGACACACAAACAACATGTTTGGGAGAATGATTTGTCACAGCTAAATATTGGCACTCTAACGCATGAGTCTGCCCCCTCGGATTCGAAACCTGTTGAGGATGCCGAGAGGATGCGGCGGTGTTGCAGCACATCACATCGCCACGACGATATATGTCTCTCATTCCCCCTACTCTGTGTATCTAGTCAAATCATGTGTCCGATGTTCTAACCTGCTCAGCTGCTTGTCCAAAAGTTCTTTTAATTTTGTATCTGCTTCTTTATTTCCTCTTGAAATCACCCACACTCGTGATTTGAAGGTTTCCGTTCGGCCACCCTCGTTGCTTTCTCCCCTTTTCTTCTTTCTTTTCTAACTTTCTATTGTGTTTGATCCTTTCGAACCTGCCCGCCCAGTGCTTTGTCATGACGAATGTTAATCAGGCGCTTGAGAGACGAAGCACCAGGTATTTAAAACGAAGAAGACCCTCTCAGTTCACGTCATCTGCATCTCAAACCCTTGTCTGCCGTCGAGGGGAAGGTTCAGCATTTTTCTTTTGGAAACCTTTTATGACTGAGCTCATTTTCAGTTTATTAAGAATTCACGAGCAATGTCAATATCAATCATTGTCCTGATTTTTGCTTTGCTTGGGTACTTTCTATTTCTTTAAACTTTCTAGAACATTTGCAAGATCTTTCATATGTCCCTGTTGTCTTAATGTGACATACAGGAAATTTTACTTTTTGAAGGGCTTGTTGTGATGTTAGACAATACTGCTGACTACAAGCAATGATCATTTCTACTACTGATTCATCTGCAGATTTTCTTTAATTTTTAATTCATCGAACGACCCTTTAGAATCACAAACAAAGAATATGCTCCGGCGTTTTGGTTAATAACAAAACACATTGAAAACGAAGGACTGTAAGTACAAGGAGAGGAGCAGTGATGAAAAACTATACAATAGGAGTAAATATTTAAAAAATATAAGTAAATATATGTAAAAGTACATACTGTACAGTGAATGAAACAGGAAAAATGATTTTTGTTTTGTTCATCCTAATCTATAAAAAAAATATTTAAAGATATGATTTTTTTTTCCTCACAATTTTTGCTTGAAAAATAACTGAAACTCTCAACCAATGACCAAAATAGTTGCTGATTTCTCCTTTTTTGTTGTTGCTGTCGACGGGACCAAAACTCGACTAGAAATCAATATTACAGGTTTGCGGAAAATGCTGAACCTTCCTTGCAGCTATCAATCACCGTGCACCGAGCCACTCTTAGTGGTCGAGCTCATCTCTTGATGTCTGTCGTGTCTCTTGTCAGAGTCGGTTCTACTTGACCTTGGATTCACGTCTGAATCCAAGATCTCCCTTTGTGTCGTGTGTCATCATGGACTCAGGCTGTGTTTGCTGCATCACTTTGCTAATTGCCGCTGTGTCGGTATTCTGGTTACTTACACTTCAAATCCTGCCTCGCTGTGATGCGAATCCACAAAATCTTTATTGTTTTAATCACTGTACTGTTTTTTTTTGTTGTAGTTTCAGTATATTCCCACTGCGCTTAATACTTTTTTGCATGCTGACTATTATTTATTCCCTACTTCATCCACTTCTTCTAAAGCAGTGTGCAGAGACTGAGGAGGGACACAATTTGAATATTACATGCACACAAATCGCTGCTATTTATAGTCCACATTGCATAATCTGTTTTGTATTGGTCGATTAAAATGCCTCGACTGCATGACGTCAAAGTATAGTGCCGTGGTGTGTTGTGAAGTCAACTGTCGTTCTATGTGCCATACACTGAATAAACATGACGGGCATTTCCCAAAACAGTGTTAACCCTTAGTTTATAGAGCTGTATATAGTTTTGTTGCTGTAGCTGTAACATATCCACATGTATTTACATTTTTTTTTTATGTACCTACATGCTTTATAACCACTTAGACCTTATTCAATACTCTAGCACCTCTAACATGCTCTCGATTGTCTTTACTCCCCCTCTTCGCTTCTACTAATACAGAAAGCTTCTGAAAAACTCAAAGAAGAGGAGAGGAAGAGGATGGCGGAGATCCAGGCGGAGCTGGATAAACAGAAGCAGCTGGCCGAGGCTCAGGCCAAATCTGTGGCCAAGGCGGAACAAGAGGCGCAGGAGCTGAAGCTGAAGATGAAGGAAGACGCCGGCAGGAGGCAAGACGTGGCCGTGGACGCCGAGAAACAGAAGCAAAACATACAGCAGGAGCTGCATCACCTGAAGAGTCTGTCGGAGCAGGAGATCAAGTCCAAGAATCAGCAGCTGGAGGAGGCGCTGGTCAGTCGGAGGAGGATCGAGGAGGAAATCCACATAATCAGACTCCAGTTGCAGACGACGATAACGCAGAAGACCACGTCCGAGGCCGAGCTACAGAAGCTCCGAGACGCGGCTGCCGAGGCCGAGAAGCTCAGGAAAGCTGCTCAGGAGGAGGCCGAGAGGCTTCGCAGGCAGGTCACTGACGAGACTCAGAAGAAGAAAAATGCCGAAGACGAGCTGAAGCGTAAATCTGAAGCAGAGAAGGAAGCTGCCAGGCAAAAGCAGAAGGCCCTGGACGACCTGCAGAAGTTCAAACTGCAAGCGGAGGAGGCGGAGAGGCGCATGAAACAGGCTGAGGAGGAGAAATCTCGGCAGATCCGGGTCGTGGAGGAGGTGGCGCAGAGGAGCGCTGCCACACAGTTGCAAACCACGTCCATGTCATTCAATGAAAAGGCGACGAAACTCGAGGAATCCCTGAGGAAAGAGCAGGGCACTGTCCTGAAGTTGCAGGAGGAGGCTGAAAAACTCAAGAGGCAGCAAGAGGACGCAAACAACGCCAGGGAGCAAGCGGAGAAGGAGCTGGAGACGTGGCGACAGAAAGCTAACGAGGCTCTCCGCCTGAGGCTGCAGGCTGAGGAGGAAGCCCAGAAGAAGAGCCAGGCTCAGGAGGAGGCGGAGAAGCAGAAGGTGGAGGCGGAGCGAGACGCCAAGAAAAGGGCCAAAGCTGAAGACGCGGCACTGAAGCAGAAGGAGAACGCAGAGAAAGAGTTGGAAAAACAGAGGAAATTTGCAGAACAAGTAGCTCAGCAAAAGCTGTCCGCAGAGCAGGAATGCATCCGCTTGAAGGCCGACTTTGAACATGCCGATCAGCAGAGGGGCCTGTTGGATAACGAGCTCCACCGTCTGAAGAATGAGGTGAACGCGGCCGAAAACCAGAGGAAGCAACTGGAGGACGAGCTGGCCAAAGTCCGGAGTGAAATGGACGCCCTTCTGCAGATGAAGACCAAAGCGGAGAAGGAGACGCTGTCCAAGACGGAGAAGAGCAAGCAGCATCTCGAGTCCGAAGCGTTGAAAATGAAACAACTCGCGGAGGAGGCGACCAGACTGAGGTCGGTCGCCGAAGAGGCAAAGAAGCAGCGGCAGGTTGCGGAGGATGAGGCGGCGCGGCAAAGAGCCGATGCCGAAAAAGTACTCAAGGAAAAACTGGCTGCCATCAACGAGGCAACGCGTCTGAAGACTGAAGCGGAGATGGCCCTAAAAGCCAAAGAGGCCGAGAATGAAAGACTGAAACGGAAGGCGGAGGACGAGGCTTATCAGAGGAAGATGCTGGAGGACCAAGCCGCTCAGCACAAACAAGACATCGCAGAGAAGATCACACACCTGAAGAGCTCGTCTGTCTCTGAGCTAGAGCGGCAAAAAACCATCGTGGATGAAACTCTGAGGCAGAAGAGGGTGGTTGAAGAAGAAATCCACATCATCAGGATCAACTTTGAGAAAGCGTCGAAAGAGAAGTCCGGCTTAGAGTTGGAGCTGAAGAAGTTGAAGGGCGTCGCGGACGAAACTCAGAAGAGCAAACTCAGAGCTGAGGAGGAGGCGGAGAAACTGAAGAAGCTTGCAGCTGAGGAGGAGAAGAAAAGGAAAGAAGCTGAGGAGACGGTGAAGAGGATTACCGCGGCAGAGGAGGAGGCAGCAAGACAATGCAAAGTGGCTCAGGAGGAAGTTGAGCGCCTCAAACAGAAGGCCGCCGAAGCCAATAAACAGAAAGACAAGGCAGAGAAAGAGGCGGAGAAGCAGGTCGCTCTGGCCAAAGAAGCCGCTGAGAAACGCTCCGCTGCAGAACAGAAGGCTCAAAACGTCCTCAGTAAGAACAAAGAAGACAGTCTCGCTCAGGAGAAGCTGAGAGACGAGTTTGAAAATGCCAAGAAACTTGCACAAGCGGCGGAGAAGGCCAAAGAGAATGCCGAGAAGGAGGCCGCCCTGCTCCGTCAAAAAGCCGAGGAGGCCGAGAAACAGAAAAAAGCGGCAGAGGATGAGGCGGCCAAACAGGCCAAAGCTCAAAAGGATGCAGAGAAACTGAAGAAAGAAGCGGAGGAGGAGGCCTCCAAGAGGGCAGCGGCCGAGGCAGCGGCACTGAAGCAAAAGCAGCAGGCCGACGTGGAGATGGCCAAGCACAAGAAGGAAGCAGCGCAAGCACTCAAACAAAAGTCTCAGGTCGAGAAGGAACTGACCGTGGTCAAACTGCAACTGGATGAGACAGACAAGCAGAAGGCGGTGCTGGACGAGGAGCTTCAGAGGGTCAAAGGTGAAGTTAGCGATGCCGTCAAACAAAAGGCCCAGGTGGAGGACGAACTGTCCAAGGTTAAAATCCAGATGGACGAGCTCCTGAAACTCAAGCTCAAAATCGAGAAAGAAAACCGGCGCCTCATGCAGAAGGACAAGGACAAGACGCAGAAGGTGCTTGCAGAGGAAGCGGAGAAAATGAAGAGCTTGGCAGAGGAAGCAGCCAGACTCACCGTGGAGGCCGAAGAAACGGCCAGACAGAGGAAGATTGCCGAGTCGGACTTGGCTGAACAGAGGGCACTTGCGGAGAAAATACTCAAGGAGAAAATGCAGGCGATCCAAGAGGCGACCAAACTGAAAGCGGAGGCCGAGGAGCTCCAGAAACAAAAGAACCAGGCACAAGAAAAGGCCAAAAAACTCCTCGAGGACAAACAGCAGATCCAGCAGCGGCTCGACAAGGAGACCGAGGGCTTCCAGAAATCGCTGGAGGCC
This sequence comes from Scophthalmus maximus, assembly GCF_022379125.1. Classification (NCBI taxonomy): domain Eukaryota; kingdom Metazoa; phylum Chordata; class Actinopteri; order Pleuronectiformes; family Scophthalmidae; genus Scophthalmus; species Scophthalmus maximus. The sequence goes on along the minus strand of NC_061536.1, from coordinate 12,287,757 downwards.
GAGCGAAAGAGGCAGCTCGAGGTTTCAGCCGAAGCAGAGAAACTGCGATCGAGGGTGAAAGAGCTCGGCGACGCTCAGGCCAAGGCCGAAGGGGAGGCTCAGAAATTCAAGAAACAAGCCGACGACGCAAAAGCCCAGCTCCAGAAGACGGAGAAGCAAACCACCGAGACTGTCGTGCAGAAGCTGGAGACGCAGAGGCTGCAGAGCACCAGGGAGGCTGACGACCTGAAGAAAGCCATCGATGACCTTGAAAAGGAGAGGGAGAAGCTGAAAAAAGAGGCGGAGGAGCTTCAGAGAAAATCCAAAGAGGTATTGTGACCTGAGCTAACATTCACACAACCCTCGCAGTTAACACGATTCTGCAAAACACACTAACCACACACAGCACGTCACATTCAATGTAAATTGCAGTGTCTTGAATTGACATCCAGCAATTTATATGAACGAAAGACATTGCTTGAGAATTGAAATGTTCACAGTAGCACATTAATCTAATTATTTACTTTCTTGCTGAGATGATGATTAATACATCCCTAATGTCTGAATATTTACTGTATAGTGATGAGAGTTATATTGATTGAGTGGCAAGAAAGCTATTTCTGTTTAACTATTGAAATATTTCTTTAGTGCAATTATTTGAGCAATGGGTCATTGATTATTGATGTCCTCTTTTTTCCCAAACAGATGGCAAATGCCCAACAAGCACAAATTGAGCAGCAGAAGGTCACGCTTCAGCAGACTTTCCTCACAGAGAAGGAAGTGCTGCTGAAAAGAGAAAAGGCCGTCGAAGATGAGAAAAAGAGGTTTGAGAAACAGCTTGAGGATGAAGTGAAGAAGGCCGAGGCTCTCAAGGATGAACAAGATCGCCAGCGGAAGCTAGTGGAAGAAGAGAAGAAGAAACTTCAGGCCATAATGGATGAAGCTGTGAAGAAACAAAAAGAGGCTGAAGCAGAGATGCAGAACAAGCAGAAAGAAATGAACGTGCTTGAAAAGAAAAGGCTTGAACAAGAAAAGCTACTGGGAGAGGAAAACAAAAAGCTCAGAGAGAAGCTTCAGAATCTTGAGGTCGCCTCCAAACAGGCTGATTCAGAAACAAAAGACACTGAAGTCCAGACTGATAAAGTCCCTGAGGAGCAGTTAGTTGCCATGACAATGGTGGGAACAACAAAGAGTGTTTTCAACGGTTCTGTTGAAGTGGACGGACTGAAGAAAGCTGGGGAATCACCTTTATCATTTGACGGAATAAGAGAGAGAGTTCCGGCTGAAAGGCTCCATGACATTGGTGTCCTAACCAAGAAGGAGTTTGACAAATTGAAAAAGGGCAAAGTATCTGTGCAAGACCTCGGAAAGACTGATAAAGTTAAATCTTGTCTCAAGGGTCAGAATTGTCTTGGAGGTGTCTTGACTCCATCTAAGGAGAAAATGAGCGTCTATCAGGCCATGACAGAGAACAAGATTACTCCCAACACCGCCACAATGCTCCTGGAGGCTCAGGCAGCTTCTGGTTACATCGTAGATCCGGTGAAAAATAAACTCCTCTCGGTAGATGAGGCTGTTAAGGATCAAGTAATTGGACCTGAGCTTCATGACAGGATGCTCTCTGCAGAGAGAGCAGCCACTGGCTTCAAAGATCCATACACTGGAGCCAAAATCTCCGTCTTTGAGGCCATGAAGAAGGGACTCATTGAGAAGGAGCAGGCCACCAAATTCCTAGATGTACAGCTAGCAACCGGTGGCATCATTGACCCAATCAATAGCCATAGAGTACCCCTGCAGACCGCCTACAAGCAAGGTCAATTTGACGCAGACATGAACAAGAAGCTCACAGATCCCAGTGATGATTGCAAATTATTCATTGACCCCAGCTCTCAGGAGCAACTGACTTATAAACAGTTACTGGAGAGATGCACCAAAGACGCAGAGACAGGCCTGCTGATATTACCAGTGACCGAGGACGCTGGTCAAAGTGAAAAGTACACAGATCTGGAGACAAAAGAAGTTTTCAGTAGGTCAAACGTCATTGTGCCTTTTGGACGATTCAAGGGGAAAACTGTCACCATTTGGGAAGTCATCAATTCCGAATATTTCACCGAGGAGCAAAGACGAGAACTGATTCGCCAGTACAAGACAGGCAAGATCACAGTGGAGAAGACTATCAAAATTGTCATCACCGTTGTGGAAGACAAGGAGAAGAATAATGAAAACGTGTTAAATGGTTTGAGGGCTCCAGTTTCTCCCAATGAATTGTTGGAGTCCAAGGTCATTAACAAAGACTTGTTCAACAAGTTGAGCAATGGCAAGATAACAGTTAAAGAGATATCTGAGATGGAGCCTGTAAAGAAAGCTCTACAGGGAACACCAAGCATTGCTGGGCTGTTGAATGAAGCAACCAAGGAGAAAATGCCCTTCTATCAAGCTATGAAGAAAGAGTTACTGTCACCAGAAACTGCGCTGAACCTTCTCGAAGCTCAAGCAGCTACTGGTTTTGTAATCGATCCTGTCAAAAATGAGAAGCTCCCTGTTGATGAAGCTGTCAAATCAGGTCTTGTTGGCCCAGAACTGCATGAACGCCTTCTGTCTGCAGAGAGAGCTGTCAGCGGCTACAGAGATCCTTATACAGGAAAGAAGGTGTCTCTATTTGAGGCGATGAACAAAGGCCTCATAAAGAAAGACCACGGCATTCGTCTGCTGGAGGCACAACTCTCAACAGGTGGAATTATTGACCCTGTTAAAAGCTATCGCATTCCACATGAGGTTGCCTGCAAGCGTGGATATTTTGATGAGGAAATCTCCAAGACCCTGAACAAGAGCACAGACGAAACAAAAGTCTATTACGATCCGAACTCACAAGAGGATTCAACCTATGCACAGCTCATGAAAAAATGTGTCACCGACAAAGAAACTGGCCTCCCGTTGCTTTCCCTCTCAAAGAAGGCTGCAAAGCCAAAAGAAGAAAAACAGATTACAGAAGCTAAAACAAAAGAGGCTTTGAATCAGACAGGTATGGAGCTGGAGTATGGACCTTTCAAAGGAAGAAAGGTCACAATTTGGGAGATCATTCACTCTGAATACATCACTGAGGAGCAAAGAATAGAGCTTATTCGACAGTACAGAATGGGGCAGGTGACCATTGAAAGGTTGATTACGATTGTAATAACGATGGTTGAGGAAAAGAAGGACAAAACAAAGGAAAGCGCCTGTTTTGAGGGCCTTAGAGCGCCAGTCACTGCCAGCTCCTTACTTGATTCCAACATCATTGACAAGGCAACTTTTGATCAGCTTGAACAGGGTAAAAAGACACCTAAAGAAGTCAGTGATACTGATGAGGTCAAGAAGTACCTGCAGGGCGCAGACCGCATTGATGGTATCACTATGGAAGATTCAAATGAGAAGTTAAGCATATATCAAGCAATTAAAAACAATGTTTTACAACAAAACACTGGACTTGCACTGCTGGAGGCCCAAGCTGGAACTGGTTTCATAACTGATCCAGTCAAAAATTTGAAATACTCTGTGGATGATGCTGTGAAGGTTGGAGTTGTTGGCCCAGAGCTTCACGAGAAACTTCTCGCAGCGGAAAAAGCAGTGACAGGATACAAAGATCCATATACAGGCAACAAAATTTCTCTATTCCAAGCCATGAATAAAGAGCTTGTACTGAGGGAGCATGCCATTCCTCTCCTGGAGGCCCAGTTTACTACAGGAGGGATCATTGATCCAGTCAGCAGCCATCGTGTTCCCAATGATGTGGCCATTCAGCGAGGCTTTTTCAGCAAACCAATGGCCAAGACCTTCAATGAACCTTCAGGTGACATTAAAGGCTTCACCAATCCCAACACCAATGAAAGTGTCACTTACAAGCAGTTGCTGGAGAAATGTGCAAGAGATGCCAACTCTGGTCTGTGCTACCTGCCTCTGTCTAAAGCTGAGGCTCTTGCTCCAATCGAGAAATCATATGAGTACACAGAGGAGCAAGCCCAAACAGATCTAGCCAACACTCAAATTGAGATCCCACACAAGAGTTTCGCAGGAAAGAGTGTGACCATCTGGGAAGTCATGAACTCAAACATGCTTCCAGAAAAAGAGAGGCACCGCCTCATGGAGCAGTATCGCTTGGGGCAAATCACAAAGGAAAGAATGCTCGTCATCATCATTGAAATCATTGAACATAGAGAGACACTAAAGTTGGATCAGAGCATGTCCTGCGATGTCATCAGAAGAAGAGTTACTATTGAGGAGCTTTACAATGCTCGAATTATTGACTTGCACACGTACAACCTCCTGAAACAAGAAAAGATGACTATTCGTGAGGCCATGGAAATGGACTCAGTGAAACAGTACCTCTTTGGCACTGGTTGTATTGCTGGAATTATGTCAGACAGTCCACCAAAGATCAGCATTTACCAGGCTATGAAGAGTGGAAAGATTCAACCTGAGGTTGCTTTGAATCTCCTTGAGGCCCAAGCAGCAACAGGATTCATGATTGATCCAGTCAAAGATGAGCTTCTAACCGTTGATGAAGCTGTGCGCAAAGGGCTTGTGGGCCCTGAACTTCACGACAAACTTCTCTCTGCCGAGAGAGCAGTCACGGGTTACAAGGATCCATACAGTGGAAAAGTGATTTCGCTCTTCCAGGCTATGAAAAAAGACCTGATTCCTGAGGATTATGCCTTGAGGCTTTTGGAGGCCCAGAATGCCACTGGCGGGTTGATAGATCCGGAATACTACTTCCGCCTCCCCACCGACGTAGCTACGCAGCGTGGATACATCAATAAAGAGACACTAGACAGGATTTCTGAGCCTACTGGGGATGTGCGAGGATACACTGATCCAACAGCAGATGAGAAACAGTCCTATGCCCAGCTACTGAAAAGATGCAGAGTTGATAAAGAAAGTGGTTTGAGGCTGCTCTCACTGGCAGACAGAAGACTCCTCTTCAAGGGTCTCAGAAAGCAAATCACTGTGGATGAGCTGCTTCGTTCACAGATTATCAACCAAAAGACATACAACGAACTCACCGAGGGTTCCATTACAGTGGAGGAAGTCAGCAGAGACCTGAAGAAATACCTTGAGGGCACCAGTTGTATTGCTGGTGTCTATGTAGAATCAAGCAAAGATAGGTTGTCTATTTATCAAGCCATGAAGAAGAACATGATCAGACCAGGAACTGCCTTTGAGCTCCTTGAGGCTCAAGCCGCCACAGGGTATGTAATTGATCCTATTAAGAACCTTAAACTAAATGTCACAGAAGCTGTGAAAATGGGTGTTGTCGGCACTGAGTTCAAAGATAAACTCGCCTCAGCTGAACGAGCTGTCATCGGCTACAAAGACCCTTATTCTGGCAAAATCATCTCACTATTCCAGGCAATGAAAAAGGGACTCATTCTAAAAGACCATGGCATTCGTCTGCTAGAGGCTCAAATTGCCACCGGTGGAATCATTGATCCGCAGGAGAGCCATCGATTGCCAGTTGAAGCAGCATACGAGCGTGGTCTCTTTGATGAGGAAATGAACGAAATCCTCACCGACCCATCTGATGACACAAAGGGCTTCTTTGACCCCAACACTGAGGAAAATCTTACCTACCTACAGCTGATGGAGAGATGTATGATAGACCCAGAAACAGGCCTTGCTCTTCTGCTGTTGAAAGAAAAGAAGCGCGAGAGGAAGACATCGTCCAAGTCCTCTGTTCGTAAACGCAGGGTCGTCATCGTCGATCCAGAGACTGGTAAAGAAATGTCCGTGTATGAGGCTTACCAGAAAGGGCTTATTGACCAGCAGACATATATAGAGCTTGCAGAGCAGGAGTGTGAATGGGAGGAAATCACCATCACCTCTTCTGATGGAGTTGTGAAATCCATGATCACTGACAGGCGGTCCGGTCGGCAGTACGACATCGATGACGCAATCTCACGGGGTCTGATCGACAAGTCAGCTCTGGATCAGTACAGAGCAGGAACTCTGTCCATCACAGAGTTTGCAGACATGTTGTCTGGAAACATGAGTGGTGTCAGATCACGTTCTTCCTCCTTTGGCTCCTCTTCCTCCCACCCCATGAGCCCAATGCCTTCCATAAAAACACCAGCAACCACATGGAATGATCCAACAGAGGAAACTGGCCCTGTGGCCGGGATACTAGACACAGAAACACTGGAGAAGGTGTCCGTCACCGAGGCCATTCACAGAAACCTTGTGGACAATATAACAGGTCAGAGGTTGCTGGAAGCTCAGGCCTGCACAGGAGGCATCATCGACCCAAATACTGGAGAGAAATTCTCTGTTGCGGATGCAATGAACAAAGGGCTTGTGGATAAGATCATGGTGGACCGCATCAGTCTAGCCCAGAAGGCCTGCAACGGATTTGAAGATCCCAGAACAAAAACCAAAATGTCCGCAGCCCAAGCTCTAAAGAAAGGCTGGCTCTACTACGAGGCCGGACAGCGATTCCTGGAGGTCCAGTATCTCACTGGTGGTTTGATTGAACCAGACGCTACCAGCAGAGTCTCTATAGATGAGGCTGTGAACAAAGGCACCTTAGATGCACGCACTGCACAGAAGTTACGAGATGTGAGTGCGTACTCAAAGTATCTCACATGCCCTAAAACCAAGCTGAAGATCTCTTACAAGGATGCAATGGAAAGAAGCATGATAGAAGAGGGCACCGGTCTACGACTACTTGAAGCCTCATCTCAGTCCAGCAAAGGCCTTTACAGTCCCTATAGCGTCAGTGGGTCAGGTTCCGCCAGTGGGTCACGGCCTGGTTCCAGAACTGGATCCAGGTCAGGCTCAAGAAGAGGCAGCTTCGATGCCACGGGATCAAGTTTCACCACAACCTTCTCCTCGACGTCCTACAGTTCACCAAGCTACGGCCGTCGATACTGATGAGCTTGAGGAAAGGAAAGGATACACTATAAAACCACAGTGCTCACCAGATGCCTAATTCTCGGTGGAATAAAGACTAAATTTATTCTGCTCTGCATGTGGTCGTTACAGTACTTTTAATATTTAATTTTCTACAAGTTGCATCATTTGATTTTTGTATATTTCACATTAACGTTTAGTTGCGTCTATGCTATCTTATCAGACTTTACCACGCTGTAAGCACTTAAGAGTATGTAACAGCAAATTTTTATGTCCAGTATATATCGCAAACGTGTACACGATTTTTTTTGTCTAATATCAATCCTTCCACAATATTGAATTTGTCGATCTAATTGTTTAAGAGAACACGTAACAAAAGCGGGTTAAAGAAAGATAAAAAAATCCACTCTGCAGAGCAGAATAAGGAGTCTCCCGAAAGATGAGTTACACTAAGAGTGTCTGCTTCAAGAATGCCAAGCTTCAAGATCTTTTCTCTCCACTGCCGCATATACTCTGCCAATATTGGAACTCCACTCCATATTCCCAATGGTCTGTCATAAAAACCTGGAGTTGCAGCAACATGCTCACCTTGTCAAATGAACTCCCAAAGAGCAAACTCCCGCAAATGGAATGAATATGTAGCCTGTTATGATCCATCAACACCATTACTGGACATCCAAGACAAACACATGCAAGTCCCCGCCTTTTCGCACACGTCAAAAAGGTACGTAAAGAGACGAATTACCTTTGAATCCATTGACGATTATGTTTTAATTTATTTGCTATCCTGTAGCTGCTTTCAGACATGAACTGAACTCAGGACGTTATGCTGAACTTTTCCGGAGAGCCTGTTTGTGAGGATTCAGCAAATGTGGCTCCAGACATTTTAACGAAACGATCCGGACAAATCTCTGCAAACTGCGGAAAATGTCCAGAAAATCCGGTTCATGTCTGAAAAACAGTTCATGTTTGTGCCATTTCGTATCTTTGAAGTCCTAAAGTTGAATGTTTTTTTTTTTCCCCCTTACTGTTTTGCTGCTCCAGGTATCGTCCTCACGGTTCATCTCTTTTCTCAGATGTCTTCCAGAGACCCGCGGCATTCATTTTGGAAGTGTGACCTTTTACTGCAAACACTATAATCATTTTATGCAACTTACTCCACTCGCCATGTTCCATTAGTTTTTATTTTAACAGTGGACCATTTTTAAAAACGTGCATTCATAACCATGAAGTCATTTAAAGGCCTAATCTACGCTTTGTAAGTGCCTGCAGAAAATACTGTTTAACACTGTATCGGGGTTGTTGAATAGCATAAAGGTGGTTCAGCGGTCACACTGTAAACTGACTGTATGCATGACCGAAGGAGCAACGCTACTCATATCTGTATGATTACTGTGTTATCAGGTATAAGCCATTTTACTGTCCGACTACAGTCTAACGTTAAAAAAACACTAACAGTTCTATAATGTGTGGTTTGAGTGTTTTTAACAGCTACGATTTGCGTTATTTGAATGTTTTTTCTTTCACGGACAGGTAACGTATGTATATGTATATGTATATCGACGATTATATAGAGCACTGTTTGCTGAAAGCCATTAATAATCTTCGAGAAAAATGATCTTCAAGCTTTGCCAGCGGACCCAGTATTAGTATTTCCCAACACACAACATACTTGTTTTGGAGCTGTATGGTTTTATTTTTTTCGTACTTTTATCGTGTATTTCTGCTTTGCATGATTTACTAACCATTTACAAGGTGCAAAAAAAAAAACAACAACACCGAATAGTTGTTATATTCATCATAAAGCTTTTTGTTTTTTTCTGTTGTTTTGCGTTTCGAGAGGTTTGAAGGATGTATTTTAATGAGGGTTGTCGAGCCTCGGTGTATTTATAATAAAATGGTGACAAGGAATTTTATTGTAACACCTTTATGGCTATATGTAAATAAATATGGAAATGAAATATTCCCTGTCTGTCATGTTGTCTTTAAAATCTGATATGATCTTTCAGATTGTATGAGATGATTAGATTATCATTCTAGTTTTCAATCAAAACTTCCATTTATCTAGCGTGACTGCATTTATTATACACTGCCATTTTTGCACAGATGTAATCACACTGCAACCTTTTTTAAATTCTATATTTTTGCGATTTTCACACTTGTATTTCTTATATATATATATATTATTATTATTTTATTTTTTTTACATTAGGTTAGGTGTGTGTTGTGTGACTGATATACCTGCTGCTGTAACACCGAAATTTCCCAGTTTGGGGTCATTAAAGTTCACCGATCCATCTATCTATCAATCTAACGGCACACTGTACATCAGCTCTTGATTGGCGTCTTGGTTATGGGCCAATTGAAATCTGTCTGCAAGTGATTCATATAAGACACAATGGTCACAAACTCACCACAGAGGTCATCGATCGCACTCATGTCTGTCTCCAAACTTCAATCGGGGAGGAGGGAGTCCAAGAGCCCCGCCACCACGGGGTGCTGGTCCCGCAGGAGGGCCACGGGAGGAGCTGTCCCTATCTGTCAAGTTGTATTTCATCATCTGTGGTGACGGAGACAAAGTCAGGGGATCACATCACACACTTATGATCCTGAGGCATGAATGACTGTCTGAGCCCAATGTCACAGCAATTCATGACGCGGCAATATATATTTCAACCTCACGGTGGCGCTAGAGGGAAAGTCCCCAGTTCATTCTCTGGGAATCATGAGTATCTGCACAGAGTTTAATGCTGATCCCTCTGACAGTTGTGGAGGTTACGAACTAAAAATTAAAAGAAAAAAAAATCTTGGGGCCATTTTACAGTTTAACTATAAACATTATCATAAATAACTATAAATAAAAAGAAAAAACAGATACAACCAAATGTACAGAACAGTCACTCTGGGAAAATAAAGAGTCAGAGTGGGAGTAGACGGTACAACACACACAGCGACTCAGTTCCCTTAAGATCAGATAAAGGGGTTTGGATCTGGCCAACAGATTTGGTCGCACAATGTTTAAAAAGAAAGAAAGAAAAGGAAAAGAAAAGGAGTCCCTGTCCCTTTATTTAAAAGGGACAGTGCAATTTCATAAAACACATGATTACACATTGTTTAAAAAAAAGCCAGAATTAGCCAGAAGGCTAGAGAAGTTAAATTTTGAGAGCTTGGTTAGAAGAACAGAATGATTTACTCTATCAAATGCTTTCCTGAAGTCCAAAAAACACCGCCCCTACAACTCCACCCTTATCGAGAAAGAATTTTATTTTCTCGATAAGGAGGAATGTAGTCATTTCAGTGGAATGCTTAGATCTGAAACCAAACTGCACGGCGTGGAGAGAGGGGGAGCTGCTGTTTAAGTGATGGACAATCTGCTGTGCCACCCATTTTTCTGCGATTTTGGAAACGGCCGGAAGAATGCTTTCCACATATTCAATTCAACAGAGAGAAGTGAATACATGCCAACCAGAGCCAGTACAGTATGTAACAGTTTCTGTATCCAAAGAGACACGATGTGCTCGTCTGAGGAAGTTCACAACTTCAAACAGGTTTTTTTCTGGCATCCGTGACACGAGCCGCAGCTTCAGAGGATCTGTTTTTCATTTCACCAACGGCTGAAGCTGCTGTGATTCCCCTGAAATTGAAAACTGTATCCAACCAGAAACTAATATTTATATTCTTACATCATTAGACTATTAAAAGTGAATGTTCTAACATGTAGGCAGCATTTTTAACTTCTTGTACAAGTTTCTGTAATACAAGAGGCCAAATGAAAATGTTTTGGTTTTTAAGTCGTTTTTAATTTTTTAACTGGCATGGTATTGTTTTTCGCCCCTTGTGTGTGTGTGTGTGTGTGTGTGTGTGTGTATGTTTGTGTGTGTGTGTGTACAAAATAACTCAACAACGCACGGGCGGGGAACTTGGTGGGAATTTTACTTGGGAGTTTATCTCCAGATGATTACGTTCTGGAGCTGATTGGTCAAAAGGTCATAGGTCAAAGATCTACAAAAAATATTTTCTGGAAAAACCCCACATTTCCCAAGATGTCTGCGCAAAAAAAAATAGAGAGACAATTCTAAAGCATAAAATGATTTCCCATCACATGATGTCATGAATATGCGTTAATAACAAATGCATTTTTCCTATGTCTATAGGACTATAGACACGACCTGAAGCCTATATAAAGATTGAAAAAACTATTTATGCTCATAAAGTGAGAATGACGTCCTCATGATGCCACTACAGAATTATGCAATAGAGTGTTGAAATGCATTAGCTTTCATAACCAATGAGTTGTTTAGACTAACAAATCATCGTGTGGCATGAATGTGGTAATATAACGTTATGAAACCGGACTGGTGTGTATACAGACCACTCACCCTTTTGAAACTTTTCATTAACATTCAGAAGATAGTGGTTCCCCGATAGCTTTATATTCAAGGCGCTGCATTAGGCGTAGTGTCAATCTGCTCATCTGACTCCGGACATGAAATCGAAATGCCTGTAATGACAACATTACAATGATCATGCACAGCGGCACCTTTATATCTCGCACTTCTCTCATTTCCTATTGCAAAAGAGCGAACGAGCAGACACTCGCAGAGGCGTGTTCCTCGCACGTAGAAAATAGTCATAGAAAAGATAATAATAATAATTGACAAGTGCGCTTGAATACATCTGTCATCCCCGTCTCCGTGCGGTGGCAGGTTTACAGCAGACAGCAGTTCAACACCCCGGTTTCGCCCGACAGCCGGGCATTTCTGACACGTGTAATGAGCGGGCTGGCGGGGGCTTCGTGTGCACAGAGAGGGAGGGAAAGGCAGGGGCGCGTCTGCGATAACACGGGCTGAGGAAACCTGTCCGGCGTGGTCGTGGAATGCAGGCCGCTCCGCATCCTGGCCCGGATTCCATCCATCCAACGTCTACCGCTTTATCCATTTTCAGGGTTGGGGGGCGGAATCCTTTTCAACAGTAATGAGTTTTCCTGAGAATTAGTGAACAAGACTCTTCTCAATCTCAAAGCTCAAACTGAGCCAACGAATGATCTCTTAAACCGCACAACTATACTCGCCTGAGAGTGGGCGGTTGGCAAGATTCAGATTTCAGATTTCAGACTGGCACCTTTGTGCAGCCACATTTTCTGTGCTGGTTCTGACTTGTTCGGCGGGGGGGTGGGGTGGGTGGCGGGCGGGGGGATTGGGTTTAGGATCAGAAAGAGAGAGAGAGAGAGAGAGAGAGAGAGAGAGGGGGAGAGAAAGAGTCTCACAAAAACACATAATCTCAGCAATTTATTTTCCGAGACGCTTCCAAGGTAAAGTGGACGGAGACTAATGAGGTGGGGCCGGGCTGGGGCTGCCGTCAGAGCCGAGTGAACCGGGTGCGGTGGCTGACGTGAAACACGGACAATGGAAACACTGTGAAAAGGAAGAAAGAAAAAAGAAAAAACATTCCTGGCCTGCCGGCTCGGTCGCAGGCAGACCGGGCGGGAACAGGTCCTGAGCAACATCCTGCTGGGCCCTCGAACAATGTGGAGAGCTGAAGGGAGAAGTGTCGTAAACATAAGTGGGCAACGACAGAAATATGAAGAGATGAGTGCGAGGCTGGAGTCTTTTTAAAGGACTGCCCGTCCTCTGGTTGGAAGTCAGTGGGGAGTTTTTTGGTTTCTTTGAACTGCAAAAACCAAGTTTGGAAATTTGGCATTTTTTGTTTTTTTTCGTAGCGGAATGATAGAAGTTGAAATCTTTTTCTTCTCACTTGAAACCTGGGAGCGACGCCAGTTTTCACACCTGCCCGTTCGAAGCAGAGAGCAGGCTCGGTCGGTTTGGGGAAAAGTTGCAAAGACCCCCCCACCCCCCACCCCAACCTCTTGGCTGAATACCCAACAAAACCTTTCCCAACTCTCAGGCTGTCTGAACAACACTGCTGAGAGTGCAAAGGCTTCTGTGCGGGAGTTCATCTCGGTTTGGTGCAGCCGCTTCGGTGTCAGCGAAAAAAACTAAAAGAAATTTCATCTGAATACACCTCTCATGTTTCCCCTATCAATCTGTTGTGGTCACTGCGCATCGCTGACGCCTGCATCCCGAGCGCCACAAGACATTTTGTGTTTGGACACGTTCAATTTTTTTTGTTCAGTTGGTGTTTGTGCAGCTCTTTCGAAAAATAACCTGGATTGTTTCAGGACTCTTCGAGTCTCTGGCGGCGAAGTTGCAAGTTATGGACGAAATATTAAATTGCTGTTGATAAGTTCTTCTGAATATGACACGCCGTAGCTTTATAGAAGCGGCCGCGTTCGGCAAATTCAATACCGCGACCTCGTATCTTCTACGTTCAAGATTCATATCGACAGAGTCGGTCTGGCAAACATACTAATGTTATTATTATCTGATTGTCATCATCTTCAGCAGCAGCAGCAGCAGCAGCAGCAGCGATTTTCTGGATAAAGTGCAAACGGGAGAAAACCATTTAAAACCTGTCTATTACAGCTCCGTGGAAGAAGGAAGCGTGTGTGCAGAAAATAAAGTGAAAGACGCAAATGGCTGAGCGACAGAGTCACGGGCGCGGCTGCGTAGACCTGCCCAGGATCCGGAGTTGTATAAAACTATCACTGGGTAGAGATAACACGCGATAGCACACTGATTTAGACGCAGCAACTTTGCGTTTCCCAAAAAAATCAGACTGATTAACTGGCCCACCAGCGCTGTTAAGTGTTATCAGCTTGTACTTCAGCATTAAATCAAACAAGGTCCTTTTTGTGCCAGAGTATATATCATCAGCCGCAGCATTAGCAGTGGGTGTGGTTCACGTTTGATCGGACAGCCGGTGATGAGCGGCAGACGACTGTGTGATCAGAATGAGAGGGGATTAAGAACACGGATGAGAAAACACAGACTCCCTCTTGACCTAGAGTGTGTTATGGCAGAGAGGGAGTCGTGCAGACGCGACGTGATTTAATGTTCAGATGAAATGCCAGGGAATTACACAACAGGGGCCAAAATATATTAAAAAGATAAGACGAGATCGCCCCAACGACAGCATGAGTACGAGTTTGAAAACAAATAGAACCGCATAGAACAAATAAGACATTGCAGACATATCGGCGGGAAAAATCACCTTAAGTGACAGAGGCGTCGTTAGGTTTTGAGTTTCCAAAACTCCTCTGTTGTCAATTCATTGTGATGATCTGCAAAACTAATTAATTAATATGTTGAATAGCTTCTGTTTGTCGTCACAGTTGTGTTGCATTAGTTGCATTATATTTCTTATTTAGCTCATATACAGTATGTGTTAGACACTGTATCCGGTTTGGGTCAGAGATAAGATCATTTAAGAAAAATGTGTATTTGTGGTATAAAGCTGCACAAACGTATGACTTGGTGAAAGTGGTGAGTGTCACTCAACATGCAAAGTGTGTGTGTGTGTGTGTGTGTGTGTATCTAGTCTGCTCTGTTGTTTCAATGAATCACAATAGTTGAGGTCTATTGCGAAAAGGTTGCGTCACTCGACAATTGCGTAAACCTAGAATGTGGTCAGTGTTCGCTCCCATCCCTGTCAGCACCTGGCTGACTTTAAATATTAGCTTCATCGGCGCTGGCCCTGCGACCTCTCAGGAATGCGCTGATCCCAAGCAACCCAAAGGTGTTTTTACATGCAGTCGAAAAACCTTGCCCCCTTCGCCAATCTTCCTGTTCTACAGAACCGCTTAGCGGCCACGCCCCAGCTCTAACCGATGCGTCGCGAAATCTGATGATGTTTGGAGATAAATATGACATTGTCATATCCAGATGAGGAAATCACTCGCGGTGGCCAAAAAAGGCATTGACTCGATTGGATTTGAGGGTGTGTGCGTGAATCACTGCGCACCCGATTGACATTTGATCGGTTTCATCGTGTGTCATTTGCTCACTCCGGGAACCGTTGGGTTTCGAATAATATTGAGTTAATTAGACGACCAGTCAAACATTAAACAACGCGGAGCGAGTCCTTGAGACTGAGCTGTATTTTTCTCGCACACCTTGATCCAGAAACTGTCAGAATTGCTGAATGCGGCAATGGGTTGATTCAAAGAACTATTTCAGGCTGCTGTGGCTCCGGAATGTACCACCAAATTCTGGGCCCTATACATAAGCAGTCTCTGTTTTTTGAAATACATAGCTCACAAATTACTCAGAAAACACTAATTGCAGGCTTGCCAGGCCACCCCCCCCCCCCTTGGGTCGGTACGACTCGAAAAGCCATAGTCCCCTTTCCATTGATTTTGGAGCACAAACCAGGAGCAAATCATTTTTCCAAAGAGCCTTCTCTTTTCCAAAGAGCTCTCACTCTTCATATTGTGCAATTACTTCACCAGGTGAAGCTATCGGTTGCACAAAATGTTTTCTTCCCAACTGTTAGTCACCGATCGACGATGTCATTGAAACGTGACTAACGTCTCCGCATCTGGTTTTTGCAGCCAACAACAGATGGTCTCTGTACAGGTTGTGTTGTTTTCTGACGCAGTTTAATTTTTTTTTTTTTAATTGACGCAAAAACAACAAAAAAAAGCCAGTCTGACCTGACCCAGGCGTTTTGGTATTCTCTGTTGAAAACCTGCCAAATCTGACGGAAGCTCGGTTCTCTGGAAACACGGGGCATCTGGCTCTGCTTGTCACAGAACTGGCTGCTTAGATAAGCAAGATAAGTTTGCACAAAAGTTATGTAGGCCATACAGAGGGGTGTTAAAGGAATTACAGGAAAAACCTGAAAAATGAATGGTGGGACACGGTGACCGTCACTGAATGGTTTGACGAGTATGATAATGATGCGAGGTAAAAGCTGTGGCCCCCCTCAGTCACCAGATCTCAACTCACCTCACGGCTAATGAGGGAACATTGTTTTTGAAAGAATGGTTTCAGACTTGTACAATCAATACCGAGGCACAATGAAATGCTTATCTAAGTTTTTCCCTTAATTTGCCCCCTGTCTGTACATTGTGGATAGATGAATAATTAACTGAACATCAATAAAAGACCCCAAAACATTTGACCAGACCTAAGGTTTATGTTAATGTTTGGTTACGCGATTGTCATTTTTTATTGAATCGCCGCGACCTTTAGTACAGTTAGACGTGTTCAATTTGTTCGCCGTTATTGTTTTAGGGCACAATAGAGACGGCTCTCAGGAAGTCAACAGGAATTCCTGGTATCTCGGGCTTCAGTGCAGGGATCTCTGCGGCCGCCGCTGTGACACTTTTTGAGTCAAGGAGGCTGTTCCTGTGGACGGGGTGGGACTTAACAGCTTGACCTGCTGTATATCTGACAAGTGAGCAGGGAGAGCTGCCTCTGAGATGGTCGGGGAACTTCAAAATCACACAAGTCTCTCACAGCAGCTGAGTCAGACTGCAAACCGGAGCAGCTCGGAGCTGGGACTTTGCTGCATTCCAGGACACTCAGGTAAGAGCAGTTGATGCTTTTTTTTGTTTTTTTTAGCGCTTTGTCTGAATGAGTGTTGTCACATAATATGTGTTCAGGATCATGAACAGGTCTGTGCAAATCGGTCGGTTTAAAAAAAAAAAAAAAGATTGGTGATGGGGAATTCAGCATTTTGTTCCATTTGTCTCTGAGCCCTAAAGAAAAAAGGATCAGTCGTCTCAAGGAAAAGCCCCTTCTTCCCGAGAGGCTGTGACTGAATCCAGAGTAAAACCACAGAAAAAGTGAAGAGTGTGTGTGTAGGCTGCGCTGATCGGCCAACACCCCTCTGATAAAAGGGAAAACCAAACATTCCTCGCCGATTACCTTTGACCACTGTTGAAACCACAATGTTTTACACAAGTGAGGCCAGTAAAAAAAAATTATAATCTACAAGTCAACATTGTGTCTGTGTTAACAACTCCGCAACTCCAACAATACTCAGTGGCCTCATTCATTCCTCTTTTACTTTAAATGAAACCCTGAGGGGCAGAGCAAAGACCTCATTTACACTGTGGCAGCTTATCTTCCGATTTCTCTTTCTCTTTTTTTCCTCCCAGCTAGAAAACCAGACGGTTTGTCACTCAGACAGTTTCTTGGCTGTGTTGAAGCTACGGTTAGACAAATCCTGTAATCTCTTCTGACAAATGCGTCAAACCTGAAATCAGTCAAAGTCATTCACTTTTGTTCTACTGCTGTAAACCAGTGACAGTCAATCCAAAGAAAAATTCTAAGCAACACATTATATTTTTCTTAATAACTATGAAGGTATTTTAAAAAGTCGATACGGACACTCATGACCATTTGAATTAAGAAGTGATGTCATTATAATTGGAGCTGCAATGATTACAGCTAATTGTGAAGCAACAATTTAAAATTGATTATTTGCCAAAGTCCTTTCTCTTACAAAAATGCCAAAGGCTATAAAGTTCCATGGGGCTCACACACTGTCTTCTCCTTGCTCAACATTTAAGTAAATTGAAAAATGTTTGGGTTTGGGACTGTTTGTCAGAGAAAATAAGACGTATTGATAAATCATCTTTGGCTCTAAAACACAGAAATTTCATTATTTTCCAATGTTTTACGTAGTAAACCATTAATGAGGACAATAACTGAGATTAATTGCATCCTAATCAGAATTTTAACTAGTAGTATATACCAAGGTACCTAAACAGACCAATGCAAACCATATCAAAGTATTCTGTCACCAGCAGTGAAATTAAAAAACTTATTTTTGCCAAGATGAAATTGCATTTATGTGTTTATAGCCTTTATCTACTTCAGGGAAGGAAATTGAATTTGCCAAGGTACTAAAAGCATCTGCACAGTAAATAAAGATGTTATATTATGCAAACCGCTGTCGGAACTATGAAGCTTCATGCAGCTAATGCAGGCTATTTGCATTTATGGTATGATAAGCAATCGCACAAGTCAAAGTGGATGTTCAACAACTTTAAAAAAAAGTCAAACATTAACAAAGTGGGTGGCAAACTCAAACACAACATTGTGCAGAGATACCGCTGCACCAGATGACTGCTGCCATTGTGCAAATGTTAAAAGCTTCAGTCTATTTTATACTGGCAGACGTTTCTTTGTTTTTAGTTGACCTGTAGGTTCTCACAGCCGTGATGTCGTAGCACCATCGTGACCTTTTCGTTGTTGCACTGTGTTCGGTGAAAAACAGTTCACACCTTTATTCCACTGGGATTATGAATGACAGGGGAGCACTATTTTTAACTGCAAGGTGCTCACAGGCTATTGTGAAGAATGCTTCAAAACCCGATATCCTTCTCGCGCAGTGAAGCTAATTAAGGTGGGGGGGGGGGGGGGGGGGGGGGGGGGGGGGGGGGGGGGGATTATTCCTGAAGAAAGTAACAAGTGGAAATACCTTGTCTATGATCCAAGTTTCCCCTCTCCGTTGAGTATTAAAACAGAGAGTAGGTTTGGGAGCTTCATGGTTGACTCCCCCTCCGCACCCTGAAACTGATTACAGTCACTCTTACAGCGGCAATGACATCATGTCAAACAATGCCAGTGACCTTTCAACAGACTTATAATGATGAGGTTTAAAGGGTTAAGAAGGGCATCGTTTTTGTGTTTCCAGTAATTCCATGTATGTTGTTGCAACACAGGGCATGTGGCTGTTCTAGTTCTGAAGCATTATGTCATAACGTGCCAAAGGAAATACTGTACATGGTGCTCGTGACACATGTTTGTGATCTTCCAGAGGCCAATTTCTTTTGTTATTGTGTGCAGGGGAAATTGTATGAAAAATTTAATTCATCAAAGAATTACAATATTTCTTATCCATGTGCACCAAGAACTTATGCATGAACTATGTACGAAGAATACTTGGAATTAAGGTGGATAGATTATGTAATATAGAACAAAGGTTTCAATTGGAATCTAATCCTTGTAAATTTGTCTTTGTTGATTTCTGTCTTTGTTGTTAACTACTACTGCTATTAAAAATCTAGGTAAACAAACTGGTCGAGTGAGTATTCAGAGTACACAATAAAAAAAGCAGACAGTATATAATAATTACAATGTCAATCATGAACATATTTGTGAGGAGAGTTGACAAAGACTACATTTATTTTGCTTGCCTTACAGTATCTCTATAAGGGCGAGGTTTTGAAGGCTGAGCGCCTTTGGCCTTTATCCTGGATTTTGGAACTGCCCGGGGCGTGGAAGGATCTGGGGCTGCCCAAAGACCCATAGTGAGACTATAAGGTTTGTTATGAAGTTGGAACACATACCATGTATTGTAAAACCTCATCGGTGCAATTAAAGTTCAGATCATTGATGTTATCATTATCAACAAGAATATTTTCAGTTTCACTGAAAGTGGGGAAAACTAACAGTCCGGCATAAATTAAACAAACCTATCTCTAACAAACAAAAAAATTTTTTTGTGTAATTTACAGGCAATGCTGTAAAATAATCAAACCAATTTAAGCAACTGTTTCTGTGTTATACAATTCTTTAGATCAAGATGGACGGTCAAGACATGAAGCAAAATGGCCACACTGAGGTCCATAGACCTGTGGCTGGCATTTTTCTGGAGAAGACCAAGGAGAAGATAACCATATATCAAGCCATGAAAAAACGTCTGCTTAAACCAGGGACTGCATTAGCCCTGCTTGAGGCGCAAGCTGCCACAGTGGGCATTGTAGACCCAATGAACAACAGAACACTTCCCGTTGCAGATGCTGTTAAAGAGGGAATAGTTGGACCGGAGATGAAAGAGAAACTCCTCACAGCAGAGAAAGCAATCAGTGGCTATGTAGACCCCTACACCAACCAAATAATATCTCTATTCCAAGCTATGCAAAAAGATTTGGTCCCAAGAGATAATGGATTAAGGCTGCTGGAAGCGCAGATAGCCACGCAAGGCCTGATTGATCCCACTGAGAAATCAAACATTTCTGTTGAATCGGCAATTCAAAGAGGCTACTATGAGAAGGGTTTGCTAAATGACCATATGTCCGAGCTCAAAGTTTTCTACAATCCAAGTTCACAAGAGACTCTCAATTACCAAAACCTCCTAGAGAAATGCACTGTGGAGCCAGACACGGGCCTGTTGCTCCTTCCCCTCTGCATCACCTTCAAAGGACTGCGAAGAGGCATTTCCTCCACTGAACTCTTTGAATCAAAGATCATCGACCAGGAAACATTTGATGATCTACAAAAGGGGAAAACCACAACTCAGGATGTGTTGTTGATGGAAACAGTGAAAGAATACCTGCAGGGCAAAGGCAGTATTGCAGGTATTGCTGTACTCTCATCCAATCAGAGAATGAGCATTTATCAAGCTATGAAACAAGGAATACTGATGCCTGGGACAGCCCTAGTTCTACTGGAGGCACAAGCTGCAACTGGATTCATGATTGATCCAGTAGAAAATAAAAAGTTTACTGTGGATGAGGCCATCAAGAACAAACTTTTTGGCCCAGAATATCATGCAAAACTGCGTTCTGCTGAGAGAGCAGTAACTGGATACAAAGATCCATACACAAGTGAAACCATATCTCTGTTTCAAGCACTGTCGAAAGACCTCATTGTAAAGGAGCATGGCATTCGCCTACTTGAAGCGCAAATTGCTACAGGTGGAATAATAGACCCAATCAACAGCCACAGACTTCCCACAGAAGTGGCCTTCAAGAGAGGTTACTTTGATGAAGAAATGAATGCTATACTTGAGGATGCAGGGGATGACACAAGAGGGTTTTTTGATCCAAATACAGAAGATAATCTTACCTATCTTCAGCTGATGGAAAGGTGCGTCACTGATCCTGTCACTGGACTGTGCCTCCTCCCACTCCATGGTAAGTCAGACAGGCTGAATTTCAACTTCATTGACTACGAAACAAAAATGACCTTCAAAGAAACAAAGGTGCAAGTGACATGTGGGAAGTACATGGGAATGACAGTATCTCTGTGGGAACTGCTGATGTCAGAATACTTTGATGAACAGCAGAGATGCAACTTCAGTCAGAAGTATAGAGAGGGGAAGCTCAATATCAAGATGATCATTAAAACAGTCATGGAAGTCATAGAGAAGTCTGTGAAAACAACTAAAGTTGTTTTTGAGGGTATCAGAGAAACTGTCACTGCCAAGCAGCTTTTGGAGGCAGATATCATAAGTGAAGAGGTCCTTGAGGATCTGAAAAAGGGGAAAAAGTCAGTGAAAGACATGATGGAGGATGAAAATGTAAATATGTACCTGCAGGGGAAAGACAGTATTGCAGGTATTCTGCTTCCTGATTCTCAAGTCATGACCATCTACCAGGCCAGACAGAAAGGAAAGCTGATGCCAGGAACTGCTCTGATTCTGCTGGAGGCACAGGCAGCAACAGGGTTCATTATTGACCCTATTGGAAACAGAAAGTTTTCAGTGGATGATGCTGTCAAAGCAAACATTGTTGGGCCTGATATCTGTCAAAAGCTGCGCTCAGCAGAGAAAGCAGTCACTGGGTACAAGGATCCATATGATGGAAAAATTATTTCTTTGTTCCAAGCAATGCAAAAAGATCTAATCGTAAAAGACCATGGAATTCGTCTCCTGGAGGCACAAATTGCCACTGGTGGGATCATAGACCCAGTGAACAGCCATCGGATTCCTGTCCACGTGGCCTACAAGAGGGGGTACTTCAATGAGGAAATGAATGACATCTTGAGCGATCCAAGTGATGACACCAAAGGATTTTTTGACCCTAACACCCATGAGAACCTGACATACCTGCAGCTTATACACAGATGTGTCACAGATCCCAGTACAGGTCTGTGTCTCTTGCCACTCAAAGGAAAAAGTAAAAAAATTAACATTGATGATAATCTCCGAGAACAATTCAAAACAAATGTTACTGTTAAGTATGGCAGGTTCAAGGGCAAACACACAACACTGTGGGATCTTATCAATTCAGAGTATCTGTCTGAGGACAAACGACAAGAGTTTTTCAAGCTCTTCAAGTCCAGGAAAATCACAATTGAGCAACTCATTGTGACCATTCTCGAGATCATTGAGAATAAGGAGATAAAAAAGCAAGAAGGGTTGAACTTTCAAGGTCTCAGAGGAGAGGTCTCTGTTGTGGATCTTTTGGAGCTTGAAATTGTGAATGAAGAAACATACAACAGCCTGATCCATGGACAGCTGACAAGCACTGATGTGACCAACATGGACAGTGTGAGGGACTACCTACAAGGAAAAAGCTGTGTAGCCGGGGTGATACTGCAACCTTCCAATCAGAAGTTCAGCATCTATGAGGCACAGAGAATTGGTATTCTCACACCTTGCACTGCCCTTTGCCTCCTTGAAGCACAAGCAGCCACAGGGTTCATTGTCGATCCCCTGAAGAACAAAAAACTTACAGTGGAACATGCTCTCAGAGAAAAGGTAATTGGTCCACATATATATGAAAATCTTTTGTCTGCAGAGAGGGCTGTCACTGGTTACACAGATCCATACACTGGTCAAAAGATCTCACTCTTCCAAGCCTTGCAAAAGGATTTAATTGTCAAGCAGCATGGCATCCGTTTACTTGAGGCCCAGATCGCTACAGGTGGCATCATCGATCCATTAAAGTGTCTTCACCTACCCCTCGAGGTTGCCTACAGGAAAGGATATTTTGATGCAGAACTTAATGAAATCCTGACAGATCCAACTGATGACACAAAAGGATTTTTTGACCCAAAGACACAAGACAATTTGACATACATGGAGATGCTAGGCAGATGTGTTAAAGACAAGGAAACTGGACTGTGTCTCTTGCCACTGAATAACACACA
This sequence comes from Scophthalmus maximus, assembly GCF_022379125.1. NCBI lineage: Eukaryota > Metazoa > Chordata > Actinopteri > Pleuronectiformes > Scophthalmidae > Scophthalmus > Scophthalmus maximus. Next base: position 12,265,165 of record NC_061536.1, on the reverse strand, counting down.
AAGAGCTTCTGGAACAAATACAAAAATGTATACTGACACAGAGATAAAGCAAGAGTTTAAAAAGACAGTTGTAAACATATCTGTAGCACGCTACTCAGGAAAATCAGTTTCTTTATGGGACCTGATTCACTCTAGGTACTTCACTGAGGAACAGCGGCTGGAATTCATTGAAAAATACGGAACAAAGAAGATAACCACTGAAACCATAATCACACAAGTGATTTCCACCATTGAAAAACTGGAAAAGAGTGAAACGGCTGAAATGATAATAGGCCTGAGAAAGCCTGTCTCTGCACAACAGCTTCTGAATTCTGATATCATTGATGTGGATACATTCAAACAGGTAAAAGACAGAAAGCTTACTCTTGAAGCAGTGACCCAACGTGAATCAGTGAGAGGATACCTGAAGGGGACTGGAAGCATTGCTGGAATTAAGGTTCATCCATCCAAGAAAGTAATGAGCATTTATGAAGCAAAAACCGAAGATCTGTTGACACCTGGTATTGCACTTCTACTGCTTGAAGCACAGGCTGCAACAGGATGGGTGATTGATCCACTGAAAAACAAGTTCTATGCTGTTGATGAGGCAGCAAGAGAGAAAGTAATTGGACCAGATGTACACGAGCACCTTCTCTCAGCTGAACGAGCTGTCACTGGCTATAAAGATCCATATACAGATGCAACAATATCACTGTTTGAGGCGATGAACGAACAGCTGATTCAAAGAAATGATGGCATTCGTCTTCTTGAAGCACAGATGGCAACTGGAGGAATCATTGACCCGAATCTAAGCCACCGGCTACCTGTCCATGTTGCAATTAAAAAGGGCTATCTTGATGAAGAGATGAGCAAAATTCTGTTGAACCCCACTAAGGATTCAAAGGGATTCTTTGACCCAAATACAAAAGAAAACGTCTCTTATCGTCAGCTGATAAATCAATGTGAGAATGATCCTGAAACTGGGCTACTTCTTCTAGCCCTGCATGAAGAGAAGTCCGATGTGTTCCATACAGATGAACAAATTGAGCTTGCTTTCAAAAACACAACTTTTACCATGAATGCGGGAAAGTATAAAAATGAAGAGGTGAAAATGTGGGACGTGTTGCTCTCTGAATACATATCAGAACAAAAAAGGAAGCAGCTCATTCAACAATATGAGACAGGAGCCCTGAAAATAGGGGACATCATTGAAATACTCACAGTTATCATTACAGAGGTATCATCCAAAGAAAAAAAGTTCAAAGGACTAAGAAAGCAGGTCTCAGCCAGTGAATTGTATGAGTCAAAGATAATCTCAAAAGAGCTTTTTACACAGATCATACAAGGAGAGGTAACAGAAGAGAATGTTGACAAAATGGAGTCAATTCAAAAGTACCTTGGAGCTACAAATTGTATAGCAGGTGTCCGAGTTGAATCTACAAAGAAAGTTCTAAGCATCTATGAAGCCAAAACAAGAGGGCTGCTAACTCCTGGTACATCTCTTGTGCTGTTGGAAGCCCAAGCAGCAACTGGTTTTGTCATAGACCCAGTGAACAACAAAAAACTTTCTGTGGAGGAAGCTGCAGCTCAAGGAGTGGTTGGCAATGAGTGGAAAAACAAACTGCTTTCAGCGGAAAGGGCGGTTACAGGATATAAAGACCCATACACTGGAAACACAATTTCTTTGTTCCAGGCCTTGCAAAAGGATCTTATTGTCAAGGATCATGGAATTCGGCTTCTTGAAGCGCAAATTGCAACAGGGGGCATAATTGACCCGATCCACAGTCACAGGGTGCCTGTCCAGGTGGCATACCAAAGGGGTTACTTTGATGAAGAAATGAACCAGATCTTGTCTGATCCTGATGATGACACCAAGGGCTTCTTCGACCCCAACACACATGAGAACCTCACCTATCTCCAGCTGGTAGAGAGATGTGTCATTGATCCCATCACAGGCCTAAGTTTACTGGTGATTGTGAAGAAAGGAGAGTTCTATTTCTTTGTTGATGAGGCTACAAAGCTCATTCTGAAATCTACCACAACAACCAGAGCAGGAGGAAAATACCAAGGAAAAACAGTGTGTCTGTGGGATCTGCTTTACTCCAAATACATCTCTGAGGAAAAGAGGAGAGAGCTTGTGCAACAGTACAAGTCTGGATCAATCACAATTGAACGCTTTCTGGAAATTATTCTGACAGTCATTCAGCAGCAAACAAAAACCTCATCCACAACAATTGTCACATGCCAACCACCAGAAACCAAAGTGGACAGCAGCACAACAAAATCTACCATCACCACCACTACAATCACAGAGACAAGTCAAGTTCCATCGTTCCATGGAATCAGGAAGGATGTCACTGCTAATGAGCTGCTTGAATCAAAGATCATCACTGAGGACCTCTACAAAGGTCTTAAGTCTGGAAAAGTCACAGTGACAGAAATCAGTGAAATGGACTCAGTGCGTAAGTACCTTGAGGGGACCAACAGCATTGCAGGAGTGTACCTGCAGTCCACCAAAGAGACCCTGAGTATCTACGAAGCCAAAAGCAAAGGCTTGCTGACCCCTGGTACTTCTCTGGTTTTGCTGGAAGCCCAAGCTGCTACTGGCTTTGTCATTGACCCAGTGAACAACAAGAAACTGTCAGTAGACGAGGCTGTTGCTCAAAGAGTGCTTGGCAATGAGTGGAAAAACAAACTGCTTTCAGCAGAAAGAGCTGTCACAGGATACAAGGATCCCTATACTGGAAAAACAATTTCTTTATTCCAGGCCTTGAAAAAAGATCTCATTGTGAAAGATCATGGAATTCGTCTTCTCGAAGCGCAAATTGCCACAGGAGGCATAATTGATCCAGTCTACAGTCACAGAGTGCCTGTGCAAGTGGCATATGAAAGAGGTTACTTTGATGAAGAAATGAACCAGATCTTGTCTGATCCTGATGATGACACCAAGGGCTTCTTCGACCCCAACACTAAAGAGAACCTCACCTATCTTCAGCTGGTAGAGAGATGTGTCATTGATCCCATCACAGGCTTAAGTTTACTGGTGATTGTGAAGAAAGGAGAGTTCTATTTCTTTGTTGATGAGGCTACAAAGCTCATTCTGAAATCTACCACAACAACCGGAGCAGGAGGAAAATACCAAGGAAAAACAGTGTGTCTCTGGGATCTGCTTTACTCCAAATACATCTCTGAGGAAAAGAGGAGAGACCTTGTGCAACAGTACAAGTCTGGATCAATCACAATTGAACGCTTTCTGGAAATTATTCTGACAATCATTCAGCAGCAAACAAAAACCTCATCCAGAACAATTGTAACATGCCAACCACCAGAAAACAAACTGGACAGCAGCACAACAAAAACATCATCCACAACAATTGTCACATGCCAACCACCAGAAACCAAAGCGGACAGCAGCACAACAAAATCTACCATCACCACCACTACAATCACAGAGACAAGTCAAGTTCCATCGTTCCATGGAATCAGGAAGGATGTCACTGCTAATGAGCTTCTTGAATCAAAGATCATCACTGAGGACCTCTACAAAGGTCTTAAGTCTGGAAAAGTCACAGTGACAGAAATCAGTGAAATGGACTCAGTGCGTAAGTACCTTGAGGGGACCAACAGCATTGCAGGAGTGTACCTGCAGTCCACCAAAGAGACCCTGAGTATCTACGAAGCCAAAAGCAAAGGCTTGCTGACCCCTGGTACTTCTCTGGTTTTGCTGGAAGCCCAAGCTGCTACTGGCTTTGTCATTGACCCAGTGAACAACAAGAAACTGTCAGTAGACGAGGCTGTTGCTCAAAGAGTGCTTGGCAATGAGTGGAAAAACAAACTGCTTTCAGCAGAAAGAGCTGTCACAGGATACAAGGATCCCTATACTGGAAAAACAATTTCTTTATTCCAGGCCTTGAAAAAAGATCTCATTGTGAAAGATCATGGAATTCGTCTTCTCGAAGCGCAAATTGCCACAGGAGGCATAATTGATCCAGTCTACAGTCACAGAGTGCCTGTGCAAGTGGCATATGAAAGAGGTTACTTTGATGAAGAAATGAACCAGATCTTGTCTGATCCTGATGATGACACCAAGGGCTTCTTCGACCCCAACACTAAAGAGAACCTCACCTATCTTCAGCTGGTAGAGAGATGTGTCATTGATCCCATCACAGGCTTAAGTTTACTGGTGATTGTGAAGAAAGGAGAGTTCTATTTCTTTGTTGATGAGGCTACAAAGCTCATTCTGAAATCTACCACAACAACCGGAGCAGGAGGAAAATACCAAGGAAAAACAGTGTGTCTCTGGGATCTGCTTTACTCCAAATACATCTCTGAGGAAAAGAGGAGAGACCTTGTGCAACAGTACAAGTCTGGATCAATCACAATTGAACGCTTTCTGGAAATTATTCTGACAATCATTCAGCAGCAAACAAAAACCTCATCCACAACAATTGTCACATGCCAACCACCAGAAACCAAAGTGGACAGCAGCACAACAAAATCTACCATCACCACCACTACAATCACAGAGACAAGTCAAGTTCCATCGTTCCATGGAATCAGGAAGGATGTCACTGCTAATGAGCTGCTTGAATCAAAGATCATCACTGAGGACCTCTACAAAGGTCTTAAGTCTGGAAAAGTCACAGTGACAGAAATCAGTGAAATGGACTCAGTGCGTAAGTACCTTGAGGGGACCAACAGCATTGCAGGAGTGTACCTGCAGTCCACCAAAGAGACCCTGAGTATCTACGAAGCCAAAAGCAAAGGCTTGCTGACCCCTGGTACTTCTCTGGTTTTGCTGGAAGCCCAAGCTGCTACTGGCTTTGTCATTGACCCAGTGAACAACAAGAAACTGTCAGTAGACGAGGCTGTTGCTCAAAGAGTGCTTGGCAATGAGTGGAAAAACAAACTGCTTTCAGCAGAAAGAGCTGTCACAGGATACAAGGATCCCTATACTGGAAAAACAATTTCTTTATTCCAGGCCTTGAAAAAAGATCTCATTGTGAAAGATCATGGAATTCGTCTTCTCGAAGCGCAAATTGCCACAGGAGGCATAATTGATCCAGTCTACAGTCACAGAGTGCCTGTGCAAGTGGCATATGAAAGAGGTTACTTTGATGAAGAAATGAACCAGATCTTGTCTGATCCTGATGATGACACCAAGGGCTTCTTCGACCCCAACACTAAAGAGAACCTCACCTATCTTCAGCTGGTAGAGAGATGTGTCATTGATCCCATCACAGGCTTAAGTTTACTGGTGATTGTGAAGAAAGGAGAGTTCTATTTCTTTGTTGATGAGGCTACAAAGCTCATTCTGAAATCTACCACAACAACCGGAGCAGGAGGAAAATACCAAGGAAAAACAGTGTGTCTCTGGGATCTGCTTTACTCCAAATACATCTCTGAGGAAAAGAGGAGAGACCTTGTGCAACAGTACAAGTCTGGATCAATCACAATTGAACGCTTTCTGGAAATTATTCTGACAATCATTCAGCAGCAAACAAAAACCTCATCCAGAACAATTGTAACATGCCAACCACCAGAAAACAAACTGGACAGCAGCACAACAAAAACATCATCCACAACAATTGTCACATGCCAACCACCAGAAACCAAAGCGGACAGCAGCACAACAAAATCTACCATCACCACCACTACAATCACAGAGACAAGTCAAGTTCCATCGTTCCATGGAATCAGGAAGGATGTCACTGCTAATGAGCTTCTTGAATCAAAGATCATCACTGAGGACCTCTACAAAGGTCTTAAGTCTGGAAAAGTCACAGTGACAGAAATCAGTGAAATGGACTCAGTGCGTAAGTACCTTGAGGGGACCAACAGCATTGCAGGAGTGTACCTGCAGTCCACCAAAGAGACCCTGAGTATCTACGAAGCCAAAAGCAAAGGCTTGCTGACCCCTGGTACTTCTCTGGTTTTGCTGGAAGCCCAAGCTGCTACTGGCTTTGTCATTGACCCAGTGAACAACAAGAAACTGTCAGTAGACGAGGCTGTTGCTCAAAGAGTGCTTGGCAATGAGTGGAAAAACAAACTGCTTTCAGCAGAAAGAGCTGTCACAGGATACAAGGATCCCTATACTGGAAAAACAATTTCTTTATTCCAGGCCTTGAAAAAAGATCTCATTGTGAAAGATCATGGAATTCGTCTTCTCGAAGCGCAAATTGCCACAGGAGGCATAATTGATCCAGTCTACAGTCACAGAGTGCCTGTGCAAGTGGCATATGAAAGAGGTTACTTTGATGAAGAAATGAACCAGATCTTGTCTGATCCTGATGATGACACCAAGGGCTTCTTCGACCCCAACACTAAAGAGAACCTCACCTATCTTCAGCTGGTAGAGAGATGTGTCATTGATCCCATCACAGGCTTAAGTTTACTGGTGATTGTGAAGAAAGGAGAGTTCTATTTCTTTGTTGATGAGGCTACAAAGCTCATTCTGAAATCTACCACAACAACCGGAGCAGGAGGAAAATACCAAGGAAAAACAGTGTGTCTCTGGGATCTGCTTTACTCCAAATACATCTCTGAGGAAAAGAGGAGAGACCTTGTGCAACAGTACAAGTCTGGATCAATCACAATTGAACGCTTTCTGGAAATTATTCTGACAATCATTCAGCAGCAAACAAAAACCTCATCCACAACAATTGTCACATGCCAACCACCAGAAACCAAAGTGGACAGCAGCACAACAAAATCTACCATCACCACCACTACAATCACAGAGACAAGTCAAGTTCCATCGTTCCATGGAATCAGGAAGGATGTCACTGCTAATGAGCTTCTTGAATCAAAGATCATCACTGAGGACCTCTACAAAGGTCTTAAGTCTGGAAAAGTCACAGTGACAGAAATCAGTGAAATGGACTCAGTGCGTAAGTACCTTGAGGGGACCAACAGCATTGCAGGAGTGTACCTGCAGTCCACCAAAGAGACCCTGAGTATCTACGAAGCCAAAAGCAAAGGCTTGCTGACCCCTGGTACTTCTCTGGTTTTGCTGGAAGCCCAAGCTGCTACTGGCTTTGTCATTGACCCAGTGAACAACAAGAAACTGTCAGTAGACGAGGCTGTTGCTCAAAGAGTGCTTGGCAATGAGTGGAAAAACAAACTGCTTTCAGCAGAAAGAGCTGTCACAGGATACAAGGATCCCTATACTGGAAAAACAATTTCTTTATTCCAGGCCTTGAAAAAAGATCTCATTGTGAAAGATCATGGAATTCGTCTTCTCGAAGCGCAAATTGCCACAGGAGGCATAATTGATCCAGTCTACAGTCACAGAGTGCCTGTGCAAGTGGCATATGAAAGAGGTTACTTTGATGAAGAAATGAACCAGATCTTGTCTGATCCTGATGATGACACCAAGGGCTTCTTCGACCCCAACACTAAAGAGAACCTCACCTATCTTCAGCTGGTAGAGAGATGTGTCATTGATCCCATCACAGGCTTAAGTTTACTGGTGATTGTGAAGAAAGGAGAGTTCTATTTCTTTGTTGATGAGGCTACAAAGCTCATTCTGAAATCTACCACAACAACCGGAGCAGGAGGAAAATACCAAGGAAAAACAGTGTGTCTCTGGGATCTGCTTTACTCCAAATACATCTCTGAGGAAAAGAGGAGAGACCTTGTGCAACAGTACAAGTCTGGATCAATCACAATTGAACGCTTTCTGGAAATTATTCTGACAATCATTCAGCAGCAAACAAAAACCTCATCCAGAACAATTGTAACATGCCAACCACCAGAAAACAAAGTGGACAGCAGCACAACAAAAACATCATCCACAACAATTGTCACATGCCAACCACCAGAAACCAAAGCGGACAGCAGCACAACAAAATCTACCATCACCACCACTACAATCACAGAGACAAGTCAAGTTCCATCGTTCCATGGAATCAGGAAGGATGTCACTGCTAATGAGCTTCTTGAATCAAAGATCATCACTGAGGACCTCTACAAAGGTCTTAAGTCTGGAAAAGTCACAGTGACAGAAATCAGTGAAATGGACTCAGTGCGTAAGTACCTTGAGGGGACCAACAGCATTGCAGGAGTGTACCTGCAGTCCACCAAAGAGACCCTGAGTATCTACGAAGCCAAAAGCAAAGGCTTGCTGACCCCTGGTACTTCTCTGGTTTTGCTGGAAGCCCAAGCTGCTACTGGCTTTGTCATTGACCCAGTGAACAACAAGAAACTGTCAGTAGACGAGGCTGTTGCTCAAAGAGTGCTTGGCAATGAGTGGAAAAACAAACTGCTTTCAGCAGAAAGAGCTGTCACAGGATACAAGGATCCCTATACTGGAAAAACAATTTCTTTATTCCAGGCCTTGAAAAAAGATCTCATTGTGAAAGATCATGGAATTCGTCTTCTCGAAGCGCAAATTGCCACAGGAGGCATAATTGATCCAGTCTACAGTCACAGAGTGCCTGTGCAAGTGGCATATGAAAGAGGTTACTTTGATGAAGAAATGAACCAGATCTTGTCTGATCCTGATGATGACACCAAGGGCTTCTTCGACCCCAACACTAAAGAGAACCTCACCTATCTTCAGCTGGTAGAGAGATGTGTCATTGATCCCATCACAGGCTTAAGTTTACTGGTGATTGTGAAGAAAGGAGAGTTCTATTTCTTTGTTGATGAGGCTACAAAGCTCATTCTGAAATCTACCACAACAACCGGAGCAGGAGGAAAATACCAAGGAAAAACAGTGTGTCTCTGGGATCTGCTTTACTCCAAATACATCTCTGAGGAAAAGAGGAGAGACCTTGTGCAACAGTACAAGTCTGGATCAATCACAATTGAACGCTTTCTGGAAATTATTCTGACAATCATTCAGCAGCAAACAAAAACCTCATCCACAACAATTGTCACATGCCAACCACCAGAAACCAAAGTGGACAGCAGCACAACAAAATCTACCATCACCACCACTACAATCACAGAGACAAGTCAAGTTCCATCGTTCCATGGAATCAGGAAGGATGTCACTGCTAATGAGCTGCTTGAATCAAAGATCATCACTGAGGACCTCTACAAAGGTCTTAAGTCTGGAAAAGTCACAGTGACAGAAATCAGTGAAATGGACTCAGTGCGTAAGTACCTTGAGGGGACCAACAGCATTGGAGGAGTGTACCTGCAGTCCACCAAAGAGACCCTGAGTATCTACGAAGCCAAAAGCAAAGGCTTGCTGACCCCTGGTACTTCTCTGGTTTTGCTGGAAGCCCAAGCTGCTACTGGCTTTGTCATTGACCCAGTGAACAACAAGAAACTGTCAGTAGACGAGGCTGTTGCTCAAAGAGTGCTTGGCAATGAGTGGAAAAACAAACTGCTTTCAGCAGAAAGAGCTGTCACAGGATACAAGGATCCCTATACTGGAAAAACAATTTCTTTATTCCAGGCCTTGAAAAAAGATCTCATTGTGAAAGATCATGGAATTCGTCTTCTCGAAGCGCAAATTGCCACAGGAGGCATAATTGATCCAGTCTACAGTCACAGAGTGCCTGTGCAAGTGGCATATGAAAGAGGTTACTTTGATGAAGAAATGAACCAGATCTTGTCTGATCCTGATGATGACACCAAGGGCTTCTTCGACCCCAACACTAAAGAGAACCTCACCTATCTTCAGCTGGTAGAGAGATGTGTCATTGATCCCATCACAGGCTTAAGTTTACTGGTGATTGTGAAGAAAGGAGAGTTCTATTTCTTTGTTGATGAGGCTACAAAGCTCATTCTGAAATCTACCACAACAACCGGAGCAGGAGGAAAATACCAAGGAAAAACAGTGTGTCTCTGGGATCTGCTTTACTCCAAATACATCTCTGAGGAAAAGAGGAGAGACCTTGTGCAACAGTACAAGTCTGGATCAATCACAATTGAACGCTTTCTGGAAATTATTCTGACAATCATTCAGCAGCAAACAAAAACCTCATCCAGAACAATTGTAACATGCCAACCACCAGAAAACAAAGTGGACAGCAGCACAACAAAAACATCATCCACAACAATTGTCACATGCCAACCACCAGAAACCAAAGCGGACAGCAGCACAACAAAATCTACCATCACCACCACTACAATCACAGAGACAAGTCAAGTTCCATCGTTCCATGGAATCAGGAAGGATGTCACTGCTAATGAGCTGCTTGAATCAAAGATCATCACTGAGGACCTCTACAAAGGTCTTAAGTCTGGAAAAGTCACAGTGACAGAAATCAGTGAAATGGACTCAGTGCGTAAGTACCTTGAGGGGACCAACAGCATTGCAGGAGTGTACCTGCAGTCCACCAAAGAGACCCTGAGTATCTACGAAGCCAAAAGCAAAGGCTTGCTGACCCCTGGTACTTCTCTGGTTTTGCTGGAAGCCCAAGCTGCTACTGGCTTTGTCATTGACCCAGTGAACAACAAGAAACTGTCAGTAGACGAGGCTGTTGCTCAAAGAGTGCTTGGCAATGAGTGGAAAAACAAACTGCTTTCAGCAGAAAGAGCCGTCACAGGATACAAGGATCCCTACACTGGAAACACAATTTCTCTATTCCAGGCCTTGAAAAAAGATCTCATTGTGAAAGATCATGGAATTCGTCTTCTCGAAGCGCAAATTGCCACAGGAGGCATAATTGATCCAGTGTACAGTCACAGAGTGCCTGTCCAAGTGGCATATGAAAGAGGTTACTTTGATGAAGAAATGAACCAGATCTTGTCTGATCCTGATGATGACACCAAGGGCTTCTTCGACCCCAACACTAAAGAGAACCTCACCTATCTTCAGCTGGTAGAGAGATGTGTCATTGATCCCATCACAGGCTTAAGTTTACTGGTGATTGTGAAGAAAGGAGAGTTCTATTTCTTTGTTGATGAGGCTACAAAGCTCATTCTGAAATCTACCACAACAACCGGAGCAGGAGGAAAATACCAAGGAGAAACAGTGTGTCTCTGGGATCTGCTTTACTCCAAATACATCTCTGAGGAAAAGAGGAGAGACCTTGTGCAACAGTACAAGTCTGGATCAATCACAATTGAACACTTTCTGGAAATTATTCTGACAATCATTCAGCAGCAAACAAAAACCTCATCCACAACAATTGTAACATGCCAACCACCAGAAACCAAAGTGGACAGCAGCACAACAAAAACATCATCCACAACAATTGTCACATGCCAACCACCAGAAACCAAAGTGGACAGCAGCACAACAAAATCTACCATCACCACCACTACAATCACAGAGACAAGTCAAGTTCCATCGTTCCATGGAATCAGGAAGGATGTCACTGCTAATGAGCTGCTTGAATCGAAGATCATCACTGAGGACCTCTACAAAGGTCTTAAGTCTGGAAAAGTCACAGTGACAGAAATCAGTGAAATGGACTCAGTGCGTAAGTACCTTGAGGGGACCAACAGCATTGCAGGAGTGTACCTGCAGTCCACCAAAGAGACCCTGAGTATCTACGAAGCCAAAAGCAAAGGCTTGCTGACCCCTGGTACTTCTCTGGTTTTGCTGGAAGCCCAAGCTGCTACTGGCTTTGTCATTGACCCAGTGAACAACAAGAAACTGTCAGTAGACGAGGCTGTTGCTCAAAGAGTGCTTGGCAATGAGTGGAAAAACAAACTGCTTTCAGCAGAAAGAGCCGTCACAGGATACAAGGATCCCTACACTGGAAACACAATTTCTCTATTCCAGGCCTTGAAAAAAGATCTCATTGTGAAAGATCATGGAATTCGTCTTCTCGAAGCGCAAATTGCCACAGGAGGCATAATTGATCCAGTCTACAGTCACAGAGTGCCTGTGCAAGTGGCATATGAAAGAGGTTACTTTGATGAAGAAATGAACCAGATCTTGTCTGATCCTGATGATGACACCAAGGGCTTCTTCGACCCCAACACTAAAGAGAACCTCACCTATCTCCAGCTGGTAGAAAGATGTGTCACTGATCCTATTACAGGTCTTAGCTTACTCCCCTTGCGCAGGTGAAGGAAAAAATTAGTTTTAGTCTTAAGTTCATGTTGTCCATACAGAATATGGAGTGAAAAATACTTTATATGTATACTGTACTGCAAAAATGTTTTCTATGGTATCATAGGAGGATTTGCTTTTTTAAGTTTTGATCACCACTTTCTTTGATTGGTCCAATTGTTCCTTTGAGCCAGCATAAAAAAACAGAGCTGTGGCACTGACACCAAATAGGAATTCAGCCACTGTGAAAACTGTGATCTAAATTAATATACCTGTCCTTAAATGTAGACAGAAGATTCTAAATGCCACATACAAATTTGACAGGTTTAATACTATTGTTTTTTACCTGTGTTTAGCCAAATGCCAAATTTATGTTGTGAAAAAAATGTGTCACTTTCATAAGTGTAATATATATTTGTGGCTTTGGTTTTTACTGGTTTTCAATCTTTGTTTTACCTACTTCTAATCTTCTTTGACTATATGCCTGGTAGAAACTGATGTATAATACTGTTTGGATTCATGCTACTTCCTGATTTATCACTAATGTTTCTTGATATGTGGGCTCAATGGATTTGAGAATTTTTACACTGGTCATAATGTATTACAGCATCTGGGCAAAAGCTTTGTATGTGTTTTAAGTAATATGGTAAATCTTTCCTGATCAAACTGTGGCCCAATAAATGACATATGAATACTAAAGCTTTTTTTTTTTTCATCAATAGTTTTAATACTTGCAAAAATGTTATATCATTGTGTACAAGACTCTCTAATGTAAGTTAGACTGTAAAGGGGTTCTTCGTACGGCAAGATGACAGAAAACATTAAGGAAAAACTAGGACGTGGGTTCACTTGATGGAAAAGACCAGCACCGTTTCCAGACTTAAACCCCATGGAGGTGGTTTGATATGAACTAGACAGAATGTGAAGCAACCCACAAGTGCAACACCTTTGTGGGAACCTTCGCAACAGAGTTAGGCCAACAATGTCCGTTGTGGAGAGAAGTGTGTTTGTCTTACATTGAGACAAATTTCAGTGAGAAAGACAATGAAGGTGTTCCAAAACGTATGACTGGTAGTGTAAATGTATTTGAATCAGGTTTTTTCAAACCCTTAGTTTCTGCATTTGTTTTGTGTTAACATGAACAATATACATATAAAGCAACATTTACAATTAAACAAAGTGTAAAATAACCTCATTACTTAAACAACATAATATACAAAGAGGAATGTTAAAAGACATGTGAGAGAGTGAAAATACATTTTTGGAACCAAATGAGTGTCAGTGCTACTATAGTTTGTCCAGCAGCTGGCGAATGTCTTCTTGGCCACGGTAAATTTTCTTAAGTCCTCTTGGGAGATAGCGGCAGGATGAAAGGTTGAGGTAACTAAGAGCCGTCAATTGGCTGATGACTGACCTGCAAGATAAAGTACAGACAAGAAAGATAATGTAAAAATCTGCAGCGCTCAGGACTTACAAATGTGAACGCTTGAGTCATGCTCAGTTCTGTATATCTGCAGACTCCTTAGAAGTCTGGAGTGGCAGAAATAAGAGGGACTATTATACACCGGGTACCTGAGAGCAGGTGGCGTGACCCTCGTCCCACTCAGGTTGAGTGAGCGCAGGGTGTCCGCCTCTGTTGCCTGGGCGAGGTATCTCATGGCTATCTCCAGGTCTTCCTCGGTGAAGAGTTGATTAGCAATGTCAAGCTGCTGCAAAGTCTGACTCCACTTCTGGGTCACCTGGTGAAGTCCCTTCTTAGGTGCCGACGAGCCGACGTGGCTGCTGTAATAGTGTCCCCAGAAGAGACACTCGAGCTCTGCCAAATCACAGAGAAAGTAAAGAGGGAAGTATTAATGAATATTTGGGCTTTGAAAGGCAAATATAGATCATTGATATTGCAAACACACATGGGTATTTTTAATTCAGTTTAATTCGAAATAATTACTCAACATTTACAAAAGTAAATAAGTGTGTTTCTATGGTTCCAGTAAATTTTTCACACCGTTGTACTAAATATGAAAATCGTCTAGGGCTGCAACTAACGATTACTTTCATTATCGTTTAATCTGACGATTATTTTCTCGATTAATAGATTAGTTTTTTGGTCCATAAAATGGGGAAAATGTTGATTGTGTTTCCCCAAACCCCCAAGTTGATGTTTTTTTTTCTCCACACGCCAAAGATATTTAGTTCGCTGTCACAGAGGAGAAAAGAAACCAGAAAAAATTCACATTTAAGAAGCTGAAATCAGAGGATTATGACTTTTTATTCCTCATAAAAACTACTTGAACCGATTAATCGATTATCAAAATAGTTGCCGATTAATTTAGTAGTCGATTACTAATCGATTACTAATCGATGTTGCAACTCTAAAATTATCAAACTAAGCCTTTCAGCATGGGCTCCAATAACATCTCATTAATAAATCACAATGATGTCACTTCATAACCATCATTCAACAAAGGGAAAGCATAGCATTTCATACATTAGGCCTACCGAGACAGGGTAACGCAGCGAGACCCGACGGTGTTATTCTGGTACAGCCTCGCAAGTCCAGCACCCGCAGCCTCGTGGAGCCGAACAGAGTGTCCAACAAGTCCTTGTCGGTCATGTAGGAATACGACGTGGTCGCCATACATAGCTCCTCCAGCAGTGGGAAGCCCAACGCTGAATCAGCAGCACTGCGCATCGTTTTGTGCCGAAGTCTGACGTTCAGCATCCGGAAGGTCTGATCGGAATTTACGATAGATGTACTCGTTCCGTGGGTCAACACGGTGGGATACTGATTCATCGCATGCAGGCAGGTGAGTACAAGTAATTTACAGTGGACGAGACAGACTTAAGAGGTTGCAACTATTGATTGGTTTCATTATCAATCGTTAAAATTAGTATTTCCTTGTTTAATTGTTTGTCTACGCAATGTACATTTAAAAAAGGTAATAACGAAAATGCCCATTATATTTTATAAGATATTTTTAAAGTCCAAAAGACATTCAGTTGACAATGATCTATAAACAAAGAGAAGCATCACATTCTACTCATCTGAAATGCTGGTATCAAAAAAAATGAAGAAAACAAAATATCAAATGAATATCTAATTTCTTTTCTGTCAATCGGCTAATATTTAGATGTTCCATCGCTAACAGAATTTCATTTTAAATGTTCATTTAAGCTTAAATTCATTATTTATAATGATCCTTTTATAAACAGTGTCAGTTAAAACATTATTATAAAAATGCCTTTGTATTTTTACATCTCAAAATCCACATAATTTTATTTTTTTCTTTTACCTTGAGTTTAGGGCATGCCCCCTGTAGTGCCTGGATGCAAAGGGAAAGTTCACATTCTTTACTGTCGAGCCTCGTGTTGACCTCCAGGAACTCCAAATCAGGACAGTATCCCCTCTGGCAAATCAAACACAACGTTTTTTTAAGTGTTCTTTCATTCGTTCTTACTGGTTCTGACTGATGAATTAAAAAAAGACACGTGGAAAGAAGCTTACGGTTATGGCAGAAAGAAGTCTGTCATTCTTTAGTCCGTGAGTGAGCCACATCTGCTTGATCTGGCTCCCATGGTTTTCCAGGTACTCCAGGAGACCTTCAACCTGAAACTACAGCAAAAAAAACATAATTTTTCTAACCATGAAACTAACAAGTGCTCTGTGACTGGACCTGAGACGTACTTCTGAATACTGGAGATTAATGCTCTGCAGCGACCGGCTGTGCAGACCGAGTACTTGGAAGGCGCTCGCCGTCAGGCCGGTGCAGTAAGAGAGCGCGAGGGAGCGGAGATGAGGGCAGAACTGCGAGACAACCTAAAATATGATCACAACACAAATAGAAAAAGATAAAAAATACAAGAGTTAACACTGGAAAACAAGTTCAATACTTTGTATGCAGAAAAAACAGCAATGTGTTATTGATTGGGCAATTTGTTAAGAAAATAATTGTCCCCAAAAATATGTAAATATATATTTTAAAATGCCTCTTATAATATATAATTATTATAGGAAGTACTTCCTATAATTTTTGTCAATGTCTTACCTAATAACAAACCTGTCAAATAGGGCTAATTAGGACTGTAACGCATGACTACTTCCATGAGAATCTGCAGATTAATGTTTTTAAATGTTTATAATAATATAATTGATACATTTTTACAAGAAAATCGAAATGGAAAAAATGCCCATCATAAACATTCCAAAAAAGAAAATAAGAAAAAATTCTCACATTGAAAGTCTAGAACTAGAAAATGTTCATCAAGTTTTCCCAGATTATTTTTGAAACTTGATAAATCCATCAACTGAAGTTATAATTACCATCGAATAATAAAGTTGAAAGAGACTAGTATTATATCTGACTTACCCCGACGGCATAGTCAACGTTCTTTTTCCAGTGACAGAGAGAAAAGTCTCGCAGTTGAGAAAATCTGAAGAAATAGAAACTACAGTTTATTCCTTCCATTACAACACAATAGTAAAAACATAAGCACAAACTAGATAACAGTTCACATAATGGACATGTCAAACATCTTTCTAAAACTAATACAACAGACCTGTTTGAAGCCAGCCAGTCAAAAGTCCCCTTAATCTTCTGTTCGGTTTTGGGCAGCTGTGTTTTCCCTGGTGCGATCCAGCAGTGACCTACAGTCACCTGACGCCACAGGACGGGACTGGAGGCTGCAGCATTCCACAGGCGACACACTCTCCCCGCCCTGCACCAGAACCGCGGGCGGAAAACAGGGATTTAGTTCAGTGTGGAATAAAATGATTAAAGTTTATATTGATATCAGGAAACGTATGATTATTACTTATGCTGATAACAAAACTTTGTGTATTTTCAGGTGTCTCCAAGTAACTAAATCAGAGCTCAAACAATTATTCAATCAAAATCTTTGATCGATCAATAGAAAAATATGTGATTACCTGCATAGAAAGGGCACGGCGCCATCTTGGACAACCACCATCTGAAAAATATTAATCAGCACCTCCTCGGGGAGACTCTCACCCCATCTGTGGTCGACTGCTTTCTGTGGCACAAAAGGAGCAGCGGCCTCCTGCGTCTTGATAACCGGATTATTTGCCAGTGCGGCTTTGGCACGGACTGTCTTTTTTTTCTTTATTGGTTTGGCTTTTAACTTTCCTTTAACAAGCTTTTTCTTTTTTCTTCCCTTCTTCGGAGGCATCCAGGCTGAGCCATCGTACTGAGACGTGCTGCTCGATATGACGAGAAGCATGTCTTCCCCTTGGTGGACGGTGTAGCCGAGCTGGGCAGGCCTGGAGACTCTGGCCTTCTTCTGCTTCTTTGTTTTTTTTGCATTTTTCGGCTCACCTGCACTCCTCTTCAACGATGCTTTCTTTGACTTTGGTCCATCTCCTCCCTGACCTGGTATATTTGAAGTGCTTGGTGCAATGTTGTCTTTGCTTTCACTGTGGGTTGACGCTTCTGCACCAGAGGAATCCATCGTGGATGCTACCTAGTCCTTGAGGCTGCATTCCAAGAAAACCAGACGTCGGGAGAGAAGTGACATATCAGCATCTGTAAATAGAATCAGGATAACATCTGTTATCTAACATCAGGGCCACAATGACACACAGCTGCACAATCTGGTGCAATACAGCAGAATACTTCCTGCACCAGGGATATATGATGAGGAAAACAGCAAAACTCAAATATGTTCAAAAACCAATACAATTAAAAAAAACTGGTATGAGATAATTAGTGATTCACAAGTGTACAGATGTGACACACATCTGTATAAATGAGGCTTTATCTGTGATACACATACACAACATGGCATCTGGCATATTTTTGTGGCACACAACAGGAATATCCAGTGGTGAAAATGAACTACAATAACGAAAATACTTCACTACCTTCTATATATTTCATGTTGTTATAGACTTTTTTACTACAGCTTTTTTATATAACCTCAATGCAACATTAATTATAAGATGAATGCACTCTTAAGAAGAGGCAACTCTGCATAAAGAGTATCAAGGCTGCAGCAAACAATTCTTTCATTTGTTACTGATCAATATTTTCTTTAATGCATTGCTCACAAGTTTCGCCTGTGCAATGTCGGAAGTTATTGTTATTATTATTATTATTATTATATATATAAAAATATACTGGGACAAAAGAATGCATCAAATTCTTACATCTGTCTCCACCTCTTCAGACAACCACGTCCATTCACCCATTCATTCATTACTGCCGGCGATTTTAAAGACTATCAAACAATATACAAATACTTTTTTTAAAAACGTTGTCGAATCAACATTTAGTTGAAGGCAACGTTACTTTGTTTTGCTAAATTAACAGATTGGCTGTTCGATAAACGCCAATTAAGCTAACCGGTGATACAAAACAGCTACTTCACAAGTCGCCGTGCAACAAAACGTAGCAGGGAAACGTCACAACGTCAACAAGTACTACTAAAATGTGTGAGGAATACTTTCTGGAATAAAAACGAGCATTTCTCGCTCCGTGTTGTTGTTTCTACATTACCTGCAGCTGTTGCTAGCTCAGAGTTAACTGCTAACTTCCTGGTTCCCACAATGCATTTCCTCTTCTTCTTCTTCTTCTGTGGTTGTTTTGGCGGTTGGCAAACAAACATTTCTTCATCCCCTCTGCGATTGGTGGAGAGCTCGACAACAGCCCCGCCTTCTGTGTAGCTGTCCAATCAGTGGCCAGCTCAACTATTTTCCACCTCTCCGCGGCGTGGACCTTGTTGTTGTTGTAGTAACGAGGAGGAAGTGAAGATGTTCTAGTCCGTTGGTAGGTAACTCGTGTTTTTAAAAAAAATCATCTTATTGTTCGTACATTTGAAAGTATTTGAAAGCGCTACAGCTTGCAGCACGGCTCTCCTGCTCCGGTGTTATCCGCGGATTGCTGCAGCGTATTGCGCTTACATTTCCTCCCCCTAAGGTTGTTTGCTAACATTAGCAAGTAGCTCACAGGGCTAACATTAGCGTGCAGAATTAGCTCTCTTTTGCAGATGTGGTGTTAAAGCTTTTATTCCGTTAAACTCCGATTGTAGTCAGAGCCAGTAAACTACAGGGAGTTCCTTTTTTTTCTTTTGTTCACTAGACCTTAATGGGGGAAGAAAGTGCATGCATGCTGGTTGAGTGGGGGGGGGGGGGGGGGGGGGGCTTTAGGGGCTTTATAACTTGTGGCACAAAATAACACACGTGAGTGTTATGTACACCTCACTTATAATAATACAGATTAACACAATAACCCTGCAACGTAAACCTACTCTCAAGAAAGTTGCTATGTTCAGGTTTTGTTGAAATTGATTGACATGACTAACTTGATAAAAAAAACAGGAATTATGATTTGGTAAAAAAAATGTTTGTAATCATTCACATTATTTGTGTTACCTCAGGACAATTCAACAGCACCACCACACAACTATGCATGTATTTAAATGCAATTCAGCAACTTTGAAGTTAATAAGAATAATCTCTAACTTAACAATGTTAACATTAACAAAACATGGTCAAAACTTTACTTATTCTCTTTCTCTTTTTTCTAGGGAAGCTAAAAAAACGGAGCTTCATTCTTTTTCTGCACTGGTGCGTTCTCCGGGGCAACACTGAAAGTATGACTCTGCTCTAGTTCATCGCTTTCGGGTTTTTTTTTCATTGTAAAGAATACATTTATATTAGTATTAGTCTCCATATTTTTTTACGCTTACTGGAAATTAAATGAGTGATTAACCCAAAAGTTGTGGTACTGCTAATGGGACATTTCTGATCTTAACTTAAATGCATAGAAAACAATCACAGTATGAAAATGATGATTTCAACAAGACTTTGTGGGGGGGGGGTTACACATGGATAAAAATTGGAAAGCATTTTGTCACAATGTATATACCCATTTTTTTCTTTAAGCTTATAGAAACTGAGTACCGAAAGTTTACTAATGTGTTTCCTCTTTTAAAACAGCGGACAATGGAGGAGGGCCAGGATTTCTCGCTGTGTGGAAAAGCAGCTGTGACTGAAGCCAATTTGAGTAAGATGAAAACCTTTAAAGTAAAATGTAGTCATGTACTAAAACTGCTAATACGATGACTGTATGAGATAATTATCTATATATACAGCATTATATATAGATAATAGAATTGTTGTTGCTCTTAGAGAATTTTTTTTAGAAACCCTGCCTCCAGTTCAATCAAAATTTTCAAACTTACCTCTTGTGTCATGCATTTCCTCTCTAATCACTTCTTTTCTGTTTTTCAGGAGATGAGTACTTCTGGAAGCTTGTTGCAGATTTCATTGGTCCTCAGTCGGGGGAAGGATTGGAGCTTGAACAGGCACCGTGCAAGAACAGACTTCTGATTCAAGTGGGACTTATGAGAGAGGATAATAATTTTCCATGGATTGCCATTGTTAGTTGGCTCAAGACAATTTTCCCCAGACACTACTCAGCTGATTTCCGACGCTTGATTGAAAGAGGCATCGCAGCGACGTCGAGTTTGGGAAGTGAAGCGCGGCTGACCTTCCTGGAATCAGATGCCAACTTCAACTTTGTCGGCCCGATATGTGACAGCATTGGAGTTGAACGACAGCATCTTTTGGAAATGAGGGATTTCTCAGAGCGGGCACAGTCAATCGAAGTCACAAATGGATTGATTCTTGAGTTGAGCAACTTTGTCACGAGGGAGAAAATCGCCCCAGTCGTCATAGTTTCTTGGCTCAGAAACTTCAACGCAGAGTTTTGTAAGAACGGGAACATTCAAGTGGCGTACAGAATTCTCAAGGCCAAGATAAAAAAGTTAAAACAATATTACCATAACTATGAAACGAGAAGTAACAGGAGGAATGTGGCGATGGAGAATCTGCTTCAAAGTCCATTTGAACTGGTGCGGAAAAAAACGCCAAGATTTCTCGCGAAGAAACGTATGAGAAGAGATGATTATGAAAAAGTTAAAATCAAGGAGGAGTATGAGAGCTATGAAATCATGCAAGGTGAGGGCTCTGAAATGAGCAGAGGCATCATAAAGAAGGTGATACTGAAAGAACACGTTTCTGTACGTGATGAAAGCGATGAGGATTCGAAAGAATCCAGCAGTGGAGAGGAAACATTGGACAGCAAAGGAGAGGCGCTGACCCTGCTTGACATCGCAATGCTGTCCGTCCAAAAGCTGTCGAGTGTGTACGGCGGGAAAACTGCAACGTGCAAGCAGGTTTCCTTGGATCTCCTCAAGAACCACTACAATCTGACGTGCAAGGAGCATCCAGCCATGGCAGAGTTCGAGAGCAAACTCGAGTCACTCGGCGAGGACGTTTCGCTGGCCTCGCCTGTGGTGTTTTTAAACTACAACGCCAATTTCCTCGTGGAAGTGCACGACGCGGTCGAGCAGCACATTACGAGCTTCGAAAAAGAGATCACCCTCTCGACGGGAGAGAAGCTGGGCCGCGACAAGCTTCCCAAATTCAAGAACTTTGTGAACATGACAGAAAGCGCCACTTCACGCTACATTCACATGGCTTGTGGTGTCCTAAGCCCGGGAACCTCGGACTGGCAGAACTACAGAAAACACTGGGTAGCCTTCTGCGAGGAAAAGAAAAACCCGTCCAGAATTGCAGTAAATCGCTCCAACCGATTCAACAACTACTTCGAAGCTGCTGCAGGTCTCATTCACCACCACAAAGAGATCGCCCCTTTCTTCTCTGATCTGCTGTCGCTGGACAACGACGAATGTCCCAACGTCATTCTGGAGAGTGTCGCTGCTGATGCCAACGATTCCGTGATTCAGAGCCTTGTGTGTGTAATGGCCATCGTCTACTGCAAAGTCCTCGGTCCCTACTGGCAGCTCCTGAAAAGTGGAGGCGAGTATTCCCTCTTCGGCAAATACATGCTCTGTCTCTACCAAAAGTTCCTCGATTGGTCCAAAGACCCTTCGACTCTCCTGGAGCCCGAAGAGGCCACGAATGTTTTTCTGCAGTTCCCGTTGCAAGAGAAAACCTTTGAGGGCGTCTTTGATTTCTGCGGGCAGTGGCACACAAATCGGGACATGATCAGAGCTTGTTTGAAGAGGGCAATAAAGGTGATCGCAGCCGTCACCGAGGAACACCTGAAGGATTTCCTGCCTGGAGGTAAATTTTCCCAACTCCCTTCGCCAGATTTGAGCTCACAAATGGTAAGTTGCACGTTCTCCGTACTGATGGCGGAATACCCCTATGGCAACGCATACCATCACAAGAAGAAAAGACCCGGAAAGCCCTCAAAGTGCTCCTCACACAAGAACTCGTCAACGGATAGCTCTCAGGAAGATGACGAGTCTGAGTCATGTGATGACGATGACGACGACTCCGACAAATCTTTCGATTCGCAGGCTAAAAGGTATTCACACTCTGGCCAAAAAGATGCTAGCAGCACTAAAAGGGAGAAGTCGGTGACGGTCCACCAAGAGGAGATTGTGGAGAACATGGACAGGGATTACATAATAGCTATGGTGAGCCGAAACAGAGGGCCGTGCAAAACGCAGCAAGACGTCGACAAGATGATGCTGCGCTTTGACGGGAAAACCCGGGCGGAGAAACGAGAAGCGATCCGCTGCGAGATCCTTTACCAGAAGATGATCCTCAACAACACGGACCCAAACCTCGATTGCCTTTTCCGCAACAGCACAGAAATGGTGATAAAGCTGAAGCTCGCACTGCCACGTGTTAAACCTGGCTACTCTCTTGTTTTGGAACCTAAAAGGACAAAACAAAAGCCTGTGCTCCAAGACCCGGCTGCAGCAAGCAGCAGCATGGGAGGGCTGGGATACCGTTAGATGGAACATGTGTTAACATGTGACTTCCTTACATGATTTTGTTTTTACAAAATATGCATAAATGCGCACAGTGACCTCAATGTTTTGAAACAACACACTATTATGTAAAGTAAACAGGACTGGTCGGACCGATCCAAACCAATTATCTAAAGCAGGACGGGATTGATACGCTGACGGACAGAGGAGCATTCAATGAGAGTGCTGCTGAAGCATTTCCATTAGCAACCAGTTCCATGGCCATTCATTAATGCAAATTTGTCTGTTGATGCCTTGTAATGTGTGTTGTAAAAACGAAATATTTAATGCCATCAGAGGAAAATCCCTTTTTTTTAATTAGATTTTTTTGATATAGCCAAACTCTTTAATTTGCTTGGCACTGTATTGTTACTACTTCCTGAAAACACAATGTTAAAACATATGTATGTTTTTTTTAATACAAGATTGTTTCCGATTGCGATCACGCAGAGGTCAGTCAGTAGCTACTGCTGAACGAAAAGATGTTAATACGAATCACTGTCAAAATAAACATCTCCTATGTTCCGTTGTTGTTGTTGTTGTTTACTTTATGGTAAAGTAGAAAATGTTAATTGAATCTCTTTCCCATTGAATTCATTGTTCCAAAACATTGCCCAGCTTTAGTCTCGGTTCACGACTGGGCTGCTGACCTGGGATTTTGTTTTTTTTCTTTATAGTCACTAGCACAAAGGCCACACGTGGTTGCATCACCTCCAGCAGCAATGTCAATGAGTTTATGCTTAAAAAATTCATTGACTGGGAGGAGCTCGTGAAAAGAACATGGCAGAACGGCTTATTGGGGTCGATGTCAAGGCTTTATGAGACGGGGGGGGGGCTTTTGTATTTTATTTGATGTTATGGGAGATTAAATAACTCAAATATACTTGTGTCATAATAACTAACTGGTCAGTGTCCAGCAAATAAAGGTCCTCAAGTGTTGATATTTTTTGTGTGGTAAAACCAGCTGCATTACGGAGGCGCCACCCGTATCACGGTGCATTCGTGAGTATCGGAAAAATGGACATCTACTATGCTACCCGTACAAACACATTGACAAATGATAAGCCACTGTCGCAGACTAGACCGGCTATTATTATTTTGTATTATTATATATTATATATGTTATCTAAATTATCATTATTATAAAGAATTGTTATGTTAACGGTTAAATTTGGCCACAGGCTTTGTATTGTGCTACAGAAAGGTCGACGGTCCTTGTCAAAGTACGACACGGTCGGTTATGAAAGTGTGACTTACGAGGGGTACGCGAAGGCAACTGAAAAGGGGCGGGAACTTTACGTAAGCGTCCACTACTGTTCCGGCTACTACGCTGCAGCGCGTGGAGGGAGGAAGCGGAGGAATCGCAGGACACACAGCTGTCGGCGAGTCTCCCGAACTTTCTCTTGGTTCCCTCTGGCCGGAGTCAGCGGCACCATGTCCGGCAGCTGGTGGAGCGGCGCCGCGGTGACCCACGGGCTGATGGCTCTGTTCGCCATGGGCTCCTGGGTTTCCGTCAACAGTCTGTGGGTCGAGCTGCCGGTGGTCGTCAAGGTGCTGCCCGAAGGTCAGTTCGAAAACAACCTGCACACACGACACGTGTTCACCTCATCCGACCTCGTCGTCTTCCTCCCGCCCGGCCTGCTTTCACAACCATGTTGTTGTTGTTGTTGTTGTTGTTGTTATAACCGGTTTTGGCTTCATGTGTTCCCCCACGTCCAACCGGGCGATGTTAGCTTGATGCTAGCTAGCTAGCTACTACCGACCAGTGGTTTCGTTTCCCCACAAAAAAAGTCATGTGATCAATAGTAAAAGAGAATAGGATCAATAAGAACTTTAGGTTTTGTAATGTAATAAATGAGTTAACAAACCTTCACGACATTAAGAAATACAAACATGACAAAAGTGAGGCATAATAAATAGCAATAACATACAATGTGAACAATATATACAGGATTGTTCATATACGATATTGTCGCAGCACAGACAGATCTAGAAATGGCTCCTGTAATTGTGTATCGCAGTTTATTAAATATATATTAGATATAATATATTCTATCTACAAAATTCCCAATCTCAAGATGACATGTCTGAATAAAATTACATCCAAAGTACTTTAGTTTTGTAAAAGAAATTGAACAAAATCCAAATCGTTGTCACATTTTTTCCTGACTAAAATGTTGTAAATGACCCTAACTGATATTTGTCTTCTTCTTCTTCTCGTTGTTTCAGCGTGGAACCTGCCTGCCTACCTCTCGGTATTGATAGCCTTCGGGAACCTGGGTCCGATCGCGGTGACCGTCACTCACCACTGTGCCCCGGGGCGACTGAACGAACGCCTGGTCATCCACTGCATCCAGGCGCTAGCGGTGGTGGCGGCCGCTCTCCTGGCCGTCTTCTGGTCGCACACCGTCACAATAGCGGGAGAGAATAGGTCGCTGCCGTTCATGCTCTTCACCTTTGTGTTGTCGTTGGTCTGCTGCACGTCCAACGTCACCTTCCTGCCCTTCACGTTCCGCTACCCCCCTCAGTACATCCGTACTTTCTTCATCGGTCAGGGCCTCAGTGCCTTGTTTCCGTGTATCGTGGCCTTAGGGCAAGGCGTCAGCAAGCTGGAGTGTAAAACTGTCAACGGCACGGTGCATCCAGAGTACTTAAAGGAGAGATTTCCCGCTCAGAATTTCTTCTGGTTCTTGTTTGTCATGCTAGTGGTCTCGGCTCTGAGCTTCCTGGCTTTGTCGCGGAGACAGACCGAGTCGCAGCAAGACGACGCGCCGCCGGCGGCCGATGGCGCGGCGGCGACGAAGAACGGAGGGGAGACGCACCCGCTGCACAACGGAGGGTCGCCGGTGTCCGAGGAGCATGTGCACGTGGAGGAACAGCCGCCAGCTCAGACATTCTGGACCTCACGAAACATCTACCTGCTGTCGCTGCTCGCCGTCTCCAACGCCCTCACCAACGGGGTCCTGCCGTCGGTGCAGAGTTTCACCTGTCTGCCCTACAGCACCATGACCTTTCACCTCTCCGTGGTCTTTGGCAACATAGCGAACCCCCTGGCCTGCTTCCTGGCCATGTTCGTCGTCCTCAGGTGAGATGATATAAGAAACTACGTAAAAAATATTTTTAGCTTTGATATTTGTGACTATTTGTATTTATGATCAAATCTTCTTTTTTCTCCAGGACCTCCATGGGTCTTGGGTTCTTGTCTTTGGCAGGCGGAGTGTTTGCTGCATATCTCATGGGCGTAGCAGCGCTCAGCCCCTGTCCACCGCTCATGGGAAACCCTGCTGGTCAAGCTTTAGTGGTGAGTGGTTATACCAAGTTTTTTTTGTAATTATTCGATTCTAACGCAAGTATTTTACATTATTTAGTATTAAACGTCACATGTTGTCATAACAGGAGCAAACATACTAGAACTTTGCCTAAACATAAAAAAACTTTAATTTGTTTAATTGTAATCGAACCTAGGGTTTGTACACGTATAGAGTAAATGAACATACACACACATACATGTGTCGCACTTTGAGGGCTAAATGTGTAAACAGAGAATACACACATAAAAACATGCTAGAGTAATTTCTTGAACATGAATCTGTGCACCACATGAATATTTGATAAGATAGAGACTTAAAATAAGGTGAATGACTCAATGGTAATTTTTTAATTGAATTTATAGTTTGATTGATTACTACTTATTTCCCGTGGTATGATCATATTACTCGTAAAAGTTTGTTGAATTGAACTACATGAGTCATGTGGGGACGCATTACAAGAGTCTCATGGATGAAACAGTCGGAGAAACTCGGCCTCTTCGACGTTCTTTACATTCGCTGCTGTAACTAGTGACGGAGCAGACAGAAGTATTCTGCGAAAATCAGCTTTTATAAATATGAAGAAAAACAATTGTGAACTTTGTGAATACAGGGTTCAATGCAGAAGGCGCCGGATCACAAATGCAATTCAAATTCAGTTTGGCCTGTTCTTTTTCTGACTGTTTGTGCACCCTGCAGGTCGTCTCCTGGATCATCTTCACCGGCCTCTTCTCGTATCTGAAGGTGGTGATTGGGACTTTGCTTCACGAGGAGGGTCACGCCGCCCTGCTGTGGTGCGGCATCGCCATCCAGGCCGGCTCCCTGGTCGGAGCCCTCACCATATTCCCCCTGGTCAATGTCTATCAAGTGTTTGCCAGAGCTCAGGAGTGTGTGGACAACTGCAGTTAGCAGGCGGGGAGAGATATTTAATGTTTCCTCACAAGGAACTGGCTTTTTTGTTTTTGTTTTTTGTGGTTCCTGAATGACGCACCAGATCTGTCTTGGCCTCATTTCCCTCGAGGATCATGCCTTCATCCTCCCTTTGACTCTTGAGAGGCCTCTGAGCCCGCGGAAGCAAAAACATTCCCTGATAATGGGAGCACTGTGATTCTTCTGCACATTGACCAAGAGGATATGAATCGCGTAGGATGGGGGGGGGGAACACCGCAAGTGCTTTGTGTGGTATTTTATAATAAAAACACTGTAGTTGAAAGTTGGAAAAAACAACTGCTGATGGGTTTTTCCCACAACAACAGATCATGTGAAAAGTTATTTCTTCAGGGACACAACCATTAACTTATTCATCCCCATTCTTTGCTCCTGGAGCTAATTATTGAGTTAGATGCAAACTGTAGTCCAATCCCTAAATGTCAAACATTATTGCTTCCTTTTTTGTTTTCAAATGTCTGACTATATCTTCCCTTTTGATTCCCTATAAGCATGAAATACAACTTGTAAAATATCATCAGTCGGATACAATATACAGCTTCTTGTATTATAAAAGTTATAATGCAGTAACTTTAAACACACTCTGGCATTTCTTGATTTTATTCCAAAGTGTTAATTAGAGCTGCAGCAGTTAATCGATTAGTAATCGACTACTAAATTAACCAACAACTATTTTGATAATTCATTAATCTTCAAAAAGTCTAAACTCTCTGATTTCAGCTTCTTCCATGTGAATATGTTCTGGTTTCCTCGCTCCTCTATGACAGTAAACTGAATATCTTTGGTCTGTTGACAAAACAAAATATCATCTTGCGGTTGGAGAAACACTATCCACTTTTTTTTGGCATTTTATGACATTTTATGGACCAAAGAACTAATCGATAATCGAGAAAACAATTGAGAGATTAATCGATAACGGAAAATAATCGTTAGTTGCAGCCCTAGTGTTGACCTTAACAAAATGTGGCTTTCATAAATGTCAGGTTTCCTTTAGATTTAAACTCATTTATGAATTTATTATCCAGTTATGTTGTTACCTGAAGGAAATAATTGATCTGTCCTTGATGAATAGTAAAGTAATTAGTGTGAAGTTTTGAGGGACAGGGAATTTTTGTTATCAAATGTAATGAATATCTTTTATACTCAATAATACCTTGTGAGGTAATTCTGTCCACATTGCTGCTACAGTACATTGTAAACGGAAGAGTGTCTTTTGAATTTGCCTGGACTTTATCTTGGGAATCTAGCTTTTTATTAATAATTTTGTTATTCAATAATCTGTTAAATTTGTGACATTTCACATCTGTTGCCATTTTGTTGATTTTTAATTTTTTTTATTGAATGTTATTCATACATTATCGTATTACATTAAATGGCTACAATTTGTTGAAAATGTTCTTTGCATGATTGAGCATTATGGTCCATGAACTTTAATTTAACCTAAGTTGTATTTTGGAAAAAGAAATATTCTTGGTTAGCAGCACTCATTAGAATATTGCACACGTGGAATTCAGTGATCAGCTGTTTATAGGATGAAAATAACACTAATTTATAACGTGCTAGTGACCTTTGTATATTTCTAAATTCTGTTGACATCAGATGGAAAATGATCTTCGATGAAAACTCATCGGATGAGGAATATCGGACTAATAAGAAAAATAGCACCAAACTCTAAGATTTTTTAGTTTCACATTTTAAAATGTGATTTTATGATCCGTGGTTCATGTTCCTGCCATTAATACCAAATTTAAAAAATGATTAAACAGGCTTTTGATAGTGGTATCAATCTCAATTACTTGTGGCAGTAAGGCAATTCATTCCTTCAAAAATATTAAGGAATTAACCGTGAGCATGAGAACAGGAATTGTTCCACATTTACTTTTGGTAATCTCTCCTTCCAAATGATTTCTTTAGGTTATGACAATCTTATCGTTGCCTGCAACAATGTTTAGGGAATTTCTAATGCCGTTCTAATTGTGCAACCGAACAGTCAAAACATCCCATGATCCCCTTAAGCAGAATTAATGAATTCCACTGATTCTTGGGGTCATCTCTGTCATTCAGAAAAATTGTGTCAGGCGAAAATAGTTTCGAGGAGGCCGAAAATTTACGGCATGTGACGTCTATTGAGTCCTGACAGTGGACGTACGAGGTTAAGACACTGATTAGTTAACAAAACATTTGTCATGGTTGGCCACTCGGTCTCACACCCACTTACTGCGAGGAGGGTTCTAATCCACCAGCGCACTCCCTTGCACACGACCGTGGCTCGTTTCGCTCTCTGCAGGAAACTCTTGAACAAAGCGCATGTGAGTATCTCCAGGGGTGCACGCTATCGCCTCTCTGACTTTGAATCACTTGGAATTGGAGTGCAGTTTATTTTCTACCTATCACACAAAAGTGCTGCTTTTGATGTTTGATGTTTTAAAAGCGTACGTTTGATGATTCCATCATGTTCCGATGCTCCGAAGATTCACAATTGTTGCAGAACCTTTCAAAGAGATTCCTTAAAATGGCGATTGCGCTTCCAGAGCAAAGCGATCATTTAAATTTTCATTCTTTTTTTGTTAATGTTTCCTTAAGGACTCCTAACGAACACAAACGGCACCGGTCAGATGTTTTTCTCAGGTTATGTAATTGTGACCAGCATAGGCAGGTGGTCTTTGCTGTTTCCTTTGCTGTGTGCTTTGTTGTTTTTTTTTCGGTTTAACCCACGCGCTGCCTGCGATCGAATGAAATAACTTTGAATATTGGCTCTTGGTCTGCGTGAAACCTTTTTGGGCTTTGTGCTGTTTCAACTCACGTGTCCAGACCGAGAATCTGCAGACGCTCACACTTTGCTCGTTGCACGGCGACCCGGCTGAGGACAGACAATAAAATCAACAACAAACATTAACCAAATTTTGGAATAGTCACATATTGCACCTTTATGAATCGTTGGCAGAGGACGCGCCACCTTCGTGGTGACACATTAATGCCGGATTTAACCCTTTGACGGCTCGCTCTCTGTGAATATTACTCGTGCGCTTTTGCTCCCATGACTTGGCAAAAACAGCAAGAGCCAAACAAAGACTCTCACATTTGTTTCGAGAGCATTGCATGACTGAAATTATAACTATGACATTTCTAACCCAACTCTTTATGCAACCTAATATAACCCAACCGTATCCTTGATTTAGCCTAATAATGCCCTTTGAAGTTTCCAAGAACATGAATTATTGGAAACTTTATTTTCAGTGTGGACAGATATCACATTTCTGCATGTTCAGTTGACCTGCTGTGCACTGACTGTTGGACTAGTAGGGATTAAACTACCAAACTTGCGATTAATTCATTGTGAAGCATCTACCTAAATTGTACCAAATCATAGTTTTTTCTACTTTACATGCTTTGACATGCAAATGTCAAAATGTCAAAATGTTATTATATATTTTTCGAGTCATATTTTTCGTATTTTCAGGATCGCCAACTTAAATGCACTATTCACTTTCACTGAATGGACAAACAATTCATTTAAAAAAAAGTTGTTATGTGTTTAACAAGACCAAGAACCAGGACCACAGGCACCATCTTGTGCTATTTCAACTAAAATGGTGGTACAACTGACCTTTTGACGTTAGCATCCACGCTGCTAGCGTGGCTAAAAAACTGTTTCAGATCCGAGGCCCAAGTCTTTGCAAAGTCGGTGTTCAGCTATACGTTTGGAACGGATCTCACCAGCCTGACGATGACGGATACTTTGCTGTTTATTTCCAGAGAAGACAAACATGTCCCTCCTCACGCACCTGTTGGCCTGCCTGTTCGGTATGGGCTCCTGGGTGTCCATCAACGGCCTGTGGGTGGAGCTGCCCATGATTGTCCCCCAGATCCCGGAGGGCTGGTACCTGCCTTCGTACCTCTCGGTCCTCATCCAGATGGCCAACGTTGGGCCCCTCTTCGTGGCCCTGATGCATCGCTTCCGGCCCGGCGCCCTGAATGAGACCGCGGTCATATACGTGATCATCGGCCTGGGCACCGCGGCGAGCTTCCTGCTGTCCTTCTTCTGGAGGGAGACCGTCGTGGTGGCAGGCGTTCCCCGCAGCGTGGCCCTCCTCGTCTTGACTTTCTTCCTCGCCGCCGTCGACTGCACCTCCTCCGTCACCTTCCTGCCCTTCATGATGCGCCTCAAGCCTCAGTTTCTGACCACCTACTACATTGGGGAGGGTGTGAGCGGCCTGCTGCCTGCTCTGGTGGCTTTGATCCAGGGCGTTGGGGTGGTCCACTGCATTAACACCACACGGGCCCTGAACCACACCCTGGACTCTTCCAGCGGCCCCGTCACCTCTGACCTCCAAGCCCAGTATCAGCCAGCGAACTTCTCCGTCGAGGTGTTTTTCTACGTCCTGAGCGCCATGATGCTGGTGAGTCTGGCGGCTTTCCTGCTGCTGAACTACCACCCGGCTGTGGCCAGGGAGCATCCCGGCGGGCGACACAAGAACGGATCGGAGGAGGAGGCTCAGAAAGGCAGGAACTGGGCCGAGCAGAAGCCCATGATGGATCCGTACCGGCCCGAAGCAAACCAGAAGCGCCGAAGCAGCTTTGGCAGCGGGACTTACAGCTGGACGCAGGTGTTGTACATCTTCGCGATTCTGGCGTGGGCCAACGCGCTGACCAACGTGGTGCTTCCCTCGGTGCAGTCGTACTCGTGCATGCCGTACGGGAACAACGCCTATCACTTATCAGCCACCATGGCCGCGGTGTCCAACCCCCTGGCCTGCTTCATCGCCGTGTTCCTCCCGATAAGGTCAGTGCCTCATCATTCTTGCTTTTGTGCAAATAGCACGATGTCACATTAAAAATACATAGTTTCAAGAGACTGATCCCAACGGTAACATTGAAACACAGTCGGGCCAAGATCTTTTCACCGAACCAGGACAAAAAAAACTCTAGGATTTAGGGATAAATCACGTCGACCTTTACCTACGTACAACTTACATGGAGAAAAATGAGAATGTCCCCGACAAAGATTGAAAACCTAAAAAAGACTGACCTCGGACACAATATGGGAAATACGACAGGAGATAGTTTTTCTTTAGATTGACCGATGAATGCAAAGTCTATGTGACGGATAAAAGAGAGCACACGCATATTTTCTTGATGACTTTTCTGGCAACGGATGAATCGGTTAATCCACCTATTCCAGGATTAGTCTTCCTGATGGTCGCCACTGCGAATGCCTTTTCGCAGCTGCATCATCCTCATTCTCCACAGGTTTGTGCCGTTGATATTGCACCAAAGGCACATTATTGTGCGCTTGCGAAGTTGTGCCAAACAACAGGGAGAATCCACCCCCCCCCCCGCTGCGTCCCATTCCAAATTGGCGTATTCCTTCCCGCAGATCCCTGCTGCTGATGGGCGCCCTCACGGTGGTCGGCAGTGGAGTTGGAGCTTTCATCATGGGCATGGCGGCGCTGAGTCCCTGTCCCCTCCTGGTTGACCACACCTCGGGTGGTGTCATCATGGTGAGTCCAACATTTTCTACATTATCTTTTTAAGGGGGGGTGGAAATTGGATTAAAGTCGCCCACACATCACGTGTTGGCATCCAGAGTGGGAACGGATGGATGCAGATCTCAGAGCCGCCACCTCTCTCTCTCTCTCTCTCTCTCTCTCCTCGCCCACACAGGTGTTGGCCTGGGTCGCCTTCGTCCTCACTCTGTCCTACGTGAAGGTGATCATAGGCGTGATCCTGCGCGACGAGGGCCACGGCGCCCTCGTGTGGTGCGGGGCCGTGGTGCAGCTGGGCTCCCTGCTGGGAGCCGTGACCATGTTCCCCCTGGTCAGCGTGTTCAGCTTCTTCTCGTCGGGGGACCCCTGCAACACAAAGTGTCCCTGAAGGACACGGAGGGCCGCCGAGCGAGAGGCGCTTTCGGAGCCTATTTATTGCCCTTGGACACATCGGAATCTGAGTGCGACATTTGAGCGTTTCTGTTTGTTAGAATAAAAAAAATAATTTGGTACACTGTAAACGTAGCCAGGATCACTCCTGAACAAAGCTGACAAAGTACATTGATCTGATTCTGGTCTGCGGGTTGAGCGCTCACGACATTTTTGGAATTCTTTCCGTTTTCATTTGTCAATAGATCCCACTTGTTTATTTCGGCACATTCCTCTCTGTTTGTAGTCGACTGGCCTAAAAGTTCAGTGTAATGGGATTAACGAGATCTGTTTCACCCCTGACCTGTGCATTCTTTGGAAAATAATAAATCTCATTTGCACAAGCTGCGCGGAAATGGAGGATTTGTAATACAGAAATAATGAAGTCGCATTATTATTATTTTTTATTTTTTATTTGGATGTGTTCTGATCGCATTGTTTGAGCTGTATGTGTCTCTTTGTAATCTGATGACATAATGAGCACATATTTTCAGAATGAGACATAATAAATAAACAGGTGCATTAAAGATACACAACATATGACAGTATGGCATCACTCTGAAGCTGTGAGCAACAACCTGCTGCCACAACAGCCTCCGCTCTTTGAGGGGGAGACTTTTCCACAAGGTTTCGGTGCCGGCATGGCTGAAGGATATCAGGGAGACCGGGTGCTGATGTTGAGAGCGACAAGGACCGCCGGTGTTCCAGCTCATCCCAAAGGTGGTGGACGGGGAGGGGACACGGCTCCGTGCCTAGAAGGGGACTCCACCAAACTGTGAAAGGGTTAGAAGCACGATTGTCTAAAAGAAAAGGAAAGAAACCCCCCCCACAACAAATAAAACATAAACATCATTTCCATATTTCCATCATCACAGACAGACGGACGTGAAAATGAAAACACAATTCAAATCTCCTCCGAACGCACCCATTCGTCTTCATTTACATACAATTTCCATGTGATTCAAAGGCAGGAACCTGCGGAATTGATAAATAACTCAGCTATGTAATGCAACACACGCGATTCCTCACATTATCCATCACCACACGACCGATAAGATCGTTTCTCCATCAAACAATCACTCTAACTCAGATCTCCGCGCTGCAGTCCGACGTCTTCTCCAGTGTCTAGACTCTGGACGATCGAAAGGCCGCGTTCGGGGGGGAACTCTCCAAGCCCCGGGACGGTGGGAGTAGTTCGTTCAGCGCGAGGCCTTCCTCTCCCGCTCGCGGCAAGCGAACAGCTTCCCGTGGGTGGAGAGGTAGAACAGCGGGTGCACAATGCTTGCGGCCGACAGCAGCAGCACGCACCCGGGCGTGACCACGCAGCCCAGCGTGCATGGATCCTGAGCGGTGACCTTCTGGAGCACATTCACCGGGACGTAGAACATCATGGTGACGGCCGACGTGGCTCGGATGGCTCTGCAGGCCCTCCGCTTGGCCGGACTCAGCCTGTTCCCCTCCGGGCCGGGCTTCAGCAGCGCCCTCGCCATCTTCACGCTGGACCGCACCATCATCAGGCACATGCACACCATCAAGAAGAACGGGAGATTGTCCACAACTTGGTCTATGAGAGGGGAGATGAAAACGGGTGCGAGAGTATTCGCGAAGGCCAAGGGCACGGAGAGGAGCCACACCGTCGCGGCGCAGACCTCCGCGTACCTGTACTTCTTCAGCAGAGGGTACGACGTGGGGTGAATCACGGCCACGTATCTCTGCATGCAGATGTAGCACAGGTTCATCGGCCCCCCGGTCTGCGCGAACACCAGCAGGAACCGGAAGAGGTTCTGCTGCTCCCTCGGCAGCATGAAGAGGATGAACAGATGCACGGCGGAGATCCAGTACTGGACGTTGTGGAAGACGGCCAAGTTGCAGTTCAGGACGTCCGGGGTCCTGTTGGACGTGAGGCTGACCCACAGCAGCCTGGCGACCACCGGCTGTCCGACCAGAAAGGTCACGACGTCGACCAGCGAGAGAAACTCCCGGTGACCCGACTCACACTGACAGTCCGGCCGCTTGCTGGAGTTGAGCGAGACATTCCCGATCGAACCCTCCATCTCAACAGAGCGGCATTCGGAGCTGAGAGAGGGATTCAAAAAGAAACGTTTATGATCTTTTCACATGAAGGAGGAGGAAGCGGCAGATTTTGATGTCAACGCAGAAATAACGTACTGTGTGAAATTCATCAGCATTTTCTGATTCCCACACGCATGGAGTTCATTTCCTGTGTTGTTAATACAGCATTTTCTATAAAAAAAATTAAATTACTTACATTACTC
Source organism: Scophthalmus maximus (assembly GCF_022379125.1). NCBI lineage: Eukaryota > Metazoa > Chordata > Actinopteri > Pleuronectiformes > Scophthalmidae > Scophthalmus > Scophthalmus maximus. Next base: position 12,229,974 of record NC_061536.1, on the reverse strand, counting down.
TCATCTAATAAGTAGTAAAAATTAGACCTAAGATCTATATAAATCTGTCTTTAAAGGACGGTGATGTTGGGATGAGACAAAATGAGTGGATTCATGCACTAAAATGAAGAAAAATGACACTTGATTCTCAAAAGATTATTAAAAACAATTTGTTTTTAGTTTAAAAAAAAGTTCTTAAAAAAATCAAGCACAGGTCAAGATAAATGATACATTTTTTTTCCAGGGTGTTTCTTTGGTTTCTGTTTTATACTTCACATGAAACTGTCAAATTATAAATGAGATCATGTAATCATAAAATGCCACAAAAGGAACCTAGGTCTCCTCTTACCTGGTGCGTTCCACTGCTGCTTGGAGCCGTGGGATCTACAGTCGGAGGAACGATGACACCTGATTTTCCTAACAGACGCCACACAGGCGCAGAGGCAGCCGAGCAAAACCAACAAACTGGGACTCGAACGCGTCCGGATTTTCATAAAAGCCCAGTGTCCGCGTCGGTGCAGGGCTGTGACACAATCATGTGTAAAAAACAAACCAAAAAAAACAACACACAATACCCTCCAGACACCAGCAGTTGTTGAAATCTATTGCATGTTCAAAATTCTATAATTTGTTATCCAGACCACAGGGTGTCAGTGTGGACCAACACATCCCACATCCACCGTTGACCAGTGGTATTAGATGTAGGAAAGGTCAAGTCTGGACACTTTCTCTCGGCAATCTAATGTCCTTCAGTTGTAAAATATTTCTATTAGCTGTGATCAAACGCTGACATAGATCCTATGGATGACAAGGCTTCAGTTTTGTGTGCGCCAACAGAATCCAACCGGATTTTTCTCCAGTAATTTTCCCCTCTGGTGACTTTACGTTTATTTCCATCTATCCACAGAAATAAAATGCTAATAATTCCGTTGTTGCTTTCAGATTTTGTTTTTTTTTTACCATATTTTTTATCACACAAACTTTTATTTAATCGTATCGTATAATTCTAAATTGAGGCCTAAAATCCTTCTTTCTCTGCACATTACACACGTTGTCCTCATTTAGATTGTAAAATAAACTCTCAAGATTGAACTTTGAAAATCAAGCTCATTGGTTTGTTTTAGCACAAGAGGTTTATTTTATTCAGCCAGCTCTATTTTACACATTTTATATAGCAAATGCCTCAGATTATTATTAAATTGACTTAAATACAAGTTGAAGCTGTAAAACTACAAACACACTGTCGACTCCAAACTGCAAGACTCAACTGAGTTATTTTGTTTTTAGAACATTTTCAAGAGGTTTAAGATTCGTGGATATAGTTTTACTTCTGTTCCTGTGAGGACTTTGGTTCCTTTTTATTTCTATACAATAGAAACAAAAGGTTACCAGACCTGACTACTAGAACCTTGCTTTTTTGTGATTATGTAACATGCAAAATGCTGTTCATGTCTGTGCTTATCATAAACGTGGAGTTGGACATTTTGTATAATTCGGGAAAAGCTGCATTTGGAATCTTTGCTGTTGTCCGTATTAAAGGGGACATATTATGCTCTTATTTAGGTTTATAATTTTAATTTGGATTATTACTTGAAGAGGTTCACATGCTCTTATGTTCAGTAAACACACCAGTTTCCTCAGAGTTTCTCATTTCTTGGCTCCTCTTTCCAGCCTCTGTCTGAAACGCTTGGTTTTAGCTCCTGTCTCTTTAAGGCCTCTCCCTCCCGCCCAGTCTGCTCTGATTGGCCAGCTGGCTTCACTCTGTTGTGATTGGACAACCACTTACAGCGCATGTAGGAAGTGTTGGCCTCTGCTCTAATCCCAATCACTCTCTTCTTTTTATGTGATGCCACACAAATCGCACCGTTGACAGATTTTAATGTGAGGTCCACAGCGAGACAGACACCCTGCGGACGAAAGAGACGGAGGCTTATTTATTGACAAATGCACACAATAGATCTCGAGGCAGAATCAAGCGTTACAGACTCGCAATAAAAAAACAAAAACCCTCCTCCTCGGTAAACATTTCAGCATGGCCTCTTTCACGCCCCTCAGTAAGATGGATTAAGACTCATAAATACATATAAAACATGGAACGAGCGCGTTCGCAGACACAATTTTTATACGAGCGCATGAACCAAAGTAGCAGGCGAACCACAGTATGTAGGTACGTGAAAGAAGCTGTATGATAAACACGGATAAACGGAGCAACATGCTAAGAGAATAAATATGAAAATACAAAAAGAAACTGAACATTTAAGAATTTATATATTCGTATTGCTGCGTCAGCGTCGTCGCTGTCGGGACCTTGGACCTCGGCGACAACGCTGGATTGTTTTACATTCTTCAGACAGACCATAATGCTTCCTGCGCGTTGCATAGCTTCCAGGGGAGTCGTACAAGTCAAGCTTTGTCAAAACCGAGAGGATTTTTTTTACCGTAGACTACGGTATTGCTCCGAAAGATCCAGTTATTTGCAAGTCGGGACGCGGTCCGTAGGAATTTCATTTTTAAAAAATGACTCGAATATCGTGCGACTCAACGTCGATTTTTGTGCTGTAGGAACCTGGCTCGGGGGAAAACACCTCTTGTTTGGCCTCTGTGACTTGTTGCCTTTATCACTTTGAGATTGCGTTTAGCAATGAAAAGTGCTCTATAAATGAAATGTATTATCATTATTATTATTATTATTATTATTATTATTAATAATAGAATAATTAAGATTGACACCACAGGTTTAGTGGTTAAGTGCTTATTGTTGGCTTTGAATAGATAAAAAGTTTTTCCGCAGACATGCTAGGTGGTAGCATGCTAGCCAAGTATGATTCAAAGCGAGGTCCTGCAACTTTTGAAATAAGAAATAACGTATTTAAATTTTTTTTAAACTCAAATAAAAACACACCCTTCATCGTGTCAATATACACTCAAGACATTTTTGTTGTCACAACCTTATTTGGTCCAGTAGCTTATGGTGGATAATGTTAGCAAACTTTACTCTTATAACGGACATTGCTTTGTCAACTTACTACTCATTATCTCTCAGCATTCGGCATTACCCAATACTTGTCACTGTTCAGCAAAAGTTACATTACATTACGTAAAAACTTTTTAACATTTTGAGGTTGAACCCGTGAAGCCAAACTCAAACTTTCCATTTTCCAGTCAAAGGCACTTCTCTGTTAAATTGTCTCTCTGTACTGTAAAAGCCAGATATGCAAGTGCAGACACTGTATATACATATTACATAACACATAGCACACAGGCACTGAGTCATTTACAAACTGCAGGGGGTTAAAACAGACGTATAAAACGATTCTTGGTCCTCTAAAAGCATTCTTTGTTGTGAGGGCAGGGGGGATGGCAGGTTCGGCTGCTACATACTCAATTTACATGTCTTAGAAAAAAAAAGTCAGTCATGTAATTTATTCCTTGGATAATTTCTGCATAAAGGCGATAATATATATATATATGAAAAACAAGGCACGCGTTGGACCCTGGTCATCTGGACAACACATTTGACATTTGCTCTCCTTGCATTTCCTCTTGCTGTTTCCTGCACGCTGTAGTCCGAGCGTGTGAAGAACAGAGTCAACTTTGTTTGGTGTATGTGTGCGTCAGTTTAGTAGGTGACAGGAAACTATGCATGGCTGTGGACGGAGATGCTCGACAGGTCGTTCCTGATGATCTCGTTGACTGCAAGGGAAAAGAAAAGAAAAGAGAAGGACGGGTCATGACATGTAAAATACATCTTCTGATTAGCTTCTTACAAAATGCAACATGCATCTAACGTGTTGGTAGAATCTCTCATGTCATATCCCACGTCATGTGCTTTTTCTTTTGCTCTTCCAATATGTAGTGTCACATATTTCCATACAAACATCAGTATTCAAAGAACTTTAAATCAATATCTGGAAGTCCAGACATTATCCTGAACGTTTCCAGAGGGGGATGTACAGTATGTGAGAACAGAAATGTCTGTAAATGCTGCTCCCGCCTAAAATTGCCGTAAAAAAGTCCAGACGCAACTCTTCCGGGCAGTTTCTGGAAAAGCTCCTCGACGTTTTGCCTGTTAAATTCTAAATTAATAACAGGTAAAGACAAACTTAAACTTTGTCCCACTTTGACCTAGTGGGACGTATCGTTAATCCACTTTTTGCTCCATTTTGGTCTCCTCCAGCTCCTCGGGGGAAACCTCGGGCTCTTACTGGCTAAATGCTTCACTTTTGTCGGTTAGCTTTTTGGTGGCGGGCAGGTGGAGTTCAGCGGGAGGAGAACGGCTCAAGTGGAAGCAGTAAGTGTGAGAGTGAAACAAAAATATCACACAATGAAAGATATGAAAACATTTCACAGAGCTGAGGGAATCTGCAGGGTCGGGTGATAATTCAAGTTGGGCGACACCTTTTTCACACGAGTTCCCTTTTTTGTAAAAACTTGCATTCAAATAATTAATGCGGCTTCAGACTCGGTACCATGTCCCACCGGTGTAAAATGAAATTCTCTGAGCCACATAGGATGTGCAATTCCCCCCGCGCCAACGTAATCGAATCACTTCATATCTCGGATCCCCAGGCCTTTGTTATCATGAGAGATGATGCAACCTCCTGGCGTCGCCACAGGATCCAGGTGCACTTGTTTATCTGCGTTAATCAGCTGTGTGCTTTGGCTGATGAAGGCGGGAAGATCCAAGAGCAACTGCGCGGGCCGACCGAAGCGAAAAACCAGAAGAATATACAGACAGAAATTCACCGATAAGAGGAGAGAAGAAACAAACGGGTCTTTGAGGCGGTTCATCTTTCATTAGCGTCCGCTGTTCTTATCTGTGGACTCCTTTTATTACTGTGAAGGGAAAGTCTCCGCTTCTTTAATCTGCGTTTCCCTTTTTTCTAATCGGCGTCTAGGTTTGGGTTCGGATCTCTCTCATGACTCTCACAAGGAGGAGGTGAAGGGGGGGGGGGGACGACACCCCCCCCCCGGGAGCCAGCCATGAGAATCCAGGCCGACGGAGGAATTCCCTGCGACTGACTGGACGGTCTGGAAAAGCAGTCTGGAAACCGGAGATCCACCCACACACACACACACACGCACAATAGAATGACTTTTTGTAAATAACACAAAGCGGAGAAGCCCCTCCCTCCGCGACCCAGCACTGGCACAGCCGCTTCCTACCAGCAATACCTCTCACTTCCCATCACCAAGAAGATGACTTTGTGTACGTGCCTCGCAACGATTTCTATTCACACTCATACGCGTGGGAGGCAACCATGGTAAAACAACAACAACAACAACAACAACAAACACCAGAGTGTGTCGCCATCACCCCGAGATCTGAGGAGCGCAGACGTGTGAGCGTGCTCCGAACGGCTCCGACTGCGATTCGTCAGCTTTCTTCCCGGTTGCCGATCGCTCCAAGTCGCCCACGGACGGATGAACCAATCGAATGCCTGAATTTATATTCAGGAGGCGCTAAATCCCAACGAGGACAGACTCGTTTCTCTTTGATCACGGGGTCAGTAGCCGCTCTGTTGTGGTAACGGCACATCGGGACACCATGCGGCCACCGGCCGTGCGAATTGTGCGAATTTTGCCCAGGAGGCATTCTTTGAGCTGAAGAAATAAACACGCAGGCCTCGCCTCCTCCCCTCCGACGGCGCGACTGAACCGACTGACCTCTGCTCCTCAACCGAGGGGACGCTGTTGACACGAGCGCGCTTTCTCGAGCCGAGACATCCAACATGCCTGGTCCAGATCACACATGAATTATGGCGTTAAGCTATTTTTTCTGTATTATTATTCTGTGATGAAATGAAACGGTAAAAAGATATTTAACGGAAGGGGGGGGGTCAGAGCTTTAATCTTTCTGTCCCACTCGTGGCCTCAGCGTTTACTGTTTACGCGTCCGTTGCCATGGCCCACTTTTCACTGTGCTGCCACATTTGATGGGGACGATCTAATTGGAAAAAAAAAAAAAAAAAAAAGCTCAATATATTGATCTCCTAATGTGCGTGCCACGACAAAGTCCTAAAAATAAGCGCGTGCAGCACCCGTGTGACATCTGTGTCACGCGGCTCTTTGGCAGCATCGATTTGCTCAGGAGAGACATTTGAGGGACGGCGACGGTTCAAAAGTTAAACCATCGGCAAACAGCGACGGGGCGAGCGACCTTTCTATTTGAGGAACATAACCTTTCTTACTTTTAGTCCTTAAAGTGCTCCGAAAAACGACCTTACTATTACGTGGCAAAAAAACTACGACTTATATAACTGTTGAACATGTAACAGGAACAAAGATATCAGGGATCAGTGTTGACAGTCAAATGACTTGAAACAGCCAAATTGATCAGCTGGTGTCTAAAACAGGCTCCTGTAAAACACTGTAGAAAATTCAAATCAAACTATAAAGCGAATTTACGGCACGAAGCGACCGCGTCACCCACTGCGTAACCGAAACAAAGGTGTTTCTATTCCCCCAGCGATGGAAACGGCAGACGCCGGAACAGCCGAGTTGACAAAAAAGACAAAAAAAAAACCCAACTCAACCTCGCAAAGACAAAAAGAGTTAAACTCCGGGAGCAAGAAACCAAAGTAGGTGCTTCAGTACAAAATAGTTGACAACTTCCTCACGAGTTCTGATGAAAAGTACCTGCGTCCGTACAGACGTCAGCGACTTTACGACTTTGGTACAAACACAATACGACCTGGAACCACCAGGGGGCACCAAAGTGGTCAGTTGCCTTTTCAACCAAACGATTACTGCTAGTATATGTGTTCCCAGCTTCAAAATGGAAGACAGAATATTATTAATATGCAGTCTCCTATACCCTGATTATCCTGAGAGCGTTTGCTACTAACTCACCACGAGGCGCCGTGCTGCTGTTGGGGAACAGCCTTGTTTTTTCTGTAACTTTAGAGTTGGTTAACAGCGGCACGGTGGCGTTTGATACAAGGTAATCCAGGAACTGGTTTCCTGTGTTCCATGGTGGTCCGCGGCAGCTGGAGCCGACTGATACAGTCCAGCGCTCCGAGCCAGGAAACCCCCTGACAAACGAGGAACTCCCTGACAATCAGCAGGACGCCACTGTTTGTGTCATTAAGGGCCCGAGGCAGCGCGTCGAACGCGATCCGCTCCTGTAATAACTGCAAGAGGGAGCTGATCAGGCGACGAGAGACTCAACAGCCTCTTCCATGCGCACTGCGAATAAATCAGCCCAGAGACCAGAGCCGAGACAATTCAGAAAAGAACGCCGGGCCGGGGGGGGGGGGGGGCAACGCCACAAATCCCCCTCCTTTTACTGCCACGTCAAGTCCAGGCCACAAGCCACGGGATGTTCTTGGCCCACGCTGCGAGAACCCGACAGCGTTACAGAGCGAGTCGGTCCCACAGAGCAGCTCTGTAGTTCACCGCAGCCGTCGCCAACCTGGCAGTTATTATTTAAAACAAAAAACGTTTTGTTCGCAACATCGTGTACTATTGAACGCAGCGCAACCGGGAATAAATGGAAACTTCTGCTGTGATGCGAATCCCAAAGGATGAATTGTATAACATACACCGACTGTTGTAGTTTCACACTTGGCGAAGGCAGACCCAGGCCACAGATGCACAGCGGTCGGCAACAATATTAAAACCAGTTGTAGCCGATTCACTAGTCTGGTCCGACAACTGGATGGCTATTCATGGTCCCCAGGGGATGAATCCTACCGCGCTCTGGTGATCGGGTGACTTTTACATCGGGGCGAAATGAAACTTTGGTTTATGACCAGACACCTGCAACGGTGTCGCCGTGTTGGATTGTACGAAACGGTGACGTCGCGTGTCTATTCATGCTCCTCCGCACACTGGACGACTTCCTTCATGAGGTGGACGAAATGTTAGATACACTTTACCATCAATTAGTCCGGTGAAAAAAAAAACAAACCCCACTGCAAAGTCTCAAAACACAACAACTCAAAGTAATTAAAAAAACCCCCACAATTAATTAACTTAGTAAAAGTACAAAACAAAAACTGACCTTTTCAAGTTGCCTTTTATTGCAGCGCTGTTGTAGTACATCGTGCCAGTGTTTCTTTTCTTTTTCTGGCCACTTAGCAATCAATCAATATCTGTAACTGGCAACAAGTAATACATAACAGCCGGGGATATTGATTAATATGAGATAAACCAGTGGCATATTTCTCTACCAAAGGGCAGAAATTAATGAAATAAAAAAAGCTGATAATTCATTCAGACCATGAATATGTGAAATGCGAACGTGTGAATTATACTATATATGAGAAATGCAGCTCCTCTATTGTGGCTGCAAACCAACTCCAGAGGAAGCGAGCGAGCGTCACAGCTGGCAACCCGACAGATTCCGTCTGGTCCCACTCACGTATCCCTCTCAAATACTTTGCCTGGGATCCTCCAGAGACGCCGAGGTCGTCAATTATCCCGCTCCGACGTCTAACAAGGCCGCAGCACGCCATAAAAAAAAAAAGCGTGTCGTAATGCGACTTGGCTCGGAATCCGACTCCCTGAAAAATGCCCCCGGCCTGCTCACGTTACCTCAGCGCTGACAAGCGTCTTCGGCGCACTACTGTGCCGCATAACGTATGGCTTTGGGTGCAGGGCCTCTCCCAGACTCGCCGCGAGCCAAGCGGGAAGCATGCGAAGCCCTGCGCGAGTCAGCAAGTTTTATGGCGGCCGGCTGGCTGGCTGGCTGGCCGGCCGGCCGGCGCCCGTCTCCCTCGGGCCTCGGCGGTGCGGGAGTTTGGACCGTGCACCCTGCGGAACCATAGCTCCGGCTCCGGGGCCAGAGAGGGTGATTCACACAGTTTCCATGAGCAGACGTGTTCGTAACCCTCTCGGGGGGAAACGGTGTGAGGGGTGGAGATGAGAGGTGGGCTGCACGGACAAGAGCCGAGATATCAGGGTGCGATGGGGCAACAACAAAAGTTAGGGTGGGGGAATGGAACACGCCCGATAGTGTCGATGTCATTTGAAGCTTACGGCGGCGGACGGCGGTTTATACATCCGTGTTAAAATATGTGAATGGTCGGAGCTCAGTGCACTCGCACTCTCACCCAACGCTGTCGGCGACGCCCCTGCGCCTTGAGCTGCTGGAAAGAAGTCTCCTGCGGCAGCGTTTGTCCGAGGGTTCAACGAGCGCGCTCGACAAGCGGGCGCTTGTCACGCCGACACCTGAGCGAGGCCGCGAAGTCCTGTCCAAAGCCCGCCAGCGCTTTTAATGAAGTGATTGGTACGGTAAAGTGAGTGAAATGTCCTTCGATTTTCCCAACGAAAGCAGGAGTAATTATGGGCCCTGCACCTCAGAAATATCCATTATGGCGGCGGCGGTGCACTGTAATACCTTGATTTATTTATTTTGAAACTTAGCGTCTCCTCGCTGGAAAGCTGAATGTCCCCGGGAGACGCGCGCAGCAGCGGCACCGGTTAAAACGCGATTGCGACTTGAGTCCGATGCCGGGCGCCAAAAACATCCCCGCAGACGGAGCCAACAAGTGCTAATGTATTTACCCAGACCGCTCAGAGGAAGTGGCACGGGAACAGTCTGAGTCGTGCAGTCTGCGGCCCCCCGACGGCTGCCGAGTCTCGCTCGCCATCATCAGGAAGCTGGGGGCCAGACGGTTCGGCGGGGGCTCTGGTGACGGATCAAAGGGCCCCCGCCGCTCCGTCCGCTGATAGCCGCACGGTTTGTGTTTCTTCATTCGCCGCGCTCCCTTTTCCCCTCGCTGGGACGCGTTGTTTTTCGTTTCTTTTTTAACGCAGACACGGGGGCCAGGCAATGTTTTTTCTTGCCCAGGGGAAGATCATTTATCCAATTTATTTCAAATCACCGCGGAGCAGAGCACGCGGCCCCCGAACAAAAAAAAAACCCCTCTGCGGTGGGCGCAGAGGGCCGGAGCGGTGAGATCATCAAATGTGCGCTCCTAAAAAAGAAAATCCTGCTCGCTCTGAGATAAATAAAGGGCGTTTGCGAAAAAGGAAAAGAAAAGAAAAAAAAGAACGGCATTCATTCTATCGGGGAGCTTTTGGGGGGCGGCCTTGTCTCGTACCGGAGGTTTAAAGCCAAATATATCAAATGCTAGACCACCAGGCCTCTTTGATCTGATTACCTCAGAAGCTAGACGGCGCAGAGAGCTGACGGCAAACGAAAAGAAGCACCGCGAAAAAAAAAGGGGAGAGGACGTATAAGAATGCGGGACGTTTGACGGTGAAAAGTGAAAAGCCCGATGAACATTTAGGGAACAGTCATCACTCACTCCCACAACAGTGCACGTGTCCTGCGGTGGCCTGTAACTTTGCGACTGACGCAAGTGAGCACATTCATGGATTGGACACACAGCATTTTCCCAGAATGTTGCACTAGTCCTTTAAACCTTGACGAGCGAGGAGATTTGCGCCAAAGCGAAAGTCTGCAAACTGATCTTCGAAGGCCAAAGCGTCTCGGCTCTTGGCGAAGTGATCGACGGAGTCATGCGATACTGATCAGAACTACTTATCAGCACCTGCAGATCCATTATTGGCCGTTTCATGCTGGAGGGCAATAAAAACCTTTTGTGTTCAGTTAATCACGGGGCTAGACGGATCGTTCACGTCATCATTCTTTCCGCGCACCAGACTAGAAAAACAAAACAAAAACAACAATGTCATTTTGTAAAAGAGACTTTTTCACTCACCGTCGTCGAGGTACATCTGGTCCAGCTCCTGCGGTTCCTGTTTGATGCTGACAGCGAGCGCCGGGGAGCCGCCGTCCCCCTGCAGGGAGGGGCGCCCTCTCTCTGGCACTTTGGCGAGCTGCTGCTGCTGCTGCTGCTGCTGGACGTCCGGGCTGGCGCTGCCGCTCACGGGCTGCGCCGGCGTCATGCAGTGGGCCGGGGAGAAGGGGGCGTCGGTCGGCGTGGAGGGCTGCGAGGTCGGGGAGGAGGAGGAGGAGCTGCTGCTGGGCGGGTAGAGGCTGGGCAGCTGGTAGCGCCCGGGCGTCTCCTGGATGATGGAGACGTGGGGCAGCGGGGACTGGGGGCCCGGGGGGCCGGCGGGGAGGCCCTTGGAGAAGTGTGACGGCGACAGGTCGTGCAGTTTGGGGCTGGTGCTCGGCGAGGAGGAGGAGGAGGGCAGCGGGGCCGGTGTGGCCGTCAGTCTCTCCTGGGAGACGGGGTAAGCCCCGCCACCGCCGCCGCCGACGCAGGGCCTGAGGTCGGAGGTCAGCATCGGGGTCATGGCCTGCGGCGGGAAGTACGGCTTCGGGTGCAGGGACCCGGCGGGCCCGCGCTGAGCGCACACCAGTGGGGCGTCGTAGTCGTCGTGCGGCTCCGTCTTTATTGTTGGAACTGAGGGAAGAGAAAAAGAGGAAGCAGAAGAAAGAGAAAAAAAGCTAAATAAGTAAATACATATTCCAAAGTGTGAGTGAGTGAGTGAGTGAGTGGGTTTGTGGCTAGGAAACCCGCTGCCAAACAAACACTTTCATCAATGAGCCTCTGTGTCTGGGCCTGAGCTCTCCCACCCGGCTGAAAATATTCACCCAAGTAGAAAAAAAGAAGACGAAGAAGAAGAAGAAGAAGAAGAAGGAAAAAGGGATGAGTCATCAACACGAGAAACATCCAGCAGCTTCTATAATAAAAGGCCTATTTTCTCTGGTGCTAATATCCACTACATGTGCGATATGAAATATGCCGCCGGTCCAGTGCACAGCAGGGCTCAGTCATTTGAAATAAATCACTGCTTGAGACAAAGAGAGAAAAAAGGGGAAGAAGAAAAAAAAAAAAGAAAAGAAAGATTTAGCTGAGGAGACAAGATGGTGGCTTCAGGCTGTACGTGGATTGTGGTTATTGTAAAAAGAGGAAAAGAAGCAAAAAAAAGGGACCAACGCTGAGTTCAAACGAGGCGGTCGCGAGCTTGGCCACTCGTCCAGATTCCAGAAACATGTTGGACGCTGTCGAATCTTTGAAAACGCCGGGGCCATCAATCTGCCGCAGCTCGCGCCGCGACATCGGGCCTCGCGTAACGAGCGGCTCCCGAACCCCCGACTTCAACCTGGAAACACTACACGGCTTCTCACCGCATCACTGACCTGGATCCATTTCTCCTTTCTCGTATTTCCCCCGCGGCTGTTTTGCATTTTCATAATAGGGAGCGTGTGTTGGAAATCAAAGGCGAGGTCGTAAATTACTTGTACTTTTGAGTCGTCCGTCAGCAATTTTTATTCTTGCGTTTTACTGACGCGCACTCTCAAGTAGCTTCATCTGAGTCCTTTGTTCCCTCCCTCTCTCTCTCTCAGAAAAAAAGAAAGATTATTTCAACCTCTTCATCTTGAACCGAACAGGGGACAAGTTGTACTGAAACAGAGTGAAACTAGGGCGCGTCATGCACAGACTGAAGGCCCGATCTGCAGAAGAGGAACTGCGACGAGATGGTTACACCAACCGCATGACCGAAATAGCACACGCACCCCTATTTTGGGCCTGTGTGGAGGAAATGTGTCTGTCTGTGTGTGTGTGTGTGTGTGGAGGCTGACACACACACACACACACACACACACACACACACACACACACACACACACACACACACACACACACACACACACACACACACACACACACACACACACACACACACACACACACACACACACACACACACACACACACACACACACACACGAGCAGAAGAAGTGCAAATGTTTGCCTTGCCACAAAAGAGAGGGAGCCTGCCCCGGTGTTTCCGGAGTGTGTGTGTGTGTGTGTGTGTGTGTGTGTGTGTGTGTACTGTACGTTCCCAAAAATAAACCTGTTGTTGTTGTACGGGCGGCTCTCACACCTGCTGCTGCTGCTGCTGCTGCGAAAAACATGATTTATGATGTGATTTTGTGAAAAGAAACAGGACAAACTGAAATGAAGACTTTTCTCCTTCTTTCTTCAGAGGCCCGTCGCCTGAAGACGCAGCTCGGGCCCTCAGGAGACGCTGACCCGGTCGACCCCCCCCCGCGTCCCGAGGACAATGCTCCACTTTCCCAGCGGGGCGCTCCGTTGCCCACGTCCGACAGGCGACGGGCCAGTTCGCCTGAATCGTGGCCTTGACCCGCCCGCCGGACCCTCGGCTCTCCCGAGCCCGGCGAGCGCCAATTTTTTCAACATCTCAGTTTGTGGGTCAGTGTTCATATTTAGCTCGGCGACAGGTTCCCCTATTCGAAATTCACACGCTCCCCCCCCCCTCCCCTCGTGTGTCCAGTCGCCGCGGCTACAGGTACGGAGAATAACAGTTTCTTTATGGATTTTCTTTTCTTTTTTTTTTCTTTACAAGAGAGGCATAATGGCGTCGCTTTGTTCCGCCCTAGAAAAACCACCAGACAAGAGGGGGAATACAGACTGAGAGGGGTTTTTTTTCTCTCTCTCTCTCTGTCTCTTGTCTTTCTGAAATTCTGACTAAACTGTTTCTAATTGGTCTGGGATATGAAAGGCAAAGAGCAGCCGGAGGGCGCTGAGGTCCAAAGGGTGATGACAGGAAAGTAAAATAGAAGAAAAAAGAAAAAAAGGGCAGAATAAGCAGAGATGAGCCACAGATTGACACGACTACTGTACAGTATGTCTATAAAACACGCTGGTGATGTGTGTGAGTGTGTGTGTGTGTGTGTGTGTGTGTGTGTGTGTTTTCTTAAGCTTCACCACATGTCCAAAGAAAGAACTTCTTTGTTGGTCACGAAAAGAGGGTCTACTAGCGTGATTCATCATATCTAAAGTCTATTTCTACCTCCTTCAAATCCTTGATTAATAATGTTAGATGCTGTCAATCCATATTTCGCTTAAGAGCGTTCGTGTTTGATTCGTTGAAGATAAGGGGACGAGAGGACTTTCGAGAGGAACATGCCGACAACGGCTCTGCTTCCCAGCAAAGTGTTAATGAATCTTTCCACACAGGAAGAAAAAAAAAGAGAAAGAAATCAATATTTACGCAGAGCCTCCCCAGGCCGGTACGACCCGGCTCGGATCGGCTGGACCGGAGCCGCACGCAGGGTCGAGTTCAGGCCTTTTTCTCTCTTCTAAAAAAACCTGTTCTGCTACCTGCTCCTTCGACGACACTCGTCCGGGGGGGGGAAAGGAAGAGGAGAGGAGAGGAGAGGAGAGGAGAGGAGAGGAGCCTCACCGCTGGCGGGGACGTAGGTGAAGCGCTGATACTGGCTCCTTTTCCTCTTGCCGTTGCACACGTAGAAGTTCACGTGCGCGGGCGTGGAGAGCCGCTGGCTGCGATACGGGGGGACCTCCACGAGGAGCGAAGTCTGCAGAGGAGCACACAGACGGACGAAACATGGGTCTTTATTTGGACTGTGCACTTCTACACTGCTGTACAGAGGGGAAGAAAGGAAAGAGGGCTACTGTCAAATAGATATGACGGTCATATGTGTTTGACAGCAGTCTTCTTTTTCCTCTTCTCCGTGGCTCTTGTTTTGACACCGTTATCCCGTCTCTCTCGCGTTCCACCCTGAGAATCGATTGGCGATGTCGTCGAATCATAAGTCAAAAGGTTGTTGTTGTTGTTGTTGTTGTTGTTGTTTTGGCCACTTTCTACAAATAAGACATTTTCATGCGTAAAGACACATTTTTAATTCACCAATATGAAGTAATTAACAGATGAATGAATCCATACGTTGGGGCTGAAAGAGGAAGAGACCTCCTTCTGCAGAATATGCTTATTAAATTCATGCTTCCAGAAAAATCTCTTTCTTCTCAAAATCCGGTTTTCGATGTTCTTTTGCTGTTGGACTTTCTCTGTTCACGTTTCCCTTTTCGTCTCACAAGGAAATGAGTGAATGAAATGAAGAATTCGCGAAGCCATAAATTTGTTCACGCTGCGAACTATTCGTGTGATGTTTGTTTGGTGGGGGACGGCCGAGAGAGAGAGAGAGAGAGAGAGAAAGAGAGAGACGGCGCAGGTCAGGAAGAGGGGGGAATTTAATATCTGGATTGTGCTTCTTGAAATCCACAGCTTGAAGTTGTGTGTGTGTGTGTGTGTGTGTGTGTGTGTGTGTGTGTGTGTGTGTGTGTGTGTGTAGTGGGTCGGTCGGTGGATAAAAATCTGAAAGAAAAAAATCTGATCGTAATCGACCAACGAGCCACAGAGGGACCGTGAATCGAGCCCCTGGTTATTTGAACAGCGGATAAACTTTTTTTCCCCCGGCTGACGCGAATAAATTAGACTCCGGAGTCGTGGCAGATAGTTTATTTCTCTTCCTGCCGCCCGAGGAGACCACGGAGGGGCCCCGAGAACACACCAGCCCCCACGTGTGTGTGTGTGTGTGTGTGTGTGAATATACAGTCCACGTCGGAGTGTGCCGGAGGTGCCGCTCGGTAGCCAGGGAGGAAGTCGTACGTCTGCCGCCGCCTCGGAGGATCTCGGCCGGCCCCGACACGTACGGGTGAAAGCTGACACGCGCTTCATTAAATCACCGCGGCCGTTAAAAAGAAACGTCAAGTGAAGCCAGACGAGGCCTTCTCCGCGTCTCCTCTTCCCCCCCGATGCGTCCGACCTTGAGAGGATTAGCAGATCAACAAAAAAAAAACAAGGCCTGGAAACAGTTCACCGCTTGTGTGAACCGCGATCGTGTCCAGGTCGACCGGGGGGGAGACGGAACATCCGCGGCGTCGTTTGCTCGAACCGCGCACAATGTGGAATCCTTCATTTTTGCAATTCTGGAAGTTGAACGTGTCGCGCACGTGTCGCCGCTGTGAGAGCAAGGCACTCGTGAAAAGCACGCACACGAGAAAACAAACAAACAAGCGGCACAGCGGAGGAACGTTTTTGGGACGCGTGGCGTCGACGGGCTGTTCATCTAAAGTTCACGTGCGAATCCTCTCACAGGTCGTCTGTGAGTGCAGGTGACGGAGGCGGAGAGGAATTCTCGCGTGTGCGTGTGTGTGTGTGTGTGTGTGTGTGTCTGTCGGCTCCGCCGCGTTGTGTGGTGCAGAGGTCGAACGTGGCCAAGGCAGCGTCAGTGTTTAACATGGGACCAATCCAGCAGCCGGAGGCGGCGGCGGGGGGGGGGGGGGGGGGGGGGGGGGGGGGGGGGTTGTCTATTCAAGCAGACAGATGTGTCCCAGCAGTCCCTGTGTACGTGTGTGTGTGTGTGTGTGTGTGTGTGTTTTGCAATGGGAAGAAACTGGGAGCAGGTGCAGTGCCTCAAATATAGACACCATCTAATCCCCTCGTCGATCTCCCACACTCCCACTACACCTCTCTCTCTCTCTCTCTCTCTCTATCTCTGTCTCTCTTATTCTCTCTCTCTCTGTCTCTTTCTCTCTCTGTCTGTCTGTCTGTCTCCCTCTCTCTTATTCTCTCTCTCTGTCTCTCTCTCTCCCTCCTTATCTCTCTCTGTCTGTCTCTTATTCTCTCTCTGTCTCTCTCTCACTCTCTCTCCCTCCTTCTCTCTCTCTGTCTGTCTCTCACTCTCTCTCCCTCATTCTCTCTCTCTGTCTGTCTGTCTCTCTGTCCTTCCCTCACTCTAGGACCAATTTAATTTTGCACAAGTTAATATTGGATAACTTATTTTTCAAAAAACTGTTTGCACAAATAGCACTTTTTGGATGTATTTGTAAAAAGTGCTAAATAATGTAAATAAAGTGTTGCTCTCTCTCTCTCTCTCCCTCCATCTCTCTCTCTCTCTCTCTCTCTCTCTCTCCCTCTCTCTCTCTCTCTCTCTCTCTCTATCTCTCTCTCTCTCCCCCTCTCTCTCTCTCTCTCTCTCTCTCTCCCTCTCTCCCTCCATCCCTCTCTCCCTCTCCCTCTCTCTCTCTCCCTCTCTCTCTCTCTCTCTCTCTCTCTCTCTCTCTCTCTCTCCCTCCATCCCTCTCTCCCTCCATCCCTCTCTCTCTCCATCCCTCTCTCTCTCCCTCCCTCTCTCTCTCTCTCTCTGAGCTGTCCCATCCCAGGCCGAGTCGGGACGCGGCCCAGCCGGGCTCACACTCCCACAGGTTGAACTTTTGAAAAACCTTTTCACACATTTCAAACACAACACTGCTGTTATCCCTGTCAGTGGTTTTTCTTCTGAAGCGAGTGCATGTCATGGTGGTGGAAGGAAAAAGAGCTTCTCCGTCTCCGCTCGCTCTCTGACAACATTAGTCTGCTTTTTTAATGAGCCCAGTTTAAAAGGGTCGAGAACAGCTGCTCCGTCCTCGCCCTCATCGTCACCATGATCGTGTGTCACATACTCACACTCTTCGAGACGTCTCGGTCGACCTTGGCCTCGGTCTCCCAGATGTGGTGACCATCTAAAGAAAGTTCAAAAAAAAAAAAAAAAAAGGAGACAAAAGGAAAAAGGTTTTTTTTTAATTTTTTTTTTTTTATGACAAACCATTAAAAAAAACCATCCACCTACTTGGCTGCCGGTGAGAAAATGAAGAAATGGAGGAATGAGTGTTGTTGTTATTATCTGTTACATCAGCGATATATAAAACGTCTGCGGAGAAGCCGAGGGGCATCGCGGACGTCATGCTGTCTGACCTGCGGCCCATGAGCTCATATCCTCGGTCCGACAAGACGACACACACACACACACACACACACACACACACACACACACACACACACACACACACACACACACACACACACACACACACACACACACACACACACACACACACACACACACACACACACACACACACACACACACACACACACACACACACACAGAGACAGAGAGAGAGAGAGAAATCTGATGCAACCCTGAAAAAACTCAGTCATACCAGAGAGATGAGCGACGTCTTTGGTGGATGAGAGAGAAAAACCTTGACTTCATCGCCGTGTGGAATCCCAGCACGCCGGAGCAGCTGGTGGACTCGTTAATACTCGCCGACTGGAAACTGACAACTCGCCTTTCTTCTTCTCCTCCTCCTCCCGTTCTCACAGGAATCTGTCTGCTATGCTCATATCTGACGATTATTAAATGGTTTCGGCCTTTCTTCTTCTTCTTCTTCTTCTTCTTCTTCTTCTTCTTCTCCTCCTCCCTGAACGCGCCGCGGTACAAGAGGTCTTTTTCCCATCGTGCGAGCTGCTGGAAAACACACGCTTTGCTCAGTGACTTCATTAATTTGTCATTCTGCCCGACGACGAGCGAGTAAAACTATATTTTTACCAATTTATCGGGGAGCAGGAGGAAAGCGCCCGCTCTTTCCTTCAGGCCCCGCCGGAGTCATTAAGGAGGCCCCTTAAAAAGAGCTCAAGCAAGTGTGAAAGTGACTTTACGTGGAAAAGGGAAGTGCAGTTTTAAATTCAGCTGTCTGCAGCTTGATAAGCGCGGACGAGGCGGATGGGCTGCCGCCGCCCGTCTGCGCAGACAGGAGGTCGTGTGAGGCCGGCCAGCCACCGACACTGGAAACCTATTTACCTCTATGTTTTCACCTCACTTTTCCCTCTTCCTTCACTTCCCCTGCCCCGCGTGACGCTGATGACGATGCTGGAGTTATCAAATACAGAGAACGACACCGACGAATCTGTGCACAAAAGAAGGGACGAGCGATACGTTGAGCCGCGAGACAAAGAGACACCGGGGTGCCAAAATCTGGAGACGCGGCATTGTTTTGAACGCGCATACAGACTTTCTTGATTATCCTCAGCTCGGTCACTTCCAGCGCACCTGCTGGGAATTATTTCTGTGGAATTGCGACATGGCAGCGATATTAATGTTCTAATTTCTTGGCGAGATGTTTTTTTTTTTCTCCAGACCTTAGAAGTGAGTATGTGCTAGATTTGAATACTTCCAAGCGCCGCCTGGCAACCGAGGGCCCCCGTTCACCGCGACCGGTCCAAATGTTTCAACGTGCCGCAGACTATTATTCAAACACGGACGTGTTATTCATAATAACTTGTCGTGTGCCTGTGAGAGCTTTTCAAAAGCAGGAGAAAAATGTCCAACATTGTGGCCAAGTAATGCAAAGTATTATGACAGTCATCTTGTAACAATGAATGGAAGCGGGTGGAAATGGCTGCCGAGGGCTGCCGAGGGACGCGGCTACAAATGAAAAGCATCGACGGGGTGACGCATACCCAATGAGGCAATGCTAACTATTGTATACTGTAATAATGCATTCTTCACAATGACGTCATCGCTGGGAGTGCTGAGACAAATATAATATCCATCCATCCATCGTCTACCGCTTTATTTACATTTAAGGGTCGCGGGGGGGCTGGAGCCAATCCCAGCTGCCATTGGGCGAGAGGCGGGGTTCACCCTGGACAGGTCGCCAGCCTATCACAGGGCCACATACAGAGACGGACAACCATTCACTCTCACATTCACACCTACGGTCAACTTAGAGTCTCCAATGAACCTGACCCCATTCTGCATGTCTCTGGACTGAGGGAGGAATCCGGAGAACCCGGAGAGAACCCACGCATACACGGGGAGAACATGCAAACTCCACACAGAAAGGCCCTGGTTGGTTTGAACCGGGACTCGAAACCAGAACCTTCTCGCTGTGAGCCGAGGCTGCTAACCACTACGCCACCGTGCAGCCCAAACATAATATAATGATATCAAATTAAACGTACTGATGACAACAGGATACTTTTTGAGATATAACTCACTATTAGCACCTTTAATATCCACGATCCTTTCAGTTCATACCTAACGTACATTTGTGCATCTGATGGCTTGACAGAAAACACACGGAAAGTTCTGAAATGAGATAAAATATTATTGAAAATTGAATTAGATTGAATTAAATCAAAAGTTATGCCTACCTACTGCGTTACTCTCATAATGTTACTCTAGAATAACGGATTTTTATTGACTTGTTTTTTCGCAAACCTCTGCAGTTACAGGCCCCTGTCAGTAGGGGGTGCTGGCGGGGGCTTCGCCACTACTTCTTTTGCGTGATCATTACGTCATGTGCACCACATGATGACGAACGACTGGTCAATCTAAAAATAAAGCTGTAGATCGTGTCTGTGATTGGTTGCCAAAGTGAACGCATTACTACACAATATGACGTCACCTTCTGACTTCAAATTGACGTCACAATGATGGAATTCCTACCAGTTCCGTACCTAAACGAATATTTTGTAAAAGTTTAGAAAGAGAATTATGCGGGCGTCATATAGGAGCAATCATATACATGTAGCTCCCACGGTGCACGGCAAAGTGGCAGACATCTGGGAAACACCAGTGTGTGTGTGTGTGTGTGTGTGTGTGTGTGTGTGTGGTACCATGAATCAAACATAGCACGTTGCGAGGAAACCTCTGTGTAAACAAGAGACATCACAAGAGAAAAACAGCTCGTCATTCAGGAAGTTGTACAGGATGCCGGGGCTGCGACGGGGCCTCCTCGCCGGGGGCGAACCACGTCCGACGGTTGTTCTTATTCCCCTGCAACTCAAAGACGTATGAAATAGAAATGTGGATCATTTCACCGTTCGTGTCGGAGTCTCTACGTCCTCCTCTCAGACGAGGTCGAGACAAACAGTTCACGTTTGTGTTTTTTCACCGAGGAAGTCGCTTGAAACAACTTGGAAAGCTTAAGATGTGTGTGTGTGTGTGTTTGTGAGTGTGAGTGTGACGCACGTGAGTTATTAGGGCCGTTGATTATCTAACTCATGGCTACACACACACACACACACACACACACGCGCTCGGTGAGCGAACGTATCTGCACGTCTTCTCCCCGACTGACTGAGAGCAGGTCGTGTCAGGAGAGCGACTCGGTCCAGTTTGTTCAGAACGAGACGTCCGCATGTGACACGGAACCATCCGCTGTGTTTCAACTCGAACAAGCCAGATAATACTTCGTCCTCCGGAGAGGCCTCCGATCACTTCTGGCGAGTGTCTCTCTCTCTCTCTCTCTCTGGTTCTCTCTCTGGTTCTCTCGCTCTGCGGGATCCGGTCCAGAAGGGGAAGCCTTCCTCCGCAGTCCACGTCAAAACCACAGGAGGTAAACATGTTTTCCAGATTCTCTCTCTCTCTCTCTCTCTCTCTCTCTCTGTCTGACTCACAGTCTCATCCTTTTTTCATCATGCAATTCAAAAGATAGAACAAATTAAACGGAGCAATTTGTTTTCCTGTGCTCGGCTACCTTACTGCCAGGAAAACTTCTCAAGAGCCCCCCCCCCCCCTCAAAAAAAAAACCAGCTTTGAAAAGAGGAATTCATGGGATGCCTTTGTTTTGAAAAGAGTGTACCGGATAATTGACAACCGCAAAATGTTCCAGCGTTATGGGGCAACATCTGCACAGCGCCTGCATCAATCCAATGAAAAAAAAAGAGAAAAAAAACGAAAGAAGAAAGAAAACCCCGATTCAGTAGCAGTCGCTCTCCAGATCTCCTCCTACCAGATTTCAGCGAGCGCTCAGTATGGTTTTCCAACTGCCCGGGCCCCCGGTGCTATCACAGATGAACAACCCGAACCCCGCCCCGCCCGCTCGCGACCCACACAAACCCAGTGCCCCCCTCCCGCTCCCACAGCGCCCCTTGGCCGCGGTCCCAGCCCCGCAGACGAACGCCAACGATTCCCATTCCGTCGGCAGCGGTCTGCACAAATCATCACGTTCGCCGGACAGACGCAACGCAGAGCAGCCGGTGACACGGGGGCGGTGTGCTGCGCAGAGTCGCGGCGGCCGAGGGGTGGGCTCGAACAATATACAATACGGTTATTTGTCACGTCGGGTTTATAAAGGGAATCAAACAGCTCCTTGTGCTCCCTTAATTGGGGCTGGGTGGAGTAGAAGCTCTCGGTGCCCAGAGTGAAACAGCGGGGTGGCGTGTGCCCAAGCCCTCATAACGTACAGTAAATATAAACACATGCTCCGCCCGGGGCCCAATGTGGCACGCTGAAAGAGTTCCCTTGTCCTCTGACGGATGACCCAAACCCTCTTCCTTCCCATGCCGCCCACCGGGGAAAAAAAAAAAAGAAGTCACGTGGATCTGGGGGAAGTCGCATGTGGACGCGGCCGAGGGGGCGGCGGCCGAGGGGGCGGCGGCCTCGCGGGGCGAACTCTGACCTCTGTAAACCGGCAGCAGACACTGACGCGCAGCCGGCCGCCCGGCGCCGCGCCATGTCGCCTGGACGCAGAATTCAAGTCTGCTCCAATGTCCCGAACTGGCCTTTTCTTTTCTTTTCTTTCTTTCTTCCTTCTTTCTAAATGAATCATACACTGTAATTTATGAAAACATAATCCCCCCGCCGTTTATGTGGCCGTAATTGATTTGTTTGTGAAAAACAAGCCATTGTTCGCAGACGCGTCGCAGGCAGCCAAACCGCCGAGCGGCTCCTTTTCGTTTGCCGTTGTTCAGTGAACGCGGCGAAAAAAGGGAAGCGCGCCGCCCGAGCAAGAGCTGAGCAAAACCACGCTGCTCGGAGATATCGAAGCTGACCACAGAGCAAGGGGAAAACGTTCTAATGACCCTGATCTGTTTCTCCGCCGTCGTTTTTCCTCTCATGGGGCTTCTAAGGGATGACGATGGTTATCGGTGATTCTCTACGGACGCGTCCGGGCACCATGTGGTGGCATCG